>NC_049212.1:19898828-20213828 GCF_013347855.1 Anguilla anguilla | reverse complement strand
CTTTAAGCTTGAGAACAAACTCGAAAGTGATAAATATAAAATGAACATAATACCACAGTGTGCATATTTGTGATAAAAATGTAGCCGATCTTGGGGGAGCTCATTATTTCTTATAACAGAGTAAATTACCCTGGCAGCCAATGTGTGCTGACAGAAGAGGTAAGTGGACAGACAGAAAGACAGATGTGTGTGTCTGTGTGGGTGTGTGTGTGTGTGTGCGCGTGCAGGCGTGTGTTTGTGTGAAGGCATATGTATGGGCATGAGGATTGACGGAAGGTCAAACATCCTGATTCACACTCAGCCACCCCACCATCCCCCCAATCCTCCGCTTCTCCATGAGCTGACTGCTTCCTGTTCAGTTAGATGAGCTCGCTCTGGTCTCAGAGCTCGACAAGCGACAGAACGCCTGCACACCTGCCTCCCCCCTCCGCCCCCCTCCCGTCTGCTCCCGCCAGCGCCCGGGAGAGAGGGGCACGCGGGCCGGACCCGCAGCTGCGCCCATTACCGCCTGTTAATGGCCCCCATAAAAAACAGCAGCGTTTCATCGCTCCGGACCGGGGGATAAATAACCACGCTAAAGCGGGGCTTAACCGCCGCGGCCGCCGCTCGGCTTCCGCCGGCGCGACTGACGGGGGAGCTCCCCTCGCCCGTCTCGCCTTCGCGTGCGGCTGCGGCCACCGGGGAGCCCGGCGGAAACCCGGACACGGCCGTAGAGAAGGGTCGGGTTCGCTCCCGCTGGTAGAGCCCCACGTTACGCGCGCGTTACAGAGCTCCTCTCTAAAAGGCGCGTCTTCTCTGCGCGCGTCAGCTCTCCGAACGGGAGCAAAGGCACAGACCGCGGGCACGCGAGCGCAGAGCAGTGAGCAGAGAGTGAGTAAAACACGCAATGCCATGCACATCCATGTTCATTTAATCTGCCTTTCAGCTCAGAAATCGCACTTTGCAGAGGAGGCCCGCAGATCTCCCCACCCTGAAACACAAAGCCCCCGGCGCGGGTGGGGTTGGCTGTGAGGGCGGAGAAAAGGCTGAGGCGCGACCGTTCGGCGAGGGTGGAGGTGAGGCTGAGGATGGAGGGGGCTGCAAGGCTAAAGTGCGCAGCAGCAGTAAGCTGTGTGGGTGGAGTAGGTGGTGAGAATGTCGTTAGCCGTGTGGGTGTTCTAGGTGGAGAGAATGCTGTTAGTTGCGAGGGTGGTGAGAATTAAGAGTGAAAATGGACAGAATAGTCAGCTTGGAGTTGACGGCGAGTCACATTAGCTATGCAGGTGGAGCGGACTGTGAGAAGGAGAAGCAGGGCTCTTCAGAAGCTCTAAGGGGCGCGAAGCACTTCCCAGCCGGCGGGAGGCTAACTAGCAGCACCTAGCGTTCTGGCTAATTTACACACCGCGCGCGCACAGGCCCTGCAGCAGAGCGGGACACGGGTCACACCCACCAGCCTGGCAGCGCTGGCCTCGCACTGACCGCAGGGCTTCCCCCGCAGCCTGGGCTTCCTGCTGGCCGCCTGCTCCCCGGGCGGCGGGCGTGGCGCCTTCCCCGTCGGCCTGCCCGGCTCTGCTGGCAGAACACACGGTGGGGAGGTCAGACCGAACGCCCCCCGGGCACAGCCTCAACCTGAATTTCCCCCACTCTACAAACACGATGGAGTTTAAAACCCTCTCTTTCTCACAAACCCCAGCGCCTGAAACGCTACATACCTTCCGGCTCCCCTTTAAGGACCCTCATCTTCACCTTCCCAGCAGACAGCTGCATAAAATCATTAAAAAGTGCGTCACAAAACGTATCGTCGATATTCTGAGGTGAAACAAGTGCCAGCTGAAAACAGTAATAGTATTGGCTTGACTGCAGTATCTTTTGGTCTGTGCACAGTGGATACTGTGAATCTGTTTGTTTTTTGTCTTTGTGGTTGGGACCTGGAGAATTCCCCGCCTCACCAGCCTGTGTCTAATTTCTGCTCCGGTGCGCGCTGACCTCTCTTTTTACCAGGGCCTGTTTACACGCTTTAATGGCTCAGGGGGAAAAATCGCGATTCTGAAGTGACTCACCTTTTGAAAGCTGTTCTCCTTGGTCTTGGTCGCACCTTGAGAAGTGGCTTTCACCGACTTCCAACGAAACCCACCAGACTTTCTGAAAGAGGAAGGAGCGTGCACAGTGTTACTCTCAGTAAACTGTTAAAAAATGACGCGCTCTGGCCCTTGGGCATGCTCGTTGTGCCTGAGGTAACGTAGTGAAGCACAGGTTCTCTCATCAGGGCCACTGAAAGGAACGGACCCTGAGGTACAGATTAATCACTAAGGATGTTTTGTGAATGGTGCGGGTGGAGCGTAGCGTCGGGTAATCGAAGAGCCAACAGATTTCTCTGCGCTGAGACAGCTGCGGCAGCAGCGGAGGACACCGTGTCCTTGTGACGAGGCAGAAACCGTGAGCCGGGTCAACTCCATTACATCATCGCAGAGAACACCTCAGGAGGCGATGTGTCATGTGATCCCCCCCACATACACACAGGAGTGAGGTCATCGCAATGATACACACACACACAAACAAGGACACTCACACAAAATAACACACTCAAGCAAACAACCATACATCAAATTAAGTAAAAACTGTACCTAAATTTATCAAATGTTGTCTAAGGGCTTATGCATAATTAAAAGAATGAGCAACACAGTTAATAATTCTCCCTTGCTGAAGTTTGTTTGGCCGTGAGTTGTTTATCTGCTCAAATGCATTACCAAGGAGCTCAGTCACCCAGCTCTACATGCCATGGCGTCGAAGGTCTACTGCGTCAGAGCAACTGCGTGATGACGCACTGAGCCTAACCCCAAAATGCAGTGTACACTGAAGGAGGCCTCGCTGTATTTCTGGCTTATCATCAGAAAGCAAACTAATATTCGCATGATGACAGCTGCCATGGCAACAGGTAAATAAAGGCATGAGTGCTGTTGTTCTTTTCAACTTTCTTGAGTACATCTCAACTTCGGCATCAGCCTCAAACCTGATTTTCCTATGATGTAAACTCACAGTACAGAGATCAGGAAGGAGGCAAGGATGGAAGCAATAAAAAAGGAGGGAGATTAGCTTGGGTAAAGGAGGGAAGGAAGACAAACAAGAAGTGATCACTGAGATTATACAAGGGGAGGAAGAGACTGTCAGTTGGTGTAGAACCTTAGAAAAGCATACTAGTGCAAAGCAACAAACAGTGCATCTCTATAGTGCACAAGGCTGTACACAGAGCAGTAAATACCATTCACAGCACACTGCATCTCCATTCTGGAGTTGACATGGTCATTCTCCTTATTTTATATAGCGCAGGCAGCACAAATGACATCTGTAACTGCATGCAGTATGAGCTCATCCCCGTCCTTTAACAAGCAGGGGAACTTGGGAGCTCAAGATAAATAACGACATGCACTGGTCACAGGGCACTTTCCCACGGTAACAGAGGGGAGATGAACATGCGGATTTTAGCGCGCCTCTGCAGCCCAGGAAAACCTGGCCGCACTTTTACGGGACAGGGCACAGCCAGCGAACGGAGCGCGCTACACCGAAATCCCCTTTACTAGCAGGAATACGACTGGAGTGCGAAGCCGCTCCTGCACTTTCATTTTCTCGGCATCAGTAGGCGAACCCCTCCCCCTTACCGACGCAGTATTTTATTCCTTCTCACTTATTTGTTTGTTATCCAAGGCCGGCGCTCAATATTCTCAACGTGCGAGGCGTGAGCTTTTAATTAGCGGCGCGTTTCCCAAGAAGTGGTCGCAGAGAACGGCTCACAGATACATCTTCATCCCATTATCCGGCGTTAACTTGCACGTGGTGATGTATGAATTTCGCGGCAACAAAGCATACGTGTTATGTCGAGACAAACTCACCTTGGTGTTTATTTCCCCCAAGATTTCCGACGCAATTTATTATGATTGATTGTGTGCGCGCGCGCCTCAGAGAACATGATGTATGCAGTCTGCCTTCGGGCTGCCGGTTCCCCTCCGCGTGAGTTATGCCATCGTATATTCTGATTTACACACGAAATGGGCTCTCCATAATTTACATACACGCGGTCCATGGGTCAAATCTTAATGTTATTAATGGAAAGAAGGGTGTGCCGAAAAACAAATGCATTAATAATTCTTATGATGTTTGTTTTGAGGGGAAAATCATTTTCGCCCCCTTTTGGCTCCCCCTTTTGAAGTAAACTTCATTCCCTTTTCCCCAAAAAGATTACAACAGAATAAGCAGGCCAGCATCAGGAAGAGGTAACTCAATTCCCCCTGGCTCTTTGGGATATCGGTTTAATCTCCACATTGGAGAGGGGCACGGTGAAGGTCATAACTGACATCTTCTCTTCACGTTCATCACCGCCCTCCCATTGAGAAAGAGCTAAATAACCATAGATGCTGCATTATGACAAAATTACCCAGAAAAGCTCATGTACACCGTGCTATAGTAACATCAGTTTTACAGGAGAGTGTAAGACCGCATCTATCACTCACTTTGTAATTTCCATCACACACAGACACAATCTCTCTCTCTCTCTCTCTCTCTCTCTCTCACATACACACACACACACAGCTTCTCCTCCCTATTCTGTCCCTATTGCATTATCATTTCTTACTGCTTCTTATTCAATCTCTCTGCTACCCTCTCTCACAATCTCTCCTTTCTCACAGCCTTTCTCAGTGCTTCTCTTCTTACTCCTGTTTTGCCTTCTGGTTTCTCACTCCCATTGCTGCCCTCTCACTCGCTCACCCCCATTTCTACCCTCTGTCTCTCTTTCCTCCTCACTCACTCTCTCTCCTCTTTCTCCCGGCTCATGTCTTCTCGTAGCTGCTGAAGACGGCTCTCAATGATCCTGCTCTCTTGATCCAGCTGCACAGCGTCCAGATGCAGCTCCGGCAGATTCCTAGGGAAGAACACCAAACCGTTTATCAGTTAATAGGCTACACCTCCCAGATGTGCCTCGGCACAGAGTCTGAGGAAGGTTGAAGTTAAAAGTTTGACAAAGGTATATATACATCTCAGAATAAAACTCACGGATTCAGTACAATTCCCAATGTGGACACACAGACTATAAAATAAGCTCCATTGAAAATCTATTGAATACAATTCTATTAGGTTATTTTGGAAGATGTATTTAGCAATTAAAACTGTAATTTAATACATACACAAGTTCTATTATGGTGGAACATTTGTTAATTTGTTTGTTTGCTTGTTTGTTTGGCCTTGATTTACACAGAAACAGATAACATAGAAACAGATAAATTGATGCACAGACCTGCCTTTCATCTTCATTGAATTGGGCTTGTTGGGAACAACCACAAAATAATTTAAATTCATGGTTACTTCTCTGGATGCAATGTATGGGTTTTGAGCTAATTTCTTCCTGTAAAAAAACAAGGTAAACATGAGTGGTGGTTCTCTCAAATCCTTATAAAACACATAGTCATTTTTTTTTTTTTTTTAAATGAAATAAAGTGCATCGTTAATGTTCAACGAAATAGCTATACAATCAAATAGCAATAGACTCCATACAAATTATAAGATTTATTGTAGGCTGCTAACTAACCTTCGTCTAGTTAGCTAACATTGACAATAGCTGGCCATATTCCAAATTTGGCTGCCTATGCTGTTGAGAAAACTTCTATAGCTGAAAACATTACCGTTGTCACTTAGCTTACTCTACATCGCAAGCTAGTCTATCCATTTAACGTGGTAAATGCGTTTATTGGCTAGATTGAGAGACCCAGCTGAAGCTGTCTAACTAAAGTTAGCTTCTGTTGTTTTTGCTTAATGGATTCATTTGTGCAACACGTGAACTGTGAACATTAACCTGTTATTTGCGATTGGTATTATGACTTTGTATAGTATTAATTGATACGTCAGGTATTTTCAATAGCTGGCTTAGCTGTCATTTCTTTTCGAATGTGCTGTCCTGTCAAAAAACGCGTGCAGACTAACACATAAGAAGTGGGCTGCATATAGTTAATATCAACATTTAGTATAGATATTTACCTCAGAGATGTCTTGGTTGTTTCCTTAAACTGGACATTTTTTATGTTAGCTTGCGTTACTTCAACAATAAGTTAGTGAACCAGGCAACGTTTGTATATGGGCGTCTCTATGGAGACGTGAATTCTCGCGAGAACTATCGTGGCAACGCTAGTCTCATTGACAGTCCGTGGGTATTTTTTACAGTCTCTGTGGTATGCCCAGAGCCTAGCCTAACCTCTTGTTTTTGTTCTGGACTGGGCTAGAAATGCTTGGATGTAAACACTTCAACTAGAGTCTTAGGAGGAAATCATAAGATCTTTATTTTATTTGACTGAGCCTTGTAAACGCTGGGTGTAAGAACTAATGACCATCTAAAGCTAACACGAGATCATATAGCTATGTGCTTACACATTAACTGCCACTGTTGTAGAGAAACAAATTTTTGGTAGTCTAATATAATCAATTTCAAAGATCAAAAGACCCCTGTTGCTACTTCAATCATGGCCAGCTGGAATTCTTTAATGAAAATCATTACTTTATTTAAATCAAAATTTGGATAGATGATGTTTTGATTACAGTCGTAAAAAAACTCATTAAGTGCTGCTGCGAGTCAGTATGTCTAAATTAGTAATCAAAGGAACCAAGCAAGAGTTCAGATTTATAATGATGAAATAGAATTTTAAAAATAATAAGCACAGTAATGTTGCTCGACATTTATCTGTTACTTGTAAAATATTTAAATGATGTGCCTATTGTATTTAGTTTTATTTTACAAACCAAATGTGTTGCTAATGTCAATCAGGAAAAAGCCACTTCAATTACAAGTGTTCTGGGATGTTGTCTGAGCCCTAGCAGAACCTGCTTCCTAAGAAGCCACCTGACTGAACACAGCCCTGACCCTCCAGAGAGAGACAGCCATAGCCCAGTCTTATGACTCCAACAACTACAATACCAGAACCAGGCCTCATTTGTATTCAGAGGAAGAAAAGGGGGGAGCTTTCAGATGTGCTGTTGTGAAGGCACCCTTCCTATGGTAAATTTCCCCTGACCCTAACCCCCCCCCCCCTCCCCTCCCCTCCAATCTGAGGGGAGTGGCAGGGGCCAATTACCTCAGCAAGCACCGTCCTGCCTCCTTCATTGGTGACAGCAAGTGTCTGGGGCCCTCTCTTTGGTTCAGGTCCACCCTTCAGCGGGGTGTGGGAAGCAGAAATGTTGGCCCCTGCCACTGGGACACAGCGACCCCTGCACAAGGCTCACAACCCTCCACCAGAGACCATCTTTCTTACCTGCCACTTAATCTGTTTGAGTTGCTTCACAAAAATGCAATCCCATCTCACAACTTTGGCTCCTGCCAGTGTGAGGCCAGCCAGGTATGTAACTGCATGCTGATGAGGAGGGTGGCAATGAGAGAGAGGGGAGAGGGAGAGGAGGAGGAGAGAGAGTGAGAAAAAGAATGATGGAAAGGAGAGAGGAAAAGAGAATGAGGAGGGGAGAGAAGAGACAGGGACAGGGAAAAGCAGTGAGCCCTCGTAAACATGGACCAATGACAGAAATGTCTACTCTCTAAACCAGCCGACCACAATTGCTCACATAATAATGGGAGAGAGAAAGAGAGAGAGAGCAAGAGAGACCTTTGATGCTCCTTTATTTAACAGTAAAAAAGGAGACATACAATTCTAGTTATACATAATAATCAAAGATGGAAAGAAAACCAACACAATAGAAAAAAAACAGGAAAAAAAATCAAAACTTAAAATAAAAGATATGCTGGCTCCAATTTTAGGAAAAGGAAGATTATGTATTATTTGCATTATTTTAATCGTGTTGAATTGCACTCACATTATTTTACCTGAAGATAAATTGTAAATCTTAAAATTACAGTGAGGCATGTCTTAAAAATATGGTTGACCACAATAATAATAATAATAATAATAATAATAATAATCATTCTACTACTGGGGCATACTCTTCTAACCACAATCATAATGGTCATTATCATTGCCGTCAGAAAACAGAAGATAAACCTAGTGTTTAATAAGTATTTAATACACTATGTAAATATCACATGTGTACATCTTATCACACACTCTCACTATCCTCTCAGGAAAGCTCATTTATTCATTTCCATTCAACACCAAAGTAATTAATCTGATCACAGTCAACTGCACACATACTAAAGGGAATACTTCTCCAGCATGTTGACTGCTTGCATGACAAATGGTTATGACTGTAATTAATAATGTAGTATACATCATTTCTATATTACCTTCTGAAGATGCTTTTCTGCAAATAAGCGGTGTGTGCCTGTGTGTGTGTATGTGCATGCCTGTGCGTACAAAAAAATGTGATAGCAAGCCAACTATCATATAATAAATGGTATAGCATGATAGTTGATCATGTTGCCAAAAAATAAATAAATAAAATACAATGAGACTTTTGCAATATATTCCATTCATTAGTGAGACTAAATAAGCAAATAACCATAAATAAAATGTAACAACAGAGCTGACACAGCATCTAATGTCATTTAATGTCACCTTCCTCTGATTAAGACTGTTAGAAGCTGGCGGCACACCCAGACGGTGGCTATTATTAGCTAGGTTCAGCGCGGCGCGCAGGCTGTTAAAGGGATGGCAGAGGAAGAAGGAAGAGAGCAATGCTCACTGAGACTCACAGTGGAGATATACAGTAGCGGAATTATTTGTTTGTTTAACTTGTGCATGGCATGCTATAAATGTGTTTTACAAGGGGAGAATAGAACTAAACACAAAACTTTGAATTTGCCTCTTTTTCATTTTGTATTCCTATGCCATGTCCTTAATAGCTCAATTTATCACCGACATGCTATGGCTAGCTTGTGTGAAGCACTTATATTTATATTCTCTTAAACAAATTTTCTTTTAATCATATATTCATCTACTGAACAATACTCATAGATTTACTTTTTAAATGGTTGCTTTTGAACAAAGTGAAATGTAAATCAAGCAAGCTAAATTTATTTGGTCCTTCGCTGTGATTGGCTAAGTGTCTATAATATGCTAAAATATATTTTTAACTATGCTCAGCTGCAGTTTTGTTTATCAAGTATATCAACAGTATTAAAACCTGCAACGGATCATACAAATTCTAAACTTTGTGTGATGCCTTTTTCAAAAATCTAATATTGGATTTTTTATTTGCTGTTTTACTTTTTTGCATATTCTTTAAAAATAATAATACATAATGATCTGTTGAAAATTTAATTGGGTTTCACAACATGTACCTTATTTTTTCTGTTAAAACTAACAAATCTGGTTCCACTAGTATGACACATATTGTCCTGTACTATTAATTGATTTACAAAGGCTCATTAGATTTGCACCTAGTAAAACCACTGGTTCTCATCCCCAGGATTCAAGCCTACAACCCTCTGTTGCTGTACTCAATGACTGGCCATGTTGTCAATCTCACTCACTAATGATTGGATGCCTTCATGGCTCTTGTCCTTCCCTATTAACTCAGGAGCTGTACAGTGTGTGGATCAGGCTGAAATGGTCATACCCCATAATGTTACCCTAGAGCAGCAGGGTCACGAGTGTCACTCATGTCAGATCTGTCATGTGCAGCTCCTCCAGGACCTGGTATGTTCCGTGATGGAGCGAAGAATCCCGTGACCTTTTCATGGGGAAACAAGACAGCATTTGTGATGGCTGGTCTTTCAAAAAAGAAATGGTGTCGTGTGTGTGTGTGTATATATATATATATATATATATATATACTGTATATACACACACACGCACAATCATACCACCATAATGTTTGGGACAAAGACATTTTTCTTCTTTATCTCTGTACTCCACAGTTTTAGATTTGTAATAATCAATTCACATGCAGTTAAAGTACACATTCTCAGCTTTTATTTAAGGGCATTTTAATACATTTTGGTTTCACCATGTAAAAATTACAGAACCTTTTTATAAATAGTCCCACCATTTCAGGGAATCATAATGTATAGGATAAATGGCTCCACAGGTGTGTTCAATTGCTTCCTCCATGCAGGTATGAGAGCTTTCAGTATCTAGTTTTGATTCTAGGCTTTTGATTGCCTTTGGAGTCTGTTATTGGCATTCGTCAACATAAGGGCCGGCATTCTGCAAATGAAAGTTAAGGAAGCCGTTTGGAGAGACTGAGAAATAAGAAAAAACAGTCAGAGACTGCCAAACCTTAGGCTTACCAAAATCAACTGTTTGGAACATTATTAAGAAGAAGGAGAGCATTGTTGAAATCACAATATATTTATCAGCCATCTGAGTCTTTCCAAACAGTCGACCAGCCAAAACAATCAAGGGACTGGACTAAACAAGACGAAGGGAGAGCAGGCAGGGAGAGCTGGGGCAAAAGGCCACTGATAGCCCTGGAATTGATGGGAGAGGCAGAGATATGGCTTAAGTTAATTAGGCAGGCTCTTTTTCCTCATCACCGTCCCCACGGCTGAGGCTGAGAGCTGAGAGCTTCAGGACATCAGGGCGCGGGTGACCACAGGTGGCTCCCGACAGGACAGCGTGTTCTGAGAGACTCCCCCGAACAATCAACTGAGGAGGAGCCGGGACGAGACAGAAAGGGAGAGGGGGGAGGGAGAGAATGGGGGTGAGGGGAGGGGAGAAGGAGAGAATGGGGGTGAGAGGGGAGAAGGAGAGAATGGGGGTGAGGGAGAGGGAGAGAATGGGGGTGAGGGAGAGGGGAGAAGGAGAGAATGGGTGTGAGGGAGAGGGGAGAAGGGGGGGTGAGGGAGAAGGAGAGAATGGGGGGTGAGGGAGAGGGAGAGAATGGGGGTGAGGGAGAGGGAGAGAATGGGGAGAGGGAGAGGGAGAGAATGGGGGGGAGGGTGGGCGGTTCGAGCGAAGCGTAATCAGAGTGCCGTCGGAGTGCTGATAGAGATGACATCCTGTCACCCTGAAAAGGGGAGTGCTAAATGTCTGAAGCAGGGCCCTGCCAAGCTGTCAGACTTCATTTCTGCTCTGCATTTCCTGATAGCGCTCGATTGGAGCCTCATGCATGTGATTGGGGGGCCGGCGCTGGGGTCAGCTGGTGCGCCGTTAATGCAAATGAAGAAAAATGTCCCTCCAATTACTGCTTATAGAGATGCTTAAGCAGACACATTTGGCATCTTTCTTCCTCCGAGGTGCAATATGAATTGGAGTTCTAAAAGAAAATATATTTCAGGGAATCTTTATTTGCAGTTTATTTCGATAGTTCACATCACCGTCTCGTTTAATTGTGGCAACAAATTAAGAAATTTTAGGACGTTCGGTGTGGGGTTTTGGGAGATCCCACATTCCCCTGTGTGGGCGCAGGTAAAGAGTGAAAACATTCTGGACTCCATCCTTCTCCCATCACGCTATGATGCATGCGTTGCTCTTGACTGCAGTGCCATCTAGAGGTCATCCGAGGATGGTTTTCAGAATAGGGGTGGTGTTTTTTCAACCATACCTACATTTTTAGTAAAGCTTGACGTTTCCTCTTGACCCCCCAAGGAAAAAGCTACTGATCAATTTATTGCTTTCACCTGTGAAAAGACCAGTCTCACTTTTTGAAACCGACCACCAAGTCATCCCACAAGACAATTAGGCCCAGTATGCTGGGCAGTCTGGGCAGTAAACTTTAAAGCAGCAAGAAGGCAGCTGCCAGCACTGGCCACACTACCTGCGCTGGTACCACATCATCATCATTGTCATCAACCTTTATCATCGGTGATCATGCACTAATGACCACAACTGAATGTTTCGTAAGTGGATATATCCTAGCCTTGTTACTGATCCACACTCCCCAGACAAGTTCCGGTTGAAGAGAGCACTAACATAGATTTTGTTGTAGTGGTTCATTTAATTGGTCATGTAGCCCCCAATATAAGAAGAGAAGTTATAACCCCCCCACCCCCCCACTGTAAACAATGCAAATAAATGCTGGAGAACAGAGGGGAGAAAGGCACACAGCCCCACTGCTGAGCATACAGGGAGAGGAGCGCCTGTGCTTTTAATTATTCTAATATCATTCTCCCCATTATGAATGGCCACTGCTCTTGTGCACTCCCAACGTTCTGTGAACGTTCTGTCAGCACAGCACTTTTCAATGCTCCCTGATTAAACACGAGCTTAAACAACTTTAATTTCATGGAAGAACACACAAAGACCAGGCGATGGCATGATAAACGCCACCAGGTCCTGCATCATTAATGAGCTAGGCTCTAAGAGAAAGAGAGAAAGAGGGAAAGAGAGAGAGAGAGAGAGAGAGAGAGAGAGAGAGAGAGAGAGAGAGAGAGAGAGAGAGAGAGCACAAATGTACATAGATACTCACGCACACCTTAAACAGATTTTAGGACTCAGTGCACTTTTTATTTCTGGACTTCAAAGGGCTTGGGTGTCTCTTCCCCTTCGTCTCCTTCAAGTCAGGCTGCCTCATGCGTCCGACGGACAAAATCAATCGTGCAGAAATTGAATAAAACCTTTGTATGCATAACCTTGTTTCATGAGTACGGTCAATTCCCAGAGAAATTGGAAGAGGCAGGATATTAGAAAGGATATTATATATGTGGACGTGTCCCAGGGCTGAACTGTCACACACCATTCAGCCTCTTCCTTGGATAAGCCGAATCCACTGAGCTTCTAAATGATTGACGAGTTCATGGTAAAATAGCATTGAGAGTCTGTATTCGTGGAAGTTACGTGCACACTTTAACACTTACATGACTACATGTTTCAATAACAAACAGTATAAAATACAATTCAAAATAATGATATCAATATTCACAGTCTGTGTTTCTCGCAGTTTTAATTCCAGGGTTATTGTACACTTTTAACAGGGTTCGTTCCCCCATGGAAAAAAAATGGATTTCCTGGGAACTGGAATCAGAACCCTAGTTCATATGCAAAG
Organism: Anguilla anguilla; assembly: GCF_013347855.1. Lineage (NCBI taxonomy): Eukaryota > Metazoa > Chordata > Actinopteri > Anguilliformes > Anguillidae > Anguilla > Anguilla anguilla. Next base: position 20,200,937 of record NC_049212.1, on the reverse strand, counting down.
AAATTGAAACTGAAACGGTTATGCAAGCAAAGCGATGTGGCTGAAAAAATAGTGTGGATGAGCTGGCTGTTCTGAGAGACAAGAGAAGCGAAACACAGAACAACTGACTCAAATCACATTCCCACTGTCCCAATCTCCTCTTCCAAAATACTCATTTGCTGCCCCACACCAGTTCCAAATCACTCCCGCACACAACTGTGCTGAATCACTGTCCCACAGTCCAAGATATATCCATCCCAAATCACTTGGTCACGTTCTCATGCATCTGTCCCAAATCCATTGATGAGTGTCTGATACACATTACATTACATTACAGGCATTTAGCAGACGCTCTTATCCAGAGCGATGTACAACAAGTGCATCAGTTCAAGGTACAGAGGTGCAGAAAAAACACACTAGAGTGAAATAAAGATCGTAGTGCCAGAAGTGACCACATAGATCAGGACTCCAACCCTGTAGGGTAACCTGTTCAGCAAACAAACAAACAATCCTGCCAAATACAAAACTAACATGATCGCATTAGCCTAACTAGGTACATTGAGCTAAACTAGAGGCTAGGGAGGGGTGGGGAGAGGTGCAGCCTGAAGAGATGAGTCTTTAGTCTGTGCTTGAAGGTAGTCAGATTCTCACCTGTCACAGATACTCTGCCCATTGTTACCCCTGAAAACATCTGTTCCTGTGCATTCCCAAATTTAAAGGGATGTGGAAATGAGACAGTAATTCAATGGGATGTTAAATTTGTGACACCAATAAAGGGGGCGATGTTCATAAAGTTGGTCAAGGATATATGGGGTGGGTGAAGTTTATGAGGGAGTATGATGATAAGATTTTACAGGGGTCTCTATTGCGCCTCTGTGATGGTAGAAATCACAAATTTCATTGCTGACTCCTGGCTTCTAATAAGCCCTATGCTGTTGACCTGCTTCTGTTACTTCTGTTACCAGACCAACTTTAGTACCTGCCGGCTGCTAATGACCGGCATTGGTGCTGACAAGTCTCTAATGGCCACCTTTATGGTTGACTGGCATCTAATGATCGCCTGAGGTGCTGACCATTCTCTGTATCTGTTGCTAGTGTGTGTACACTCAGCAGTCAGCACTGGATCTGTGATCAGCAGGTTTGTGTTGCTATGGATTTCCATTGCCGCACTTGTTGACTGGCCCTGTCAGGGGTGTTGATTCCCTGCCTTCACTCAGCGAGACAGTGAGACAAAGGGAGAGAGGGAAGAGGAAGAGAAAGAGTGACAAAATATTGACAGGTAGAAAGACAGGGAAAGTGAGCAAGAGAGAAAGGAGAGAGAGAAACCAGGAAGAGAGAGAGCTCGCACAGTGTCTTGCAAACCCTGTTTTACTTTTGAGGTCACCGACTTTCACTGTCACGAGAACCTGCTAATCGCTATCATTACTCTCTGTCCACCTGGCAGACGCTCAGTCAGGAAAAACTTACAGAGCCATCATGGTGAGGTGAAGTGATCGCCAGTGTGATTCCAGTCTTGTTACATGGGGAAGCTAACTATGTAAAGAGGAGTAAATCTGAGTCGGTTGCCATGATAGCTTTGAAAATTTGCCATCCTTGTGTCTCCATCGTGCTGACGAAGCTGAGCTGGCATTTGACTGGCTCTCCTTTTAAAAGACACCACATGATTACTGCTCTGCCCCTCATTCTCTCTTCAGATAAGAGCGTCACTCTGTATGAATCAGTCTGTAATGAGGCGCCTGCCCTCGTTCCAGGCTGGCTGTACAGATGTGTTTGTGTGTTCTCCATTTCCGCTGAGGACATAGAGCAGACTGCCGTGCCACGATGCTGACAGGGACCACTAATCTCTGTTAGGATACACTAAAGGCCTGGTCTATAATATCAGAGTGTATGTACAGTGTGTGTGTGTGGGTGGGTGGGTGGGTGGGTGTGGGTGTGGGTGTGTGTGTGTGTGTGTGTGTGTGTGTGTTCTGTCAGACTCAGTACCTTTCTTTCCTTTTCTGTAGACTTTTTCGAATGTGCAGTGTCATCTGAATTTATATGATGACAAATCATTGCAATTAAGCAGTTTATATATCCAATTTAGACTTTTAGAGCATATTTCTTTTCAACCTGAGCCTACTGAGTTATGCAAGCAGTACAGTCTGCTAAATAAGATTTGTTCAGGTGTATTAAAGCATGGATGTGTACAAACCCACCAGGTTGATGGATGCGGTCCATCTTTTTTGTTAGACTTGAATGGTGCCCCATAAAGAAAGCATTGCTTAAATTTACATCGATGCTACACCGTTGTTTTGGTGAATGCGCATCATAAATCCTGATTTGGACTTTTCAGTACCTGCCACGCAGTTCCTGTCATGTTTTGCTCCCCCAAAGGTGTCAGTACCAAATTGAGTTGTTTTGTTTGCTTTTGTGGTTTACTGCATCTACAGTATCTCACACATCACAAAGAAGGTTGAATAAATCTCAGTAAATGTCTAATTAATTCCATTAGGTAATTAATAGTCATGAGAAAATAAAAATCAGAAACTGAGCAAACCTGGAGTGACCCTCAGTCAATCTATCACATGACACAACTGAAGCCAACTAAAACACAGCTTTAAAAGATAAGTGAGCCCGGACTGTAACTGTGGGATGGCTGCTGAAGCACTGTTTCACAGCGTTAGCTGGAGGATAAGAATAACTTTGATTTATGTTACGTTACGTTATGGTCTGTCTCAATGAATCAGCTCAGGGTCTTGTCTTCATGAAGCTACATGGAAACTTTTGTGCTGAAGGAAGACTTCATTTGACACTTCAGCCAGACATGAATCCTGCTCCAAATGCAATGCTTAAGTATGTTTTTTGGGTTTAGAATTTGTGTGCACATTCATCTATGGTATGGCCCCACATTTTCTGGAAATTCTAGAGAGTACTGAAGTTGATTTCCTTAACAGGAAGCCACTTTCAAAATAAAATCAGTTATTTTTCCCCTCTCCTTGTTGTTCTCACAGAAAGGAGGTCACCTTTATACTCAGAAGAGGAAAAGCTGAATTTAATATGCCCCCCCCCCCCCCCCCCCGCTTCCATTTCTAATGAAAATTCAGTCTTTATTGGACTGAGTAACTCTGCCTTTGAAATATTCTTCCCTCTACCATGCAACACACCTCTACTCTTTACCATTTCCTGGTTTAGAAATGGCGGATGTGTCTACTTTCTCTCCACCCACCCTCTCCTTACCTGGGTGAGGATGCCTTCACTTCTCCTGGATATTTGAGAACCAAGGCACAGATCTATATTTTGCCGCTTCTCTGCATGCAGGACCCTGTGGCAAGTATCAAGAAGCACAACGAGAGCAGACTGAGCATCGCCTTAGGGAACGGGCACACACAAACTGTCACTGTCACAAAAGCAGCAAACACACTGCCAGAAAACACTCTCCCTAATGCAGAAAGGCATTCACCAGCCAAAAACTCATTTACACTCTTTCCCCCTCCCCTCTCCCCAAAAGCATGTGAACGAACAATACCATTATGGAATCATTTCACACGCTTGTTTTCAAACTAATACAATATAAAATACTTTACTCTGTCAAAATGTACTGACACTCACGCATGACCTTGTTCGTTTGTTGTCAGAGTAAAGTCTCAGGAGTTCCCATTAGGTTCTACAACGGAATAATTACCCCCCGCAGCTTCACCTCCACATTAATCTGTGAATGAAGGCTGAAACCTTTATTAGACAAGGGGGCTCTTGTAAGGCGTGCGGCATTGCGGTCTCTTCTGAAAGTTGCAACAGAGAACATTCGGAATTACTTTCAGAATGTCAAGTGCTCGGGGGAAAATAGAATTTGCATTTCACTTTGTCTGTGCATATGGAGCCGACTGCTCAGGAATATACACAGAGAAACTGACGGAGAGGAAATAAAGTCAAGATAAATAGATTTTACAGTTAATAAAATCAGAAGAGACAACCCAAGTGTTCCATCTCTGCTACATCTCTCATCACGCCAGTAAATCTGTTCTGTCTCTTTAAAAGGAAAATAACTTAAAACTTACCAGCACACAGGAGAAATTAAGTATTTACTGGTAATCAAAATGCAATTAAAAAGGCATTAAGAGCTAGAAGATAAATGGAATGTGTGTGTGTTCTTTTTTTGGAAGTCATGACTGAGGATGGGCTGATTAAGATCTTCACCCTTTGCTAGGACTTGAAAGAACCCTTGGACCCTTTTGAAGATGCGATTCACTCCCTTTCCTTACAATTCAAAATAAGAAGGGGTGAAGGTTCTGTATTTCAAACACACACCCCTCAACTCCTCAAATTTAGAGAAGGATGATCCAGCTGTGCTGCTTACCCTCTTCCCCGTCCTCCACTCTGGTCTGTTTAATGTGGATTTTTCTTTTCTCTTTCATCATCATCGCTATCAGAGGCGGGGATCTGTCACTCTTGGTAACGTCCTGCTGACCCGTGTCCATCCCCTTTCCGAACCTTTGCAACACGCAGTGAGCACCAGGTCGAGGAAACAGAACCCAGGGCCCAAGAGCAGCTTGCAGAATCATACTGAAGTGTGGGAGAAAGAGACTTAATTTAGCTGTGAAGTTGTTAGTCATAAGCTTGTGGTCAAATCCATGTAAGCGAAGTCATTTAAATAAAACAAATCAACCTTCAATTTATGAGTTTAAAAAAATGACAATGCTGAGTGGGGATTATCAATTCTTGTTGAATTTCAATTCAATTCCAGGATTACGTGGATCAAATTGTAACTGACCCTAACTGACCTGGTTGGTCAGTACATTTTACCCTTAACACTTCCCCTTGCCTGCCATAAATAGAAAATGGATGTATGCTAATGAAAAACAAAGGCACTGGAGCAGATGTTGGGGTACTGCACTTATGCCATTGATTGCGGCTTAAATCCTTTCTGCTGTTGTAGGTGCATATCTGCACTGTGAATTACATAAAAATACCGAATGTTGCTAGCATAGAATGCAGTCCAGTACAATGTTACTGTTAGCAAAATATATCCTAATATTAGTGTAAGCGTATGAAGTATTACTATGATAGTGTAGTATATCCCAGAAGTATACTTTGTTTAAAAGGGCACAGTATCACTTTGAATGCAGTATAAGCAGGTGCAGTGTTGTGTATATGATTTTTCCTTCAGTGTGGTTATATGGAGCTGATTCAGCTCCTAAACTCCCCGGCAGCTGATATAGACTAAATTTCAAATGAACAATTTTCACATCCCAAAATTATCAGAGATGAAATTGCTTAACAATAAAAAAACAATAACACCATATCTCCACCTGCTGAGAGGGAGGAGCAGTTATGCACTAAAATAGTACAGTATCTCTGACACTTTTGTGACAGTGTGAATAACATTAATGCCATAGGTGCAGGCTAATTTTAATCACTATTATTAAGACTTGAGGACATGATTTGGCAATTTTATTCACTGAAATTAAGCTGTCACTGTAATGGAGCTAGAAAAATTACATGAAAACCCAAAAGGTTTTTCAGCCTGTTGCTAGTACAGTCTTAAAGACGGCCGCAGTACACTTCTGTTTGCTACGTAAAATGCAGTCTGACAGTGGATTTCAGAGATAGGAAAGGTCCAGAGGGTGCCTGTCTGCTGTCCAGGAAGACCAAAGACTGTGTGGTTTTTCTGCCAGTATCCACAGTCTCAGCCTGACTGCCTTTACTGCTCCTGTCCCAGATCTTTACAATCTCTCTCTCTATAAAGAGACCTATAAATCCCGAGATATTTTCAGATCTCAGAGTGTTGGGCTTACAGCTCAGTACAAAAGTCAGGCCATACACACTCACACACATAAACAGAAATATAAACACATATACTAGTAAACAATGGCAGATCCATACAAGCATACAGTGATGTGTCAAATGATTTAAGGGAAATGTCCCTGGCTTTTGAGTTTGAGTCCGCTACAGTGCTTTTTTGGAAACATGTTTACAATCGCAGTTGTTGAGACTCAACAACATCTGAAAAAAATCATTCTCATGTCTTCAAACTTATTCCCCCCCCAAAACCAGCCTGTGGCAATGGGTTCACTACCTCTTTTTCTTCCTAGCAAACCTCATTTCTGGACAATGAATTAACTTGTACAGCAAAGATTTCACGGTCAACACCCGGACTGCTGTGTTCAGTGGAGTAGGGAAATTACAGTTCCTTTGCAAGTGCTGAACATTAACAAATCACAAGGCAAAAAAGAAAGCCCAAAAACAGCAGATTGCAACAAGGCGAATAAGCATACCATTGCACAATATGCCGCTATAAATATGAACACAGTAAAAAAAGTTTTTAAAGTATTATGCATTTATACAGGAAGCCCCACCCACCCACACACACACTAATATGAAGAGCTAGACCTTAGGATTTCTCTAAATCTAAAGGAAGATTCTAAATATGTACAAGTTACATAAAAATCAAAAGATATTTAAAGTTGTGACAAATAATAAACAATTGTGGTTGGCTCAAATTACATGACACCACTTTTTCAGACGAAAAACAATTTGGAAACACCTGTCTTTTGGAAACACCTGATTTTTCAAATAACGAGTAAAAGCAATTGTTTTTTATGGATCCAAGGCAATTCCCTTGTACCATTCTAATGGAATTTTAGCTATTGAGTCCCAATTTAGACAAACACAGAAAGTAACATTTGAAAACCTGTATGACTAATTTAAGGCTAAATCTGCCCCCCACCCCCTAAAATAAAAAAATAAATAAAAACATAATTCTGTCAAAATTGTTTGATTATAGTTCTGTCGCTGTGTCTTGATGTTGTGCCCTTTCGAAGTAAATTGAAAAAAAGAAATGTAACATTTTGCTTAGATTGTCCCACAAACAAACTCATATACAGACATGGGGACGTCTGTGCGATGAAAGGCACTTGATTAAACTCAATCTACTTAAAAGTGCTTTGAACTCTTTTTTGTTGGACTTAATAAAAATTGTAAAAGGTTAAATGTAATGACAGCTTGGTCTCGGATATGTGCCTAGGAATTATTTCTTTCTTTCTACTATTTGGTCCAATACTGATGTCGCATTGCTGCTGCATTTGAGCAAAACATAAATAAATAAATAAGTAACATACCCTGTAAACAGCAGTAGCAGAAAGGGTACTTATTTAACCATATAGCTCAATTTGAAATGCTAATACACACACAAGCTCAGGGGCATATTACAATATTCCTTGTTTCTGGCAATTTACTCTTTGTATTTGAAATAGAGGAGCATGCAGCAGCGACGTTACACACTATGAATAAAATTAATTGGGAATTTCAACTAGAATAATTGGGATAGCTGATTTGACTTTCAAATCAAACCAAGTCAGTGTGCTGCATCCGCAAGCTAGAATTCACTGTGCGTGCTTCAGATTTCTTTGTGATGCAGTACACAAGAGCAAGGCCATTTATATTAATGACAACAATGATGGAAGCAATCAGGTTGATTATTACAAAGGGAATATTTTCACATCACAATAACACAAAAGCACATGCGCATTTCTATCATTCTGTCAATCTAATAGAATATTATGAACCCAAAACTAACACCAGAGCCAGTTTTTCTCCTTTTGTGTTGAAAATCTCTTAAAACATACAAAACATTCTTCTGACAATAGTCACCAGAGATCACAAAGAAAATAAAAAATTAGTATTTCCCAGGTCCCTGATTGGCATTCCACGTAGAACGAAGCCCGGCCAATATTTGCATGTGGCATTGTCCAAAACATCAAATTCCTATTACAGATTCTGCAGTGGGTCATTGGTATTCATCCTTTAACTTTGCAGAGGAGGATTATGTGTTTGTGTTCCTTATTTATATATTTATACTTGTATAAATCATCACTTGTATAAATAAAGGGAACTTTAAATTTACCAAAGAAAATGAGTGACATTGAAGAAAAGCTTGAAGTTGAGGTGCTTGGAGGAGGAACAGAGGAAGTTTGACTGCAGGTAATGATGTTTCACGAGGAAGCCCTCGTGAACACACAACACTGACATCTGCTCCTTCACAACATCCCTACAGGTCCCCAATAGCCCCGCTCACCAGGCTCGTAATCTACAAAACTAGGTGCCGCCAAACTCCACCCAACATAAAATATATAAGAGGATGTAAAGTAGGACCATTAAATATTTAGGAGGATCTACTGTGGTTTAAGACTATATCACCACAGCGTGCTACTATAGTCTTAAGGCAGAACTGACTGCACTGGGACCAGACACCTTTATTGGGCAGAGACAAAGAGAACAGGGATCTTTAGGGTAATAAATGGCCTTTACTAGAGACATGCAAGGAGGCCAAATACCTTTAAGAGATATCTACAGTGAAATAAACACCCTTACTAGAGACACACAGAGACCAGAGCCCTTTCTGACAGGCTTAAAGGGAGAATACAGATATTCATTTGAGACTTTCAGCTAAGCATTAGATGCCTACAAAAGAAAGAGAGAGAATAACAATAGCTGTATGACAAAGAACAGAGGGGTTAATCGCAGAACAGGTGAAGTTATTTACTGGCAATGATCATCTTAAAACCATATTTACAGGAAGATTCTACTCACCTTGCCAAGTCAACTACATTATTTTCCCTGAAAGGATTATGAACCAATGGTTATTTTTATTAGATCATATGATATTTCAACAAGCAAAACAAACAGTGCAGAAATTCACAGTTTTTTTTTTGTTCCTGCACCACATATTAAAAAATAAATTGGTCTGGGTTCAGTGCCATGGCAACAATCTTTTCATCTGTCAGAATCATGGGAAGCAACAGGTGTTTTTCAGAGCAACAGCACGAACACTAATTATCATCAAAAAATTGCATTTATTACGATAATTGGTTTTCCCCTCCACTCCGCGCCCCGTGACCTCTGTGGAAACTTCAGGCTTTTAATTGAGTCTTCCGCCAGTCGCAGGGGGTGAGCTGGACCCAGCCTCAGCCTGCTGTCCCCGCTGTAATTTAAGCCTTCTGTTTCTGAGGAGAGATTAGAGCCCTCGTCGAGGACCATCAATAATCCCGTCCCCCCGAACCGCGTATCGGCCTCAGTCTGTCAGCGCCAGCAGAACCGCACCGCTGATGGTCTTATCCGCCACGGCAGCAAATGAGCCCATCCGTTCTCCCTGCCTGGCAACGGGCCGGGAAGAGCTCCGGATTGCCTCCGCCGCTCGCCGCACGGAGAAAAAGAAAAACTTTCTGTGAAGTCTGAAAAGTCGCTCTTATTAAAGTTCTGCAAAAGTCTTCCGAAAGCGCTTTCTTCTCGCTCTTGGCCCGGAGAGCTGCTGTCTCACCTTAAAGAGTAGCGCTGTTTTTCAAACTCTTCACTGGCTTGTCACACACTCACAGTTCTTTGTTGTTGTTTCTCTTTTTCAGGGGGATTTAAGGGATCCTTAGAGTCCAAATACGCTCCTGGGCCTGTTTGTGTAGTACAGTATCTACAGGCAGGTTTATACAGCTCCCTCAACAACAGGTCTAGATGCACTTATTACACACGCATTCACACTCACAGACATACTTTCCTGCCCGCATGTATGATGCAGGTCAAGACTTTTGTTGAAGACTCCCCCTCTTCCAACACCATGAGCCATCAGTCTTCTGCCCCTCAAAGCAATGAGGATGGGCAGAAACCAAAAAGTTGAACCAAAAGTGTAACACTGCACTGTGAGGTGTCCTGATTCAGAATCAGCACTAAATGCATCATTTAGCATGAGGGCCCACAGCCATTATGCATCCATCAAACTGATGTGCACTGTCTCGCTGAGCAGACTGGAGACTGAAAAGGTGACAGTCTCTTGCATCACCTTGTAGCCCAATGTACTGAGAAATGAAGTGATCTCTGTGATTAATCTGATAGCTTTCATCAGGATAGTGATCGGTGGAACCGGGAAACCTAACTCCAACACACGTCTTCAACAAATCTCTCCAGCCTCTATACACAGCGTAGATGAGCAATGGTATAAGAATATGCTCATCAACACAATTGTAACAATGAATGCAGAGACATGCCGTAAGTGGATTCAAGTCCAGTCCAGCTCTCCCCGGGGAATGGTGCACAAATAAAATGCAACTGTAATATAAAAGACCTTCCATTTCAATGTCATAGTCTTAATAAAACAAATATGAAAAATAATTTCAATAAAGCAAGGGCACATCTACAATTTCTAGGTTTACAGTATACAGTATGAATGGGCTTTGTACTAAAAGAGGCCTTTGTGTGTGTGTGTGTGTGTGTGTGTGTGTGAGTGCGCGTGTGTGGTCTTCTTTTATTTGGCTTTGAAAGCCGCTGTAGCTTTTGGTTTCCTGTGTGAAAAACAGAGATAAACACATTAGCCATGATCTGCAGTGTGTCTTTTCCAAAGAGGGACACACTGTAAACATTTTAAATCAATGCCCTGCATCTACATGCAAGATGTGTCGTGTTTATGACCAACCGTAAAAGGGCACAAAGTAAATACTCTCCTTATCACAGTTGCCCTTAGTAAAATCACTTCTTTTGTCGCATGCTGTAATCCCTCGACACTGTGGCGTGCTGAAGAATTCCTGCAATCCTCAAACTGAACACAACACCCAGAAGCAAAAGCAACAGGGCTTGCTGACGGTTCACTCACGCACCTGCCACGCCCATGCCCGCCGCTCCTCTTCGTTCCAGCCTCATAGGCCCCGTGCGGCGGCCCCGTCCACTGGTCCCGCTCCAGGAGTTCTCTCGGAAACAGACTCTTGGCATCAAAGGCTGCTTTCACCGCTGCTGGCCCAGAGGGTATAATGAGAGATAATGACCAGCGACAGCCCCGAAGTCTCAGAGAGCATATATTCATCATGTTCGTTCAGTATGCGTGTGGAGCTCGGTCTGCAGTGCTGTGGTGGGGGTGAGCGGGGCAGAGGGGGAATCTTACTCTCCATGGCGATAGGGAGGTAGGACGGAATGGGCGTGGCGCAATCCCAGCTCTCCCTGAAGTACTGCTGAGGGTTGGTCACAAAGTCAGGCTTGTGGACGTCTGCCACTGCATCCAGCTCCTCCATATGCAGTGAGCTGAATGTTCCTGACATGATAACATGCACCCAAAAGGTACATGAAATGGAGGGAAACAGAACAGAACAAAAAAACAGAGCTGGGTTAATGACAACAAAATCAGGGATAGTGGGAACAAACATTGTGAGAAAAAAGCAAGAAGAGAAATGACAAATGGGAAAGACAAGCGGTCCACCATATATATCTCCATACAAAAAGAATAATACTGACAGGTACAGAACTGATGTAAAATCACCTTCTAGACACATCATTTCACACTGTACAATTCTATACTAATGAAATGGGAATAGTTTGTGAAACAAATAAAACCCAGCAAATTTGCCTAACTTTACTTTTTGGTTTTCCTAACCAAAAACAATGCACAAACGTGAATTAAAAACGTTCAGCAATTTAAATTTCAAGACCTTTTCAGCATTATCAAGTCGAACAATGAAACAGGCTTCCACAGACACATGGTGAATACCAGTGGGAAATCTTCCATAACTTTAACAAATAAACACCTGTTCGCTGGTGGTGAACTAGCAAAGCATCGCCTCCTCTGCCCAAAAGACGTTCTGATTAAGTTGCTATTAGCAACACAGCATCCTATAATCTCCCACCATGCTTTCCCATAAATTTCATCCATACTTCCTATCACCTCATGATGATAAAATTATGGAAAGTAACTTAAAGTAACCTAATACTAGATCATAAAATACTTTGCTTACAAAGTAATTACTTTCAAAGGAATTCATTAGTGAAGTATTTCCCCCCTGTAGTGCATACACCCCACACTCCAGAAGTAACTCCTGAGCATGTCAGAGCCAGCTGTGGGTCTGCAGGAGAATGCATAATCATCCATGGCATCTCCCAGGGAGGAGAAGCTGCAGTTAGCAGGGGATTGCCAGTTCTCTGGTGCATTGGTCACAGCTGGTAGTCAGTTGAGTGAAAAGATAGGACATGTGGACATGTGTTCTTCTCAAGTATGAGCCAAGGAATTTGCTGCAACTATCTAGCACCAAAATGTAGCTTGCAGTGAGCTCTCCATGCAACTCTAACACTAAGCCATGATTTACCGCTCAGGGCATAAATCATAATGTATTGGACATTTATACCAAATGGAAAATGTACTGGCATCATATTAAAACTGTATACTATCAAAACATGTATCCTCCATAATTGTAAATAACTGAGTCATAAACTGTTAGTCCTCACCGATGGGACTTTGTGTATCGTTCCACAGGGACGGCTTGTTGTCACTCTTCCTCAGGCTCCACCTCTCTTGGTAGCTCTTTCCCAGAATGCTGCTGCTCCAGGGACTGGTGCTGTGAAATGCAGTCAGGCAGGCAGTCATAAGGACACACAGACATATGAACAGAGAAACACACAGGGAAAAACAAACACACACAGGGGGCCAAACACAAGAATGCACAGCCACACAGTAGTGCCTGAAGATGATTGGACAGATGGCAAGGGGGACAAAATGCCACAAGAAAACAAAGAAAGAGAAGCAGGGGGCATCAAGACAGACGCCAGACGAGACAGACAGACACACAGACGCAAGGGACAAATGGACACACAGTCACAGAGGGACGAACGGGCACAGGGCAGTACAGTCACAGGGACACACCGGCACAGAGGGACGAACGGACACAGGGCAGTACAGTCACAGGGACACACCGGCACAGAGGGACGAACGGGCACAGGGCAGTACAGTCACAGGGACACACCGGCACAGAGGGACGAACGGACACAGGGCAGTACAGTCACAGGGACACACCGGCACAGAGGGACCAACGGACACAGGACAGCTGCCTAATTAATCCTAACGGAAAGCAGACGGTCGGCAGACGCGCCAGATCGGGCCGTTTGACCTGCGACCCGCCGGCTGGCGTGCGATGCGGACAGAGAGACCGCGCGCCGCCGTTAGCACGCCGCTCGCAGGGCTCCATCAAAGCAGCGGCGCGGGCTGGGGACACGGGTGAGACCGCGGAGACGGGAGAGCGAGGGGGGCGGGGGGAGGACGCGATAACGGCGACAGCCTTTACGAAATCAAAGTGTTATGAGCACTCCCAGAGCCCAGAGCGAGCACGCGAGAATATCAAGCACTGCTTTCGCGCAAATCCTTCTCTTTTACAACTCCAGTCTGCAGCCGCGCTTGCAGAAGCCGTGATGGATACTGAAATGTGTCCGTACGAATTGAATTACGGAATGAATGAGAAAATACTACTTTATAAAACCGAAAGCTGGTTCTCACTGTCATTCCATGCCCAGGGATGAAAGGGAGTCTCTGAATATATTCTGCAGATTGTCCCCATTATTTCTGTAAGACACACTCTACAATGCCTGGCTTTTTCTGCTGAGAATGCTAAGCAGTCACCGAGCTGAGCGTGGATTCAGCACACTCTGTGCACCATCAGCACATGGAGCACAGCTACCAGACTGGATCTGCTTCAGAATGACAGAATCACAATCTCAGCTCCAAGTCAAATGCGGTACATTAACAGATGCCGATGTGGTTCTAGAATGTTCAGCAGCTGTTCCCTGTGTAGATATTCATTCAGGGCATGGTGTTGGAAGATCTATGGTCCTCAGCATCTTTTAAGGCTCTGACTTCATGACTTTGTTGTCCTCCTCCAATCCCCAATAACTCCACTCTATCTGTCCGCCAGGGGCATGGTGGTTGCCATGACAATACAGGTGCACAGATGTGCAGGTGTGTAAAGGAGGATAGGATTTATTCAACTCCAGGCTCTTGTACAGAGTCCCCTCTGTGCATTTTATCAGTGGATGCCACACTGCAATGGCACACAAAAACTAAGGAACTATCAGTGAGCTAACTTATCTGATTTTTCCTCTGCTCATAATGATAATAATAATAATCATCATTACAATCATAATCATAATTATAATAAGAATAAAAATAATGATGATAATAATAATAATTATTGTTATTATTATTATCATTATCATCATCAACATCATCATCATCACCATCGTCATAATAAGAAGGCAAAGTGCACATAATTAATTTTACACATGCAGAAGAGGATGAATAAATCACAGCTCTGAAATGAATGCTATAAAAGATAAAAGAGAACTTTCACGTTGGGAGATCATTCATATGATAAATGAATATCATTCATCTGTCTAAAATCTCACCCAGAATGCCCTTTTGCCGCCATCACCTTACAGTTATTCAGAGTGATACTAAAACCAACAATTATAAGTGGCACAGTGCAGTGCTAGACTGGTGGCAATGCAGAAAAGTAAAGACAGTAGGTTGGCAAGTTACCAGGCAGGACTCCACGATTACGTTTGAGTGGTGTGAGTATATAAATTGAGAACCTGTTAAACATAGGCCATGTAAGTCATTTAGGGAATCTTGTTAACAAACTAATAAAATTTTACAATAATACTTGAATAATTTAATACAGTTTGAAATGCCAAGAATTAGAAGCAAAATGTGTTAACAGAGGATATATTGAAGAGCTGGAAAGAAGGGATTAGGGGCATAAGAAACGGTGATGAATGAATGTGCATAAACCTGTTTGGAAAGCAACTCACTTGATGCTCCCTTCCACACAGTCCGGATCGACCTCCACAGCCAAGAACACGGACGCGTCCTCCGAAATTGGATATCCCCGCCCCCGGGACGGCTGCTCGGAGGGTGTGGCTGACCCCGGCCCCTCCCTGCGGCCCGACTCGCTCTCCTGGTTCTCCTGCAGGACGTTGCCGTTTGGTAGGGGCTCCCCAGTCCAATCGAGGTTCCAGTGCACCTCCTGGTGGTGAGAAGAGGAGACGCATGAGAAGAGGGGCACGTTCCAGGAGGGCAGCAGGACAGACACGTTCGGCAGACACACTCAGCAGTACGTCAGACCCTCGGGCTAAATCAAAATGTGAAGGAATTTACAAAAACAGCCTAAAGCTATGTTCATAAATCTGAGCAAAAGACAGTGTATCTTTGTTGGGAGAAAAAGGTGGAAACATCTTTGAAACTTTGCAGGTTCTTTTCCAAAGACATTACTTTCTTTACCTAGTCTGATCTCGCTCATAGACTACCACCTCATAGACCACCTGGTCATACGTACTCTGGAGTGTTTTCCCTGCCCAAAAACAGGCACTGTGTTCCAAGAGCCATGTCTGTGTATGCTGTACATTCACCTGATCATCATAAAACACACCTAAGTCGGATTCATTTGTCCATCCAGAGACACACTTGAGTGCAATTCCCCTGTCTATCCAGAGATGTATTCTTGCTTGCTGTACCATCATGCGCCCTTCGAGTGATGCATCTTTGGCTTCTGCACACTACACTGTCTGTCTGGTCTAGACACATTTGTGAGCTCTGCACGCTCACCTGTCCAAAGATGCCCAGGGCAGCTCCAGGGAGGTAGCTTAGCGCCAGGCTGCAGTCCGCGGAGGCGGAGAGGAGGTAGAGCTGCCCGCCATGAACGCAGGTCTCCAGATGAGTCACGCAGTCCAGGTGAGGGCGGGCGCTGGTCAGCAGCGCCGGAGCCTCACGGTTCACGCCCTCGCAGGGGCGGAGGCAGTAGTCCTGCGAGGCAGACGCACGACAAACAGCGCAACATCCAATCAGGGCTCAGCACGTACGGAAAGCAGTCAGACGCTAACAACGTTAGACCGGTCAGACGGGCGGGCACCACCAGACAGAAGCAATGACTCCTGACAGCCAACAGCGCGCGGGAGAGGGACTGGAACCGTGCCTGGAATTTTCTTAATGGCAGAGGAACCTTGAGCCGCAGAGTGTCCACGCTCAAGGTGCGGCTGCAGTGAGAGAGATGTGCCGTGCCGTAGCACTTTCTCTTTGATGAGCGCCATCAGGAAGGCTGGAGGCAATCCATTACGGAATCGCTGAAGCCGTTACATCAACCGCGGTGCCCGTTGCCAAAACACGGGACCACAAATTATCATGTCTTATTAAAGTGCTGAAGTAAAATGGCCGCGCAATTCATTCTCATCGGTGCATGTAGTTACACTTCGAGAAAAGTTCGGGAAATTGACAAGCACCCTCTCGCCTGCCATCAATCACCCAACTCCATTGTCAGGGTTACTTTATTCCTCAAGGACAACGTGGGGCTTCTGACGCTGATGGCGAGTAAAAAAAGGATATTTCTTTTAAAAGCTGTCCTGTCAAGAGGCTATAATGTGTGCTTGATGCCTGGAACACCTGAGAGAGAAACTAAATTGAATATTATGTTGAGAGTCAGCAGCTTTTTTTATAAGGTTTCAGCAGGCTGCTTCCTTTGGGCTACCCATCTCTCATCCCCCTGTGTCCCTTAGCATCACCCCTCCGCATCCCACCTCTACCCCACCCTGATCCATCAATCCTCAAACACTGGTTATTAAAATATGGAGGCAGGCCTCTTTTTCAGCCTCCCTCTACCTTTTATACCTTCAGCCTTCCTTCGGGTTACTTCTCCAGTTTTCTCTCTCTCATCTTTTTTCCTCTGTGGGCAATTCGGGCATCTCTCGATCTGCCTGCCTTCGTTCTTCTCTGTATCTCTCTCCTCCAGCCTCTCACCTGTATGTCCCACACCTTCACTCCTCCGTCCATGTCTGCGGTGATGAGGTATCGTGCGCTCCTGTCCACCGTCATTATGATGGATCCGCAGTCCTCGTGAGCAACGAACTCCCCCATGATGCAGCCCTGAGCCGTGTTCCAGAAACGCACCATACCCGAGCCCCCACAAGACACCAGGTCCGCCCCCCCTGCAACAGACCACACCAGGACAGTGAGTATCCACGGATCTTAGCTGAACCTAGTCTAACCCTAAATTGTAAGCACGCCCAATAAATTCTCAAGGGCTGAATTTCTGACAGGGAAGTACATTCAGATATCTGACCAGACAGGAACCAGTGCTCAAAACATATTCAACGGTTTATGAAGTGCCCTTTACACAACTAAGGGAAATTTCTCTGCTTAATTTTAGTGCTCAGCAACATCAATAAAGGAAAGAAAATATGCACCTGAAGGGTAATATGTTCCAGAGAGACTTTCATCATCTGATTTCCAAGTTTTTCCAAAGTAGTCTTTTTATGCCATTTTTTGTCTATTTTAATTGCTTTAATCGATGGGTTTAGTCAATAGTAAAATATATTTAATGGTTCCTAACATTTACCTGCTGAAAATATTTTGAAGAAACGTTTTGTTGAAGGTCTTTGTGTTGATGAAAACATAACTTTAGTCAATATTTGCACCAGAAATTTTGAGCAGCTGTGTCAATTAAGATGAATTAAGTGCTCATTTGTTTCAGGCCCTACAATAATTTAAAAAGTACACAAATTATCTTGGCACCCTACGGTCATTTCCTTCATAGTTTTTATCTTTACGCACGTAAAAATGATTTTACATTGACTTTCTGCAGGTAACTGACAATAAGATATCAAATTCAGACAAGCACTCATCTCACAGATCAATACAGTGCAAACCCCTTGAAAGCAGGTGGTGCAAAGAGCTTGCAAGATGGCTCCCAAGACCCATGACTCAGATCCGCCTCTCCACAGGGTTAGTTTACCTTATTAAAGCAGTGCCCAAAATCCCCTGCTCAATAACATCTATGGAGTCCCATAGTTGTCAGGCTTCATCGATCGAAGGGGCTGAGATATGCTGACTCAATGGTCGACTGATTCTAACCTATGAAAGTGCTTTCTCTTAACGGCACTTAACCCGATTCGCTGAAATGGATCATTGATAGCAAAACGGAAAGTTCAATTCGGTCTGTAGCCACACTTATTGATTGCTTTGGCAGCGTTCCCTACCCGCTGCGGCCACGCTCTTTCTGGCCTCCAGGAAAAAGAGACGGGTTACGGCGTTGCTGCACTCTGGGTCCTCCACGCCAGCGGGGGCAGGGCACAGCAGGGGTAAGGCAGGGAGGGAGCTCCTCGGGGTAGCCAGCACAGTGTGCGGCCGCAGTAATTTGCTGTCTGTAGAGATATGGCCACGACACTGGAGGTTAGTCAGACCACAGAAAGGGACAGCAGCGTTTCCTGCCTGGTCTCTTGCAGGCATCTCCCTTATGATTCAAAAGAGCATACCTAATCCTGAGCACCACTGTGTTGCTTAATAAAGTTAACATTAATGCTGCAGGATTTGACAGTTGTGCACATCATAACTTAGATCTGTGGGTCCTTTTAAATGGAATTCATGCATTTCAAATCAAAACACAAAACTGGAAGTTTTTATATTGTCCTAGGAGTCCATCCTGACCTGAGCGGGACCTCAACCCTTGCTGGCCGGCCCAATGAAGCTTGCGCAGGGCATTCTCTGTGCTGTTGTTCCACACCGTGATCTGTCCATCATAGCTCCCTGTGATGACAATGAAATTGAAACAGAGCTTTGATTACAGCAAGACAGAGATGACGCCATAACCACAGAGATGACAGCAAAACCGTGGAGATGACTGCAGACCTTTGGAGATGACCTTAGATTCAAGGAGACGACTGCAGAGCTCGAAAGATAATTTCAGTCATGTAGATAATTGCAGGATGCACAAGATGACAGCAGAATCATAGCAAAGTCTGCATTGGCTTTGAATCCATAATGCGTTTAATTTTCTGTCACTTACCTTTTCTGCTTTTCATTTTTAGTTCCGCAAGGAGCAGTGAGGAGTGAGGAGCTGTATTATTTGCTTGTCTCAAAGCCATCCTCATCCAAACTTTGCGACAGCTCTTGAAATAGTGAAACGCTCATCTTCTCGAACTGATTAATTTCACTCGGATTTAGAGCCATTCAGGTGCAATACGTTGCTCAGGGGCACAACAGAAAGTTTCCCATCGGGAAATTCAAACCCACACCCCCATGTTAAGCATGCAGTGTAGCCTCTGCTGTGCACTGCTGCCTTAGCAAACCCTGCACCAGCGGCCTGCGTGTACCAAAACCGTGTGGCCTCACCCGAGGGGCAAAATTCTGAGCTGTCAGTTACTGCCCATTGCAGTGAGGGGGGCATCATTAAAAAATCATGGTCATTATTTATTCTCTCTTTTTTAAACAAAGCAGTACGGTTCAACAGCACATTCCCCTGTGGATGGTCAAACTTTCAGAGACCATGCCCAGAATATCCGGTTATTCAGGCGAGAAACGTTACAAGAGATGGCAGATTAAATAAAAAAAGTCGGCAGCCCTTGACGTGATGGGTATTAGAGTGGGTGTGTGTGTGTGCGTGTGTGAGTGAGTCTGGTTGCGTGTGCTCGCGTGTGTGTATGTGGTGCAGAGTTTGAATATTGATGAGGAGCTGCAAAAAGAACAGTCCCCCAACAGCCAAATGTTTCCCTGCATGCTGAATGAGGACTTCAAGCCTGCAAAGCAAATTCTTCCGTCTCCGCCTTGCACTAATAAACGTAATTTAATTTCTGCATTAGCATAATCCAGAGAGAGAGGGGGAGAGAGAGCACACTATCATTCTGAATACCTTGTTAGCTTTGTGTATACCCCAGCCCCTCTCCACTTTTTTTTCTTTTTTCTTTCTTTTCAACCTTTTCCATCCTGTCTGTATTTTGTTCCCATCTCATTCTCACTCTCCCTCAGCCCTTTCATATTCAATTCATCTGCAGGAGGCCCAGAAACCTCACATGTACATAGCGCTTATATAAGCATGAATAAAGCTGTTGTCTTTTCCTTCCAGTGAGTTACATTCTCTTGCCAATCATGCATTTGAGAGAGCATTTCTCCATGTTCTGAATCTATGCTGGAGACTGCTCTGCGTGTGAGTGTGTGAATTTGGAATGCTGGTGGGTAACGAATTTACACCTTCTACAAGAGCAATACGCCTGAAAGAAGGGGCAGAGAGCCTGTTGTTTTTAATCAGATGAGCCTAGAGGTTAATGAAGAGCTTTAATTGCTCTTAGATTTCTTTTCTCTTGGCACTCCAGAGTATTTCCCTGAGTCTGCATGTCATTGCATGATTACCAAGGGGGAGGGAAGGGGAAGTGCTACAAATTAAAAGCGCCCTTCTCCATCTACAAGTCACAGTGCTTGAAGAGCCCTTACCCTGACACAGTCTCGTGAGCAAGAATCATGCCAAGCAGACATTCTGCACTTCTGTTAGGTCAGGATCTGGGTCCTGTTCTTACTTAACACTTCATTTAAACATGAAAGCAGTTAATAACAGACTTCATTCACCTCACCTGGTGTCACGGGTCTGAACTGGGAACTGGGCTTAAAGTGAAAACAAAATTAGCAGACCCTGTGGCTCAGAACTCTGTGTTTGATGCTTCAAAAGGAGATATGTAGGAGGGTGTGATAAGCCACAACCTAAAAAAATAGATGCCACACCAACTCAAAGGAGTGCAACACACTGTATGTCAAGGCCCTAGTGCACAGTCTGTCACCAGTAACAGCACTGGACCACATGGCTGCGAGTTTGAATCCCCAGAGAAACACTGCAGTTGTACTTTCAGCAAGATGCTGGTCAGTATTTAACTCCCAGCTATATAGTTAATAAATGGACAAGCAGAACCATTCACTGTAAATTTAAATATGTGAGACAAAGTTCACCTACAGGCAACAGATCCTGTTACATTCTCATCATTTAAACAACCCATATGGCATTGATTTACACACCCTGAAAGCACAGCTATTTAGAGACAGGGAAACGTACCATAAGCGTATATTTTGGAGGGAACAGGTGAAATTACACTCTTATTTTCACGTTAATACTGCACATTAATTGTCTGGAACACTGGAACAAACAAATTTCCCCATATGGGATAATAAAGTTGATCTGAATCTGAATCTCTAATTGACACTTACTGGCATGTAAAATTAATACATTTCATTCATGACATGCTATTGGCTGTTTCTCCCAGGTTGCTGTTAGTGTTCAGGGTGAGAGTCTTTCACCTGGCTGAAGTTCCTGCTGTTGGCTGTTGGCTGTGAACAGGTTTAATCGTGAACACCGCGGTACGTACCTGTGACCAGAGTCTGAGGGGGAAGGAAGGCGGCACAGAGGACATCGTCGCGATGCTGAACACCGCCTTTCCACTCAGATGGCTGAATTAAAAACTGGGAGAACGTGTTGAGCCGGAAAACGGTGATTATCCTGCAAGAAGGAACATACTTTGCACATCATTATCACAATGTGACCAGGCTAGCACATCACTACCACAATATCTCAACATTACCAGGACATCATACTATTTATGACAATATACCACAGTATCGGAGTGATCTGATACCATGATGTCAAATCAGTCTCAAGAAATCTGATCCTTTCACTATTCACAATATATGTTTTTATAAGCTGTACAGGGAAGAGTTTCAACAAAATGTAACATCTTATTAAGTAACTGCTTGAGGAAAATAAACTGCATATACTCTATGGCATTATAAAAATGCCCTGCATTGCTACGGTTCTTTTCTTCTGCCTGTAAAGCATAGTCCAGAGGGAGAGTTGCTCATCTCTCAATCCTTACAAGCTCTGAACCAGAGCCTGGATATATTTTTGATAGTTCACAAATTGTGGCTGGTTCACACAATGTTTTGTAGTGAAAAAGACAGTGAGTCTACAATTTCAAGGTTTTGGTCTTTGGAGATTCCAGATGTTACTTGTTGATTCCAGATGTTAGATGTTCTTTTTAGGGAGACAGACAAGGCCCCCCCTCACTGTGCCAAGCCCAGCTTCTGCTCCATAGGCTCTCCAACACTCCAAAAGCTCTAGCGGCTAGGATTCATACTACACACTGGCAACTAAAACGTCTGACAAAAGGCTGAGTTTTTTATGTGATAGATATCGGATCCTATGTTCTATCAAAAACTCAGACGGACAGAGAGGTGAAGGAGGAGTGAGACGTAATGAGAAGGACTGAAGATTTGAGGGGAAGAGGGCGGAGCGCTCGCAGGTGATGGCGATGTGGAGCGCCGTACCTCTCCCATCCCAGCACAAGCACCGTCCGCTTCAGGACCAGAATCTGGGAGATCTCCACGGCCTGACCCCGACCCGCGTTCAGCTTGTGGTGGCAGTGTCCATTGAAATCCCACACCTCAGAGAGACAACACAGAAAATTCATTCTGAGGGAGCTCAACTCCAACAAATCAAAACAAAGACACGAACAAGAAAGAAAGAAAGTGTCTGGTACTGTAGGAAACACAGATAAGAGGAAGAGATTGTAGATGTCACATCCAGTCAGACATTGTTATGACATCTGTCTTTCTGGAAGCAGGGTAAACAAACACCACAACCCAAGTGGAGAAAGACCGTGACATCCCTCATCATCTCCTGTTTCCATGACGACAGCCGCGGCGCTGAGTCAGGTCATCGCACACTGAGCGGGGAAGAGTGGCGGGAATGGCGACCCGTGGCGTCTGACCTTGACAGACCCGTCGCTGCCTCCGGTGAACAGGCGGGTCTGGGAGGCGTCCAGAGCCATGGTGGAGATCTCGGCGTCGCCATGGCAGTGGTTGAACTGCTTGACCTTCTGACCTGTGTCGATTAACCAGCAGGTAATGGTGGAGCCGGCATCGCTGCTTATGACCTTAGAGAGAATGAGCAATGCTGTTTTTACAGACACAAATTCAACTGGAATACAATGATAAACCTGGACCTTTTTTTACAATAGGTAGATAGTAAGACTGGCAGACACACACACTGAATGATCAATAGTTAGAAACACAAACAGGCACAAAATGTAAAAGCATATCAAGAAAGGAGAAGAAGGACTGAGGAAGAAGGCAGATGAGGTAGAGGAGGGCAGCAATAAAAGAAGCACGGAGAATATACGGGGATGGAGGAGGAAGAACAAGTGCGGTGATGTAAACGGGAGATGAAGATGAACAGGGAGATGTGGGAGAGGTCACCTGTTTGAAGAGGGGGTTGTACAGGACGCAGGTGACCGCGTGCTCGTGGCTGCTCACCCTCCTGCCCACCTCCTGCCAGGCCTCCAGGAGGGTGAGCAGGCTGTTGAAGGTGAGGAGCAGCCGGCCGCACTCCTCGTGAAAGAAGAGCCGCGTCTGGCACTCCTGCGTCCGGGGGAAGACCCCCGCCACCCGCTGAACACAGAGTTGGTGATGCACGTCCCACACCCTCAACACCTGAGGAAAGGAGAGCAGCTCAGCGCTGGCCCACAAAGCCGCAGGGGAGAGGACACCTCAACATTAACCAAATTTAAAATAAACGCGCGGCATTGATTCCAAGTGCATGATTCCAATTAATATGTCAAAGAATTCAAATTCGTAAAAGTGTTTCATTTGCATTTCACCTTCAAAGTTACAAACATTTCAGAGCTTTGAACATACTACATTCTTGTGGAAGCTAAACTGTATTATTCAACAATCGAAATTGCTTAAGACACAACAGCACTGACTATTAATACCTCCAATCAATCAATTAATCACTGACCATGTCACACCATGGCCATGTCCTCTCTATCCTCCACATCCACCATTCTTTTACCAGAGACTTATTGTTCCTTGTGTCTTACACACATACTTACACTCACTCACTCACTCACTCACACACACGCAGTTCCTCAGCTCCTCTCCGCTAACCTTGTCTTTGGAGAAGCTCATCAGCTGATTCTTTCCCAGAACAAATTGCACTGCCACAACGCTAGTCATGTGACCCCGCAGAACACCCACTGGCTTAGAGGTCACGTAGGGGTTCCACAGACACACCCTGCTGTCGATGCCTGCCGTGGCTGCAGACAGAGGACAGAGCGACAAAGAGGTCAATGTACTGAATACCACCTTTTGAAAACAGTTGTCAAATAGTTATGCTATAAGAATACATTGTGAATGGAGAAGACATTAAATTTTTCTCTTTTCCCACCAAATTTTCCAGAGTTTTGAATGACCAGTTGTATTTCCCAGCAGCACTCATTTCTGCAACCTCCTCTTTCAATTCAGGAGCGCTCTGTCAAGCATGTGATCTCCCCTGAAACACCTCTGCTCCATTTCACACAGCAGACCACATGCTTAGCTAGCACAGATATGAGCTGGAGGAAGACCGTTCCTGTGCAGCTTGCGCAAGCGGGGGTCCCTAAGAGGGAATGGGACACAGCCATCACAGCTGACCGCATCTGTCCCTCCCTGTGATTGGACACAGCATCGCCTTGAGGGGCTGCCGGCCACCACTGGCAATGGCACAGTCCGGACTCGATACCGGAGAGGACGGCCCATCCAGGGCCCATCCAGACACCGCCTTAACAAGACTGAAGAGTTATCTTTACTCCCAATGTGTTTATAAGTGAGGTACACTTATGTTTATGACCACTTTTTAAGCCTGTCACCAACTGTGAGGCATTCACCCAAAATTGATATTGCAGCCGTCGAAAGATTTAACATTGTAACAAAAAGAGGCCGTAAGGTCATTGCGATAAAAACAATGCTCTCGGCATTTCACAGCCTTAATGCTGGGTGTCATGTTGTATATGAGGATCAAGCCAGGGTTCAAATCCTTCCATTTAGAATGCAGTTTGAGGTGGTCAGAGGTTAAAATGATCACAAATTGCTTCTGTAACAGTGATCAAGCGACCCTGAAGGAGAGAATCCCCAGAGCAAATGCATAATTCAATGCAACATAAGATGTAGAACTGCACTCGTGTGACAACATCTCAGATGGAGGTAATACTATGTCAGGGAAGATATGATTAATACACTTGTGCTGAGCTCCTGCCAAAAGTATTGTGCTTGAAGAATGCAATGAGTTGTGCATGACAGATGATGTAAATGCAGCCAACAGCAGAGCTGGTGTATCAAGACAAGCACAGAGGCGAATCCCCTGCTGTTGCTTAGTCTTGCGTTTTACTTTGAATTCATTTTAGTTAATAAGTCAATTAATCTCCTGTTGATCAGCAGAACGGTAGCCCAGGAATTTTCCATAATTATAATTATTGATGAAAAAAAAACCTTCTGATGATAAAGCCTGTCCTGTTTGTTATAAAAAAACAAACCTCACTGTGACTGAGGAATGTACATTCGTCAGCCCGGGAAAGGAATAAATGAGGAGTGCGAGATAATTAACAATCAGAATAAAGT
The DNA here is from genome assembly GCF_013347855.1 of Anguilla anguilla. NCBI lineage: Eukaryota > Metazoa > Chordata > Actinopteri > Anguilliformes > Anguillidae > Anguilla > Anguilla anguilla. Next base: position 20,175,955 of record NC_049212.1, on the reverse strand, counting down.
AACGAGTGCCTGGGGAGGTAGAGGAGGGCGTGAGGGGGGGGGGGGGGTGGCCCAGGAAGAGAAGAGTGATGGATTAATGGAGTGATACCGATGAGGTTGAGGCCGGTGTGGTAGTCCTGGTCGTTGGTGCCCTTGGGGATGTGGAAGGGCGTGGTCCGGAGGCTTTTGGCCTCTTTTTCTCTCCAGGCGAGGACCAGGCTGCTCTCACTGCAGGTGGAGCAGGACATGAAGGCTTCCAGGTGTTCCAGGAACCTCACTGGAAGAGGAAGGAAAGCGCAATTTTACTCAATAATTCAGCCTTTCCAAAGGGCTCAGCTCCACCTGGGAGCGGGAAGGTGAGGAAGAGGAAGAAATGTAAGAGGAAGATAAAGAAAAAGGGTAAGAGTGAGTAGTGTTTGAAAGATATCAACCAATTTTCACTCTTCCGGAAAGTAGTTTCACTGCCCTAGATTCACAAGTCTGGGATCGACGCTGCTATTTTGGAGGGGGAAAAAAAACAACTTTCTGCCTTCTTAATGCAAATTTTGCTAATGTTCACAATGAGCTTTCAGGAGACATGTTCAGCTCTTATCGCTGACACATTCTCCTCTGACTTCAAATCAGTTCCGTCCCTCTGGCCCGAGGTTGGCCGGTGCTACAAGGCAGTGGTTTGGATGTGACCCTCCCTTCTAATTCGCAACAACACCAGACAATTTTTCAGGGCTATATACTTCAAAAGACAGCAAAAAAACTAGTGTAGATAATGTACCCTGAAAATGTACATTAGCTGTCCTTTTCATGTTTTGTTTTTATTTCTGTTTCTGATTTGCCTTTTCTGTTGTTCTTTTTAATTAGTTTTGATCCTCTTGTCTCTTCCCACTAAATACACAGTTTCTCCATCCCCTAAGCACCTCCCCCATTAACCACTAGCACACATGCAAATACATACATTCACGCCTATCAACAAAGAGACAGGGAGATGGACGGATGGACGCACTGCTTCCTCTCCATGTCGAAGTGGAGCTGACAGTTGAACAAATGCTCGCGGTGCAGACACGCCACAGTGTAATAAAGTCATTAATGATGTAATTAAGATACCACGGGGTGATCTGCTATACACTGAGCACCTACTGCAGCGAGTCACCATGGTTACAGCACAAGTCGCTCAAGTTCAAAACTCCCCAGACAAAATAACAGAACTACAGCGCTCACAACTACGGAATAATGCCACAGAGTATTTGCCGTGCAATGTCCGCGGAATGTGAATGAAGGCCTGAAGCTAAAGACAAGGACCCTCGGCAGTTAGACTGAACACTCCCCCAGGTGCTTGTTTATCAGGAATCAGGCCAAAAGCATAAAGCAACAGTGACACATCCATTTCCAGAGGGCCGTAGTCAAATATCATATCAGCCTTGCCTTTCACCTGACGGAAATTATAAGGCAGTTAGTAAGTGGACATGCCATACCATGCTAACCTAGTTAAAATAAGTAATGGATACAGTACAGTTGGGTTGACTGGTAACTGACAGAGGAAGTCTCTGATGAGAGCTGGCTCAGAAAGCACAGATGAGCTGAGCAGCACTAGAGATGTGTCTCACTCAGGGGTCTGACCACAGAGGACCAAACATGCAGACAAACAGACAAGCATGCACACACACAAATACACACATAAAACACACACAGGGCTTACAAACACTCAGAGACACATCAACACCTACACACTTGTTAATGCACTCACAAGCATATGTCCATACACATGCATACATAATTTCACAAACACACACACACACACACACACACACACATATGTATTGCTATACTTGTGAGGACTTTTGACTGATTTCCATTGACTACATTAATTCCATAACCTCTAACCCTAACCACTACATGCTTAACCCTAACCCTAACCTTAACCTAATTCTAACCCTAACCCTAAGTCTTAACCCTAAAACAGCCTCTTGAAATTGTGAGGACCAGCATATGTCCTCACTTCCCGTAATTTTCCTCATCTTTCTATCCTTGTGAAGACATTTAGTCCTCACGAAGATAGTAGTACAAACACACATACACACCCACACACACACAGTGGGATTCTGTCCAGTAAGCTTTGATAAAGTTATCTTTTAGAATCTTAAGACTGCATTGTGTGAGCGAGAGAGTTAAAGAATATCCATCACAAAACAGTTCCACAGTCAGTAATCTCTCTCTTTCAGCTCATTGGGCATGATAACAACAGCAAAAATGGAGATGAAGTTTTATTCTGAGTGTAATGAGTAAGGACTACCAAATGTACTCGATTTGCATAGCAAGTGATATCCTGTGTTAATGAGGGAGCCCAAACAGATGTGATCATAATGAATGAACGAGAGAGGCATGAAATTTCAGCGTGCTTGATTTTTTGGCAGACAGACGATAAAAAGCATTGACAGGCGACATGTCACACAGATCACAGCTCTATTAATTACTTGTGATTGGATATCTGCACGCGACACTCGCAGTGTGTGACGCTCGTGTGCACATCCACCTGCACACCAGGGCAGGCACAAACAGGACGGGGGCTGGGGGGAGCGGGGTGGCTGAGCAGAAGGACCTGCAGGCTCACCTCTACGGACCCACACCTGGCCGTGCGCCTGGTGCTGGACGGTATAACAGCACTTATGGCGACCTTGCGCAAGCTCCGCCCACTTGATGACAAGGACCGCCTCTTGCTCCGCCCCTGCGCCAGGCCTCTCGAACAGGGACATCTGGGCCGTCCTGAAGCAGATGCCGCTCACCTGCAAGCGCACGCAGGTGAACGTCACTCACACACGCCTGCAGGAGAAAGCTGGCAGGGACAGAGCGTAGCGGTTAGCCCGCAAAACAGCAGCCCCGAGAGTGTCCCAGGCAAATGACTTCACGTCCCCTTCTGCAGTAATACTCCAGGTAAATAATGGAGTCTCATCGTGTGTATAATTGAGTCAATGTGTGTCTTAGGTGTTAATTTGCAGGCGCTGTAAGGCACCTCAGATAAGGGTGTCTGCCAAGAGAGAGACTAATGTAATGTCATAAGACAATATTTGTCAATGTCACAGGTATGAGGTCAGCAGGAGAACACAGTGTGCTGCAGGTTGAGTGTGTGATGAGAGAGAGCAGAGTCAGGAGACTGATGTGTGCAGCCAAACCAGAGAAAAAGCCTAAGGTTATTCTCTGCCTGAGGTTATTATCCAAAAGGTGAGGGTATTATTCTCTGAAAAATGGTCATTACTTGCTAGCCCATTTTAATTGGACACATGCATGTAATTGGGCCTCCAAATTAGGCTTGAGTTCTCTAGGAAAGACAGCCCATGATTATTTGAAAATGAAATATAGAATGTGCTGTATTAGATGAACCAAAGCCACAACAACAGCCCCTTAAGCAGATTCCTGGATTCATTTGTCCAGACAACTCAGTTACTTGGTGACCTTTTAAGATATTGGACTTTCACTTTCCGTATATTTAAACACAAAATGCTAAACTGAATGAGAAGGGTGCACTTGATAGAAAAGGTGTGAATTGTAATCTCAACCCGAGATTTCAACCATGAAGTTTTACACATGCACACACACACAAGCATACAAGCACGCACGCGCACACACACACACACACATACACACACACAGGAGGGCTGACCTTTCCTCCAACATCTCCGAAGCTGAGCACAGCCTCATTTGAATTCTCGGGATTGAACCAGTAGTCCAGGCTGATGGGAGTGTGTTTAAGGCCCTGGAGTTTGTACTGACAGCTGAACTCCTGCTTGGACAGTAGGTCATAGAAGCAGATCTCCTTACTGGTGAAGCTCACAGCTATCTGGGGACAGAGAGAAAGTGAAAGCTGTTTCTGAGAGACAAAGAGGTGCACAAACAAACAGCCAACAACAGATAGAGGGAAAAAAGAAGAGATGCTTACAGTGTCAAGGAAAAAGAGAGAATCCAGAAATAAACTACAAGGAAATAAGGATGATTGGCACCAGATGAAAAGACAGTCAAAAAGAGACAAGCTTAAAGGCAGGCACAGAGAAAGCGAGTGGGAGAGTTAGAGAGAGAGAGAGATTCAATTAGCAAAATTGAACTGAGGGAGGTGGAGACAGGACTGAAGTCACACTTATCCGTCTACTCCCTTAGCTCTATATTACAATATAACTCATGCCTTTATGTAAACTGGTGGAAAATACAGGGTACATTCCTACCTTTGATATTCAAATGAAGCCTTTTATTATTAAAATGTGCACTGTTTACCACTTCATTTCTATATTTATGACAGAGACCATGTTTCTAAACATGCAGGCCTTATAGGAAGTATTTCATTAAACAAAAACATAAAATCAAACCCACAGATCCCCAGTGTATGCTTTGTTTACATTTAGAGTAAACAATTCGATTAAAAATAACTTCCAAAAGCCACATCGAATGCTATTCATTTACCTTTTGCACGTTTGCCAGGACCACCATTCCGGTTACCCAGAGATCTTTAGGCTTGACAGAGTCGTTGGCGAGGCGATGGGTCTTCAGAAGGGCGAGGTCGTCCGCCCACACTGCCAGCACGCCGTCCTTGCTGACGCTCAGGTACTCGTCGGAGCTCCTCAGGTATGCCACCTGCTGGACGGGCTCCCTGTGCGCGGCGGCCAGCGCTCGGAGCGGCCTCCAGCGCGTGACCATGGCCGCCCGGGCGTGCTCGTCCTTCTCCGACAGCTCCAGCAGCAGGAAGGTGGTCAGCTTCTCCCAGTCCACGCGGCCCTCGCGGGTCACGTCCACGTTGTCGAAGAGCTGCCCGTACTCCTCGCGCGAGCCTCGGCCCACCAGGGAGCACGCCCGCTCCACAAACTCCGCCCTCTCCAAGGACACCGGGTCACCTGACTCACCTGCTTCACCTGGCTGAGGAGCACGGATGGAGGGAGAGGTTCCCCTCGGCCATTTTTCTAGTCTTTGTGCAAACCCCATTTAAGTAAATCTTTTAACGGGCGTTGCTTCTGACTGGCCTGTTTCAGATACATTGATTTTAGTAGATACCCAAACCCAAAATTCCCACAACTGTACTGCCAAAGTAACTTTGAGTATCTGCAAAGGAAATGCCTTTGGACCCAATGCTGTGGGTTTGTTCTGGAATGGAATATAGTGTTTATACTTAAAATGCTTGCACAAATATGCCAGCTGTACAGATATGCAAAAATGTCTGAAATGCCCCTATGTAACTTATTAGGTACAAAGACTTGCCCCTTTGGTGATAGAATTCTTCTTTTGCTTTTCTGTGAAGTGAAGACTTAATCAAACACATGCACATAGACATACACTCATGACTCTTCTAATATTCATGATGGTCTAGTGAAAAATACAGCTCATCTTACCAGGAAGAGGTTCTGCATTTTCACAAAGTCTGACACACTCAGCCTGCACTCCAGTAGCTCCGCCTCCTTCTTGGTCTCCATGGCTTCCGACCTGTCTGGGACCCTCAGTGGGTTCCCCAAATTTTTTAGTAGCCAGCCAGGTGAGAAAAGTAGCCAGCTAGGGGTGTTGGTGGCAGAGAGACAAATTGTTGAGTTGCCATCATTTTTCCTAGAAAATTTGCAAACCTTAAATATATGTCTAAAAGTAGCCGAGGTGTGCAATTGGCCATTTAGCTGACAGCTGGCACTTGGGGAACCCCTCGATCCTGCCGTCACTCACCAGTTTCTAGACAGAACCGTGAGTTCTGTGCTTGCGGGCAGGCCTTCAGGAAAGTTAATCGAACGTACCGCGTGCTAATCGAGTCATAAAGAGATATGGGTCACATCAGGGTGTGAGCGCTATATAAATAAGGCGCTTCCTCACATTTACACTAGCGATAAAATGCAATGGCCTAAAACTTAAAGTAGTTGGTATTCAGGTCCTGCCGGGACGCTTTTTGGATAACTAGGAATCAAACCTCCACAAATGAAGTAAACAGAGGCTAAAGCACCAGGCCTGCATGCTTATGAGGGGAGAATACATGAATACAGACCATAACTTCCCTCTCGGGACAACCATTGGCGATGAAAGGGAAAAACAGTTCTCCCTTATTGTGTCATATACTCCACTGCACAGAGCTGTTTGAACACACTATGCGGCAAGCACGGTTTATTTCAGGCCGATGTGAGGCATTCCCTTGGTGGACTTGCGCCTTAGCCTTCCTCCCAGAAGCTGAATTCCACTACCAGTGCCACATTAAAAAAGATTTACCTGAATGTTGAGTTCCAATGTAGAAACGACAATTACGACAAAAGGTAAACTCTGAAACTCCCAAATAATCACAAGAAAATAATGGAAATGAGGCTATACTGCTAAACAGAAAAGATATGCGATGCACAGGTCATGAATCCCACATGAACAAATCATACAAAATGTAACAAGACCATACACTAGTTCAGTCCCAGGGATTATCCCTTAAATAAGTGTTTCTGGCACAGCCAAGACAAACCGGACATACCCAAGGGTACTGAGGGAGGCTAAAACATAACAAGACTGAATAAGCACCAAACTGCACCTTTCATTTTCATTGCAAATGTATGTTCAATCCTCAAAAAAGATTATAAATACTAATGGAAAAATGAAAGAAACTGATCAATCAAGTGAATGTGGTAGTTTGAAAGTTGATAAACAGGCACACACACAGTGAGTAAATAAAATGTTGAAAAAGTTCCTCCCTACCTTTGAGCTACTGAGAAATGTTTGTTTATCCCTCTACAGGAATTCTGGGAGACGCAGCAGAAAACTCAATTTTTTAAGAAAGTCAAATCAAGCCAAAGTGTGAGTTTTTTGTTTACAGACACCCACAGAAACCAGAGATTTAACCAGGAGCAGCACAACACACAAACTCAAGCTTTCCTTGCCTTATCCACCCCCTCCCCCCACCCTCACCCTGTCTTGCTGCCTTGGAAACATCGCCTGGCAACCAAGGCAGCGAGAAGCTTGCGTTTGTGGCTCTTTGCCACGCCTCCATTCAGACTGGACACAGGAGCGGTGCTTAGCTGAAGGCTAAACAGCGACACCCAGCTCCTCCCCACCCCAACCCCCTGCACACGGGTGTGGCGGTGTGTGCAGGGGGGCAATGAATTTTATTAGTTACACAATGGCCCGTCCGGCATTCCCACAGTGCTCATTATATTACTTTGAAGATGCATGCTGAAGGTGGTGTAAAGCAATTCACTCCACAGCAAGCTGCATGGAATCATACCATCTCTCAAGCGTTCCTACAGCAGCGCGGCTCTCTCTGCCGCAGTTGCCCAGCTTGAATTGATTCCGGTCCCGCTGCTACTGTACCAGGGCAGGAATCCATTTGTCATTCCACAGACCAGCCCAAGGGCAGACCTGTCCTGCGCGCTACGCGATTCTGCAGCGGCTCAGAGCAACCGCGGCCGCCATTTAGGAATTCTCACAGTAACGGCGTGGAAGTGTCATGTAAGAATCCAACGTGTCCAAAGCAGACTTGTTGGATTGAGAAGTGACACAAAAAATAAATAAACACACACATTCCTATTGAAATGTGCTGATCAAAAATGAAAACTGAAACCCATTTATACAGATTGAAAAACTAATGTCCATCTTCACTGAATCACCGCAATTTTTATTTTGCTGCAGAATTCTGTGATAATGCCATGTTGTAACTGGTGTCACAACGTGTCCTTTTTATAGAAAGTAACCAGTGAAAACACAATTTATATTTTACTGATTAAGAGGATTTATAGCACTAGTATTAAAATAATATTCTAACATTGTGAACATATCTCTCCATCTCTTCCACACAAGACTCACTCTCACACTCTCTTTGTCCCTGTCTATGTCTCTCTCTCTCTCTCTCACACACACACACACACACGCACACCTTCACTGCTGACAAACAAGTCACAAAATAAGAGGATCATTAAACCACACTGAAATGACTTCAAAATTTTCCAACATATGTAAACTATTTATTTGAACATTTGCCACCAAATATCTGTTTAAATACATAACTTGCATTTCTTATTCTTCAAGTTAGAATGTCTGAAACAGAATACCAATATTTACACTTCATATAAGGGATGTTACATGACATTTTAAGGCGCAGAAATCTTTTGGCTTTCTTTCGGATAGAATGATAGTGACAGCAAGAGGTGACGCAGGAATCTTTTTGTGGTGAAATCATGATTGAGAAGCTAGAAGCAAAAGGAATAGAAGCCCCGTGAAGCAAGACTCATAAATTATACAGTCAAAAAAGAAAAAAAAAAAAAAAAAAAATGTACATTTTACATAAAGGTTATCCTACCCCACATTAAAAAAAATAAATCACACCTCTAAGAACAGGAGCTCCTAGGCTACAGTTTTGAAGGTCTGCAGTATTAAGTTGGTTTGGTGAATCAGCCTGTTGGCGCTGATGAAGACGTTTATTGCCCTGTGAACAGAACGGGAGACAAAGACAGGGAGATGAGCAGTCGGCCGAGAGTCTGGAACGTGCAGAAACCTGAGGCACTGATCCCTCTCAAACACCCACAGTGTGTGGAGGCCTGCTAAGCACAGGAGTCTCTGCTTTGTGTGTCTGAATGAACTTCCCTCTGGAACTACCGCTAAAATGTCATAATTAAACACATGAAAGGCACTTCATAAGTGTTTGTGCCAGCCTGCGGTGTAGAACCGTCTCTCACCAATGCTGGTCCTTTTCACCAACAGCGGAGCCCCTTGTGCATATCGCCTTTCATTCATATTTCTCTAAGGTCGCCTTGACATAAGGAGGGAATGATTCCCTCTCATAGCAGAGGTAAGTTGTTTTATGGATTCAAATGCAAAAATCCACAGGAAATGTCTATGCCCTGCATTGTTGAACCATAATTATTTCAGGTGATACTACTTCAGCAGTGTATAGCGTCGGATTCGACTTCTTTGGAGTGGATTCAAGCAGCCATGTGAGGCTAAAGAAAGCACAGTCAAAGGATCCTGCAGAGAAATGGCAAAAGTAATCTTGACTGAAAATGCGGTCTAAGAAATCCCTAATTTGAATGACAATCAAAACTCAAAAATGTGAGTATGATGAATCTCAGCAAGCCCACAGAGAACATGACCTTGTGCATCCGTACAGCACCTGCTCTAAATGTAAGTCCATGAACAAGTTGGGCGACTTTAGGGCAAGGAGTCTATTTACAGAGCTGTTGATCTCCATGCATATGGGAGCACTTCCTGTCCAGAATCCAAATAGAAAACAGCCTTTGAAATTTAGGCTGCCTTCTGCATTTCTAACCAGCAAGCCCATTCATATTCTAGGTGTACAGGTGAACACACCCCGAATCCATTTAAGCGAGAGAACAGACGCATCTTGATCTGGATTTCCCATCTATATACGACAGCCGTCTGCTCTGAATGTTAAGGTCGGGAAATGTAGATTTGGAGGTGCATTTGTGTGTCAGAGCATTTCTTCAAATTCAATTTTGTTAATATAGGCCTTTAATGAAAAATTGGGCATCCTTCAAGTAAGCTTAATTGGTTGCTCAATTATTAGTTCTAAGCCCTAAAACAATTAATGTAAAATGAATTAATCTTAATTAAAGTGAATACTAATTTATATTATCAATTTGCTGCCGGAGGGAAAAAATGAGAAAAGAAAGCTGAAGAAAAATATCGACTTCACACCTCAATAGGACTTTTTGCACAAAGGACTCCTGTAAAATAATCAAAGAGATGTGAAAAACAAATCAGAATTCAATGAATATCTGAAACCTCATTACTTGAAGTCGGTTAGGACAAAAGCCGGTGCTCGGGCCCCGCTGAAACAGGACTGAGAGAATCACTGTGTAGGTGCAGCACTTAATCAAAAGCGCAACGCGGATGGAGGTTCTGCGATGAGGCGCGCTTTCTTACTTTCCATCTTTGAAGTATGTTTTGAGGGTGTCGCTGAAGCTTTTGGAGTACTTCACAAATTCTTTCTTTTGGTGTTCGAGTGCCTGGAAAGACAAAGTTGGTTTCCTTTCACGATGATAGAGGCACGATGATGTCGCACGGGCAGAACCCACTCAACCTAACTACCCAGCGTAAACAAAAAATGGAGACAGAGACTAAGAGGCGTGTCGGTGCGTGGCACTCACCCTCCGGTTCTGATACTGATATTTCTTAAACACGTTGTTGACTGTGTCCAGTAGCTCCTTTATGGCACTCGCGATGTCTCTGTGGATACCAATTAAAACATCATTCACCAACAGGCAACCAGCCTGTCTGTAATACTCCCAATCCACAGCAGTACAGTACTTTCAAGCTGAAAAAAAAGTGTTGCAGAACATTTAAGTTACTAAGAAAAATGATACAAGCAATACAGCAAACAGAACAAACAAAAAAACACCGACATAAAACTTACACATAAATGAACATGAAACCTCACCAGCTGTATATGTGGAACTAACAAATGAATAATACATTTTGCCAGTTATGTGTGCGTGTGTGTGTCTGTGTGTGTGTGTGCGCACGCGTGTCACTCACTTGATGGTCTGCAGAAAGCGCACTCTGTCGTTGATCTCGTCTGGAATTTTACTCAGAATCTGTTTTAGCGCACGTGCCTTCTCGTTCAGGTCCTGGAACTCCTGCTCCGGTCTGTCAATCATGTACTCTGCAGGGATGCCCAGGAGACAGGCACCGTGTCAGTCACCATGGAAACAGGTTAAAAACCCCTTCCTAAACCATCAATATGAAGAAGGAAACGATTTCCCCATTCTTCCATGTTATTAGGGTAATTAGGGAATATTAATTTTGATATATTCAGAAGATATTGCACGGTTACCGTACGTTTCCACATGAGTAAAAATAAACTACAAATTAAAAAATAATAAAATAAAAATAAGCCTAAATTACAAATTAGCACCTGAGCCATCTAATTAACATTGACTTGGGGAAAAAGAACTAATTAAATTTCCTAGTTCTGAGAGTGCTCATTACCAAACATATAGAGCGAACACATATTAAAAATGCACATGCAGAGTCCGCATGATAACTGACATAATCCTGTCTAATCAGGTTTACACACTTATTGAAAAACTGGACCCCCCTACAGAAAAGCAGCCTGCAGGGGCCCATCACCCGACCGAGAACACTACGTATGGGCCTAAGTCTGCTTCGGTCCTCATAATACACAGGACCTAAACAGAAGCTAAACACAACCTCGACCATTTACCACACGCTGCAGTTCACTGAGAACAAAGGCAGGGCTAGAACAGCACACATTCTTCTAAGACACAGGCACCAACACTGTTTGTCCTTAAGAACATGCTGGATGCGGGCTATGACAAAACACTAAACAGCCTATCACTGGACAATCTCACTCTAAACAAAACACTGCACTGGCTAGTTCACATGCTGTCTACAACACAGCTTATAGCAAACAAACAGTCCACATGTCTGACATATACATTTGATAACAGGTGGGCTACAGGTAGTGTGCGGGCTCATTAAATGAGTCTTGGGGCCTGAAAAGTTTTGGGAGCCCCGCTCTCGATCCACACTTGATTAGTAGCACCAGAGAGGTCTGCTCCCTTCTTCAACCATTACTTAGCACCCTTGCTTGACCCTGAGCAGAAACGTGACATTTCCCAGAATTTGAGCATTCCATTGACAGGCAGAGGTCTTTCATGACAATACAATAATTTACAGAAGCTCAGCTCCAGAGTAGCTTACAACGTAGAACATACATGCCCCTAATTTATATGTCCAATACTGCCAGACCTCATAAAGAACATTTCCTGACCCGTGAATATATACACATCCTATACACAAGATTTATCTCAAAAGCACTAAAACACATGAAATATGCTAATCAATAACCACAATATGAACACACACATAACAGGCTCCAGGAAGAAAAGCATAAAAGCGTAAAATCCCGTAACTGAACAGGTATAAATGATAGCCAGCCTCCTCTACACGCACGTCCGCTCCTGGCCGTCACTCACACCTCCCTGACCGCCTGCCGCAGGATTACTGCAGAAGGGACTCGGATTAAGGAGGAAGGACAGCTCTGGATTACTGCTCGAGGTACATTTAGATGTCATATGCAAGCGATTCCGCTAATACAACTGTGTGCATATGAATTCATTACGAGCGTAAATCTGAACATTGCGTGCAAGAAAATGCAGCACATTTGAAAAAAAAAGGAAAAAGGTGCAAATTTGAAGAAAAAAATTATCTTGGATCAGTCCCTTATTCTGTCATTTGTGATGAAACAGCACCATCTATGAGCGGGATTGCCTGCGTAGGGTTTGTGCTTAACGCAGCAGGTAGGCTCCCGCACACACGGTGGGCTCCCGCACACGCCCTCGGTCAGGAAACAGGGTACAGCGCTAGCACCGCCTCGCTCCACACCAACAGCGTCTTCGGGGCGCATCACCAATTCAAGGGGCCAGGCTTTCACCAGATTTCCATAATGGATTTTGCTTCTCACAGTTATGAAACACAATCATCTCTCCTCATCTCCAACTGCACTGCAGCACACTCAATGACACGTGGAACATTCCGGATCAGTATTTAGGGTGAAAACCACTTCACTGAAGGTTTTGCTCTCTCCCTCCCTCAATCTGCAGCAGAATCCCATGCCAGGTTTGAAGCAGGACTGCTTATAAACGTTCCCCACAGCACCGTGAAGGCTGGACGACAGAACTTTTAATTAGAGAGATTTTTTTTTTTTTAATATGGTGGCTGGGAGGAAGAGGCGTTTCAAACTGTCTACAAAGTAAAGACCATTATCTGATTTATACCAGAGGCGTGCACTTGAGCTCAATTAATAAAAACAAGCAGGTGCCGCGAAGCGAAAGATAAATGTCTAATAGACAGCGAGACGAGAGTACGCCCTCGGCCCCCACCCGCCCCCCACCCCACCCCCCCCCGCATCAGCCTCACCCTCCACGTCGTCAGCAGCCATGCGAAGGAGGGACTCGGTGAAGTTCACCTCCACGTTCTTCTTCTCCAGGATCTTCATGATGATGTCCTGGGTTAGGCCTGGGTTCTCCTTTTCTGCCTGGCCAGGGGGAGGAGCCAGTTACAGGTCCCTTCATCTTAATCCCCCCTACAGTAGTAACTAGGGCCGGGACATTGAACTGCTTTCTCAAAACAAGCTGACCTGTCCTTTAATTTACATAAGCACTCTTATATTTATTTATTTGTTTATCGTGCCAAAAGCCCGTTTTACAGCTGCTGATCTGCTTGACGGCATTGCAGGGCATGTTCACCGATGCAGGATATCGCACATGACAACAGTGTTTGGCAGGATAAAAGCTTGTTTTCAACCGTTACCTGGCTTTCTGCCGCCCTAGGCAAGACTGCAGACCAGCTGGGGTCATCGCAACACGTTGGCTATAGACGCTATGACCCATTACTATAGAAATTATTTTTAAAAGATGACAAAAAAAAATCATTTTCTGACTACCTTTTTTATTTTTTAAGAATCTGCAGGAATGTACTTGTTTACTCTAGTAAATGGCCCCCCTCCCTCCCAGTAGTAACTGAAGTTCGACAGTAGGATTGTGTTATTGTGCATCTGCTAGGACACTGGTGCCCTCTTTGACCCAAGGAAAGCATGTAGGTTGCACCCCTACCTTGATAAAGGCTGCTCTCAGCGTCTGTGCTGCTGACAGGTTCACTCTCTCCAGCTGCACACAAACACAAATAAAAATGTTTTTACAAAAAGTTGTTTTTAAACAAGTAATAATTTTAAACCCAAAAAAATCTTTGATTATAGATATAACGTCCTTTTTGTGTGCCTCCGATGCCAAATCCAGTGCTGATGTTCATGGCCAAAGTCATCATTTTTCTCTTCACTGACTGGAACAGCCAATGCTTAACTTATGGACACTTATGTTACAAAAGACATCTCTCTCACACCCAAGCATGCACACACGCGCACACGCACACACACCACACATACACACTCTATGACAGGGATACTGACACTACTACAAGCAAATTTAATATATACAAAAAAAACATCCTGTGGAGGCCAAAGCTTCCCCTAATTAGCGGAGCTCTTAATTCTCATTAGACTCTGGGGCAGAGTGTGGCTGAATGATAAATGGGCCATTCGCCAATATGAAAACAGACAGACCTCAAAAGGTGGCCTTCAACCATCCTGCACACAGCCACGCCCACCCTGGCCACGAAGCCCAATCACTACGCAGGCAGTGATGGACAATCCGGCGCCTTATATTAACCGTGACCATAAAAATGGAAGATTAATGCTTGTTTACACACTCTGAGTCTTCAAAGTGCGCCGCGCGTGCCTGTATGTGAGGAGGGTGAAAGTGTGTGGGGTGATGCGTAAGGAGACTCTAATACCTGGATTAGCTCGTTGTTGTGCAGCAGAAACGCCGGTCTCCCTTGATCAAAGTGGAAGGCCGCTTCATTTGCATTATAAAGACAGCGGCGCTGGGCAGAGCAATTATCGCACGCGGCTCCCACTCCGAGCGCGCACGCTGGGACTTGTCAACTCATTATCATCGCTGTTAGAGTTATTTTCGCTAATTCCACGGAGCTCGCAGGGACTGTGTGCGTGCCGCCATCCCTGCCCACACAGCTCCCTCGCCAGCTCCGTGCTCATCTCTTCCCCCCTGCCCCAAATAAGCCGATTCACCCACCCAGGTGCCTCGCCAAACACTAGCAGCACTTTCCTTGTCACATTAAGGAACACTCGTGCATTTATTGCCACGCAATGGGAGAGGAGATAGAGACTGCCAAGTCTCCCACGCAGCTCAAGAGTGACCCCTACAGGACGGCATAGCGCACAGCACCGCAGAGTCTGCTGTGAAAACAGGCTGAAAATTCTGCTTTTCTTTTGTAAGGTATAATGGGAGAGCTGACGGGCGGGTCATCCTGTTGAAGCGCCGTTATAGTACGTACATGGGCCCCTGCCGTCCGGACTGTGCCAGGGCAACTGTTTCTGGCAGCCCCGCAGAGCGATGCACGATTGGTTCACGTGTCGCCCAGGGCTATATCGGTTTTGGTCGGTCGGGATGATGGCATCTCACTGCACACCAGCAGCCCCTGCTAGTAAACTGGGCACCCACATGGTTGCTTGTTAAGCTGCATATTAGCGGTCTTCCTCAGACTCATGTCTGCGCGACCCTAACTTGCAAACTGCAGTGTGGTAAGAAATGCTGGCTGACATCACGTTAGACAGACAGACCTGAGTTGCAGAAATAGTCAAAAGATGAAAAAAAAAACACATATGAGCTAGGTTAAGAAATTGTTCATGTATGCGCCAAATTTAAAATGATGCCATTTCATAAGTTCTGGTTATGACAAGTGTCTATATTACACTGTTTGCATTGAATCATATTCTCAATATCCTCTAAGTTGGAAAAGCACAGAGAGCAGGGCATGCTTTACTGCTGCCATGTAGCTTGCAAGCCCCTGCAGACCATAATATTCCCCTCTCCCACCTGCCACCTGCCATACCTCGTTGAAAACTGGGTACATAACAGCGTAGAGCGTCATGGAAACCATCGAGGTTGTCTCAGCTTCATTCTTCATCTCTTCCATTGTCATCCTCGTTGGAAGGCCCACTTTCGGTGAGAAGGTGCCGCAGAGGCAAGATCCTCTTCATCCACAGCAGATTAGCACCAAGGAACAGCCCAGCAAACCACTGCAAAGAAAGACAAGATATTGGAAAAGACATTCTACCCAAGGCAAGATATGAGTCTCTCCATTTGTCTTGTCTGTTCTTGTCATCACTGACCAAAAAATCCACTAAAGACAAGTTTATGAATACCCATTCACACTTTTATTTGATCATCATCACTGTTGATTGCAAAGAACCCTTTAAAAGTCAATATGCCACCTTAAAGAATTTAGCCATGCAATGAGAACAAACACCCTTCAACACAGTCTCACTGAACAGCTTGTGACACGCTCTTGAGGCATGAAAAAGTATACTTGAGCATCTGAGTACATTAAATAATATTGTTTCGTAATTCAGTCAGAACCTTTATTTAAATTCTCGGAGGTACAGTGCCGTAATTATATCATTAGTGACTTGAATTGTTTCAGACAGACAGTCCATCCACTATATTTTCAATAAAATGGACTTGAATCTATGACATTCTTTTCTATTGCATGTCACTAGGATCCTCAAGATAAGAGACTGGCCCAAAACTGAACAAGCAGTCCTGTGCACTGATTAGGGCATCTGCCCTTGGGAAGGGTCAAGAACATGCACTCGCAATACTATGGCAAATTGTGACATCAGGTATTTTAAGAAAAAAAGCCCAGAATTTCAAGCAGTTATTCAGTTTTATCTGACTGACAGCATCTACAAACATGCCCTCAACTTCATGCAGTTGATTTTATAGCTTGAGTTACATAACTGTCGCTGTAAAATTTGGCCTTGAGCACTGGATAACCTGAGATTCTTGAAGAATGATTTAGCACAACGCCTATGAATCAGCCACCTCGCTAAAGGTAAAAATTACCCCCACCAGAATTTTAAAAAATGCACTATGTTCCATATTTTGCAGATTTGAGAAATCAAACTGTTGGAAGAGAGAGTCTTCTGATGCTTGTCTGCCTGGCGTTTTAAACAAAGCAGTCTTAAAGCTGATTAAATGACTTAGGACTTTAGCCCAAAGAGGCTCTTGGGGGGGGTTCATCATTCATTAAAATAATGTTCTAAACTACCTGCTTGTCACAGCGTAAAAACCACACTGTTTCATTAGCCATTATTTTAAGCAGCCACAGCCTGCTCTACTGCAATGTTAAATTAAGTGGTTTATGGCTGGGAGTTAAATCAAATTTTTAAAACCAGAGGCACTCTCAAGTTATCACTCCCTAGCTAGCATTGGCCATGCTTTCAAAAAATACAGCTGACAAGCAACTGAATGAAGTTACAATATCCCAGATGATGCGTTTAGTGCATTTCTCCAGTGCAAGGCTCCTGGATTCGAGTGTGCACTCACCTATGAAACCATAAATGTGAATGAATGCGGAACAAACCTCCATACCACTACACGTACCAATGTAACATTGCCCTGCCAAATTGAAACGTTTAGCTAACTCAACCACAAACAGAGCAGGGCAGCTTTGGGAATGTAAACATTTTATAGCCATGTACGACATGGAAAAACAGAAAGGCGTTAGCGAGAAAAATGAATTTAACTGGCTGCATATGACAAGAAATCTGAGAAACAAAAACCAGTCTCGTAGGTAAATAAAAGAAAATCACAGTAAAAACACACACAACGCTACACTGACTGTATAATGGGCAATACCGGGACGGACATGACATTTGTTGGTTAACTAAATTAATAAATAATTGCATAACGATGAGGAACTACGTAGACAGCAAGCAAAACTATCTTTTTCTAGAGTGTGCTGGGGGTGAAAGACCGGGAACATGCCGAGTTGGTTTACTTCGGAAGATGTGCCAACCAAGTTATTTGTCGCAAAGCAGCAACTGATCTTCAAAAATAATACGATAAAAGGCTGCTAGCTCAGTAATTTATCACAACCTTACATTAATTGGTCAGTACCTTACATTAAACCTTACAGTAAAATAGTGCACACGTTCTGCCAATGTCAGAGTTTGTAAACCATTAAACAGATATCGTTAGTCAACGTTAGTTATAAACTAAGTTTCAGCTAGTTAGTGTCAGCAAGCTACATCTGGCTACTTTGATTGTAGATACTTCTAAATGCATAGCTAACTAGCCTACCCCAAAATCGAGACCTCAGGTTTGTAGCTAGGATTGCTTGCATGGCAGCTCTCTACAAGGCATCTGTAGATTATTCAGTTTATTGGCAAGGCTTATGTTACATTCAGCTACTTAACGTTAGAAAGCTAGTAGTAGTAGCTAGCCAAGTTCCGGAATACACTGACAACTGTCTACGACCAAGCATAGGCCGAACTCGGGGCCCCTTTCCCCGAAATCTTATCCTCTGATTTACAACTTTGAAATTTAGCTCCAGTTCAAGTGGACCAATATTGTTAATCAGGCAGTAAATGTTTTTATGTTTTTGGCGTAAATGTACTTATGAATCGTCCAGCCAGTAACCTCGATTGAACGTCGCTAGCTAGCTAACTCGAATATGCATGATAGCTAGCTAGCTGGCTGGTTTGCTAATCCATTAGCGTGATGAACTGGATTACTCTGCAAAACTCGAGAAAACTACAACCAGCGTTGTTGAACGAACATGTGATTACAATTGAAACTAGTCGTTCCATACCTACCGGCTCCTTCGGGTCTTCAATGTAAGACCAACAACTCCTCAGTACGTTACGTGTTTTCCTTTTTAACCGAAGACGGAAGTTTTCTGCATGAACAGAGACCAGGCAGGGGTAACGTCTTCCGCGCACAAACCAATCAACTGGCACCACACAGGAGTCCCTGCCACTGTGTATCAGTAGGAGGAAATGTAGTTTTTTGATCTTCTGTCACAATAGCATGAGCATAGGAACACATTCAATCAGAAATACAAGTCCCGGAAGTGTATTCTTTTGTTGTTATTGGGTCTTCCAAAAGTGATTAGCACCTCGCTTATCAAATGGTTATTAGATATTGGGATACATCGAATACAATTTGTTTGTAATTGTGCTTCAATTCTCACATTGTTAAAAGTCATGCTGCAGATTTTACAGAATATACATAATAAGCCAATGTAATAGCAAAATAAAAATGACGTGCGAGGAGTTTAAAGGGTTCCTAAGGTAGGGTGGTAAGGACCAATAGGGAGGCAGAAAGGTAGGGTCATCAGTGAAAATATTTAGCTCTCTGTTGAACCTGCAGCAGCGTCGAAGAAGACGAGGCAACACGAGTTTGTGCAGGATCGTTCTCGATACGCTTCGGTAAGGAGATTTGTCTGTATTAATGTGCTTGCTTGCGCTTGTTTATATATTGCGTTGTATGAATGGCGACTTGACGCAAATGTCTCCAATGCTATTGTTGTAATATCCAAATAATATTGTGTTTCATGCATATATAAATATCCTGATGTAATATTTCAAAGTTGTTTTCCCTTATAATGGTAGAGTACCAGTTATGATTATGACATAAATGTATTTTCAAGTGATTGACGATGAAAACGAAAGTATACGGTTACGTTCCCTGTTTTTTCTTCTGATATTCTGATCCGCGGTTACGCACTATAATAATAATAATAATAATAATAATAATAATAATAATAATAATAATATATAATAATAATAATAATAAAATTTTCAAATTAGTGCTGGTATTTCGATAGCTGTATTGCAATCACAATTGTAATGTAAACCTAATTGAAAATACGCCTATGTTTCTATATACTGCCAAATTACATCCAGTCCTGAGAAGTTGCCGCTTGCTACACATTAGCTGTAATAATAGGCGCGTGAATCGGGAAATACCCCAAAGTAAGCCTTACCCATTCCAATTAATTTACTTTGCCAAATATCTGAAAATGACAATAATATTATTATGTGTCTTTTTATGAGAAAATTATCAATATTACATTTATTACAAAAATAAACCCAACCGAAAGAAATATCTGATGTGGTGGCTTAGGAACAATTTTTTTTTCGACATATCTTTCTATGGAAAATTGTAATGTTTATGGTTAGTGTATGCTTCTCATATAAGTTTCATATTCATTATGTGCATATTTTCTGGGGTAATTGCACTTCGATAATTACATTTACCGTGTTGCAAGGCACACTTCTGTCCGAAAGTAATGTGAGTGGTAGCCTATATGATGCTATAATGTTCTTCATCGGGCATTCATTCTATATATATATATATATATATATATATATAGTAGCCATTTCAAAATCAATATTTACTCAGTGAAGAGGCAGATTAAAGAGGCAAGAGAGGGGTTTTCCCCGGAGAGAGTGGTGCTTGTCATGATTGCGGACATAATACTCCCCTCCCTCCCTCTCGCACTGATGAAATCATAGGTATACCACTTGTCAGATGTGTGGGTGTTGTGTGGAGAAAGAGGGAGATGAGGGTTTTGTTAATTTGGTAATTACCTATACCCTTCATTTACCACAAACAGAAGACTTGCATGGCATGAAATGCAGTATTCCCTCCCAAAAGAAAACATTAAAGGATGTATCAGTTTTTGCAAGAGCAGTTGGTGGAAATGACAATAGCCATTGCTCTCATTTTATAGTCCTCATCACTACACCTCTATGGCTGTTCTCATGACATATTGGGCAGAAGTATCAAGGATATGTGCGTGGTTAGCGGCATTTTGTCTTTGTTTTCCCCGCTGCTTTGGATGGGTTGACTCTCTCTCTCTCTCTCTCTCTCTCTCTCTCTCTCTCTCTCTCTCTCTCTATGTCTTTAAGTCTTTTATTCCACTGAATGAATCTAAATAGAAGCAGATCCAATTACTGGTGAAATCTCTGAGGTGCGGCCCCTCTGTGGTGTCGGAGGGAGTGGGGGTTTCAGGGCCAGGCAAGCCGTGTCGGGCAGGACGGCTTGGGTAACCTTGGCTCGCCAGCCCTTGTTTCCATGCTTGGAAGGGTGGTGGTTGTATTTAAAGCCTTCTCTGCTATGAGCTGCTGAATAGACCCTTTCTTTGTTGGGCTGTTAACAAGGATTAATAACCTGTTGACCTCTAGCCCTCAGCCGAAAGTTTCCTGGGATTCCTGGAGAAGCTCGCATGACACTAGATTTAATTTAGAAAGGAGGCAAGCACACTTAGTTAATCATTTATTTGGAATTTTATTCATAGCTTGGGTAACGGGCCGTATGATGTTTAAGGCAAAAAAAAAAAAAAACTTGACGTACGCGAATTACGAAAACCAACAAAAATGTTCTCTGAGAGGATGTCATCGTGAATTGAATCCAAAGCTACTCTCACAGGTTCCTTCAGCCTGACTGTGCCGAAATGCAAGAGGACATTTTTGCACAGAAACGGGGAATGTTTGAGTGCCTGAAATTGACCGTGCATGACTCTGCATGGATGCACAGTGTTAACAGGGAAGCTAGAGTGATCATTTTTTAACAGGGGTCCATGCAGCAAACGTGCTGGAAGCCTCCTGTTCTTCTAGCAACAATATTGTCTTTATCACTGATTACAACTGTAGATCTGTCAATGAATCACAGTGTAAAAATGTAATCTTTCAGACTAAATAATTTGCCACAGCTTGTTCACATAGCCTACAGCAAATACAGATTAAATATTTTTAAATGAATGTAACATAGCCATTCATTGTAACAGGAATATCTGTGTCTGACATAATGTTGCATTTTACATTGAAGGTATTAAAAGCAGTTAACATCTTGTCATACTTCAGATATTGAAATTATGGTTGGAATAAAAACCATTTTGGAAACCACTGACATATAGACTTGAATCTTGGTACGAATGTCCTTTTGTTCATCCTGAACATTATTCTTTATACTGCAACTGCAGCTTATTCTATATGTGATTCATTCTATTATTTCATACAGGATTTCAAAAACACATAAAAATCATATAATGAATAAATTTTGTGAGTCATCTGGGTTACATCATCTGAATTTCACTTTATCTAAATGTTTGTGGAAAGTCAAAAGACCTCTGAATGGCAAGAATATCTATGCACTTTTGCGCAAGTCATGATTTGTGTCAGTATTTTATAGGCTACTTATTCTATGAATTGTTCAGATTTTCATTTAAATATCTAAAAAGAACACATGAACACTATATTCCATCAGATCATTGTTGATTATTCTTCATCTTTGCTAAATCTCACAAAAAAATATTTCTATAAATATAATTGGCTGGTTTTTACAAACTTAGAACACTGCAGCAATTATATACAGTATGTGTGCAAATATTGAAAGTTGAAGCTTCAAAAACCTTGGCTGCTAGGGGCCAATCAGCTCCAAGAAATCATTTCTTATTACCCATGGGGCTGATTTCCACAAAACATGATATGCAATATCTTTGAACTACTATCTTTCAGGTTAATAAAATTCAAGTTTTTTATTTGTAACAGTCGGCTTCCAGACGCAATGAGAGATTTTACACATTTGCATAGAGTTGCCATATAATTTCAATTACGTTTTTTTTTAACTGTTCTGAAGTAATTCCATATTTATTATCCATATATCCATGTTCAATTATGTCCATGTTCAAAACTGTAGTTGTATGCAATTATATATATCACAATATCTTAATTAGCCATAATTGGTTATCATCTATAAGGTTTTTGCATTTCATTCCTGGTCATCTATTCCTCAGCTGTAAGTAAGCTCAGAATTCTAATGCAAAGCAGTGCTCCATGGTGTAATATATTGAGATGGCCAGGTTCTCAATTAAAGGTCAAATCTGGAACATGCAGAAAATCTTTAAAGTTGTTTTTTTTATGTGAGTCACAATATATGAACATTTCAAATTTAACTTATGCTTCAATCACATGAATGTTTTATCCCAATTTACATCCCAGGCTAGTATAGGCTACCATTATGTCTCTTCATGGTAATATGTCAATAAGTAAATGTAAATAAGAAAAAAAAATATCATACCTATATGTAAGAAAATATGTCTGAATTCAGTTATGGTGTGTGGGTAATACAGTAGTTTTTTTTAGTTGTCCCACAGGTGCTGTTTTAGTCGGGGAGCTTTGTTTGTAACCACCAGGTTATGTGTTCGTATTTGGTGGCACACAATGCTTCTGTTATTTCCAAATGGCAAAACATACGCCTATGCCAAATGCCCACACTAACCACATGGAGCCAGTCATTAATTACACATCAGCAGTATTGCAGATCTGTTCTTTTTGTACTGAGACCGAGAGTGCTCTTGTGATTAGAGAGTTGCTTTTGTAACCATGAGATTGTGGTTTCAAATCCAGGTGCTTTCATGCAGGAATGTAAGCAGGCTTACGCCAAATGGAAACCTCACCTACAGGAAGCTGGTCAGCCTCATGGTGGCCTATAGCAAATGGAGAAAAATACCATTTCCAGTAGCAGCAGACATCTGACATTTAGTAAGAAAGTTCCTTGACACCTACTGAAACTGTGAACAGGTTAGGGATTAGGTTTTGTAACCAAGATTGTAAGGGTTTCATCAAGCAATTGACAATGTAATTGTGTATCTCAATAATATAGAATTTATCATTCATGCAGTATTCTGATTTTCAAGTGTTTATAAATGTGACCCCCGTAATTTCAGCTTGCAAGTATATTCGTTTTTCATCAGTTTGGAAGGAAAGAAAACAGACTTGTCCTGTTTATCTCTTTTGTCCTTCTCTTTATAAGAGTTTAAACAAAAACCCATGAAACAAAAGGATTTGTCACACACAAAACCATGACAATTCATTTCATTGTTGGTGAGCACGATTAGTTATTCAGTCCGTATTGTTTATCAGACAATTGTTTTTGCTATTCCTAAAAGCTGGCGATCGAGTGGCAAATCAATAGATGAGATCCAGTGCGTGGTGGGCTTTTTCTTCTTCTGTCATCCTGCGATTCTCGGAGGACAACAGACCTGCTGAGAAAAGATCTAAGGTGGCAGGCTCCATAAACAAATCTGCAAGGTTGGATAGTATTGATTGCCGTTCAATTAAGTTTAAAACCTGCTGGGTGGATATTTAAGCCATTACGCAGATCCGTGCTCCCCCTAATCAATGGCACTGAACCGTCTCAGCCAAGAGGACAGAGACCAGTTTATTCCCATTGTTTCAAATGAAGGGGGAGGTGAGGAAGCTATGCCGGACTTTCCTCCCCATCTCAGTCTGATGGCTGTTCTCTCCTGGCTCCCACAGCTCCTGTTGTCTGTCACCCAGTCACAAAGCTCCCGTAGGTCGGGACACATTGTGGTATTGCATGAATACAGAAACCTCTGGCCCATTTCACAGCCTGCTATTCAGAGATGCCAGAGAGTGCGAGTGCTGATTTCAGACTGCGCTGTAATGAAGAGGGAAATCTACAGCCAGAGAGGAGGATGAAATACCCACGATAGGCACACATTACCGTTTCCATCTGAATGTTCATAGTGAACACATGGACATACACATGTGGACACGCACACACACACACGCGCACACACACGCGCACGCGCACACACACACACACACACAAACAAACACACACACTTGCGCTCATACACACATATACAAACAATGTGAAAATGAGCCTGATACTTAAGTTTGTGTAGTTGCGTATGGGCTAAATGAAGGTTTGGTCATGCTTTCAAGTGTCATTTTATGAAAAACCTGTTGAGTGGTGAGTAGTAGCCAGCTGGGCAAAGTTGCAGATACAGGACAGGCCACTGTACTGCACACAGCTCAAGATAGAGAAACGCATTGCTGCAGTTTTCAGCATTAGCATAAAGCACTCTCTGCAAGCAAGTCGCAGCATCTCAGCTGTCACTCAAGAGTACAGATTCCAGGAGGGTGAGTCTAAGATGAAGGGGCAGATGATGTCAAAATGGGGGGGGGGGGGGGGGGTACGGTTCCTTGGAAAACTGTGAAAATATGGTACAAACACTGTGGTGACAATGTAACTTGACTGCGACATTGTAAGTGCATTCTGAGAACATTGCAGGTCAGCTAGGGTGAGTGTGGAGGCGGCAGTGGCAATTTGCTGAAAGGCTTTTGTGAAAATGAGTCTTAGCTAAAAAAGACTCCAGTCTATAAATATAAAAAATAAATCATGTCATACAGTATGTGGGGAAATGTTTCCTGAAGCTGCCTTCTCTGGATCCCCTGGGATCTTTGCCGTTGCTTTCCTTCCCAGTATCTTTAATAGCAGCAGCATGGAAAGGGATCACAAAAGGAGGGTCAGACACCCTGTCCCCACCTTTAAATTCCTCTTCAGAGGCCTCTGCTGTCTCTAAATCTGATAGACAGCAGTGCTTTGAACAACAGACCAATTGAAGATTCCAGTCATTCTAGAGAGCGGCGTGATATTTGCATCTTGTCGCCGAAAATGTGAAAGACAAAGCAATGACTACTCAATTCACATTTTAATGAAGAGAGACACTCTGAGCAGCAAGCCAAATCCTGCTTATCTTCACCCTCAAGAAGACGAGCAGGACAGAATTTGGAAGAGGCAGCACAGGGAGAATGACTTTCAGCTGAAACTGACAACAATATCTCAAGAAGAAAGCTTGGCTGGTCCAATGAGAGCGAAGTAAAGCAGGGTTTAACAGAGAGAACACTGGCATGAACACTAATGGGACAATGACAGATGCAGTCCAGGTACTCTGTGAGCATGTGATTTGCTCATGTTTGCATTGGCTGGGGGCAAAATTTTGGAAACAGATAACTGATCCATTTGGGTGTGCAATGAAGGCGCACTTCACAAACTGAAAATGGAGTGGAAAAAAGAACATCTTATCACTGAGCCTCAGTTTGTTGATGCGCTGCACACTTGAAGTGTCCCATGTTGCGGCAGGTCTTTCGACGGTCGGCTCTCTGGCTTGACGATACAAGCGTGTGTGTGGGGCCAAATGCTCTTAAAGGCCCCTCCCTCCCTGTCCTGTCCTGCAGCCTCTCCCACCAACCCCGTCACCGCCTCTTGTATCAATCCTTTTCACTGAATGGTGTTCTGAGTCAGGTGCTGCGTTGAGTGAGGGAAGATCAGATCTAGACGAGCTCGCTGCAGCGCCGCGTTATCTGGGGCGCTCCGGCGGTGGGAATTGGGCTGATGAATGCGTCCGAACGCGCGGAGCAGTGCGGCGTTCGGCACGGTCCTGCTGGCCGCTCCAGATGCAGCAGTGCTGCAGCACACCTCCGTGTAGCCGCGCGAGAGACCGCCAGCGAGAGCGCATGTGTGGCTCTCTGCTGTGGGGAGTGTTCTTCATCACCGCTGAAAACATTAGCCCTTCTGATTGCGACTCTTTATTTTCACAGGGCACGTGCTCCTGAATAGACTGTCAGAACCACTTTGGAAACATGCCCACAATTATATCAGTGTCCTTCTCTATATTTCACAATCAGGGAATATGCCAGCAATCTTTTTGCCTTAAAGCTTACCAGAGAGCATGTTACCTAAAGTCTCTTTTACCATGCTGCAGAATGTGTAGTTTTGTAATGACCTGGTATGCCATGTAGGGTGGCACTACCTGAAAAACAGGGCATTTTGCTGCTCTGTGGAAGAACTGATTCTGCTCTTTGTGGAGTGCTGACGCCTACCTGAGAACAGCTGTGTTTGTGCAGTACGTTACAGGAGTGCGTAGCTCCCTATGCTAAAGTTTATTAGTTGCCGAAAATGTATGTAGGGTTGCATTAAGCACCTGCATTTTGCTGCCTCAGTGTAAAAGCAGCGCAGAGCCTTTTAAAAATGACTTACTCTGCAGAGTTTGTACAGTGTTGTTTGAAGAGAGAGAAGAGCTCCCCACGATAATCTGACAGAACTGGATCAAGCGTTGTAAATGGAAAGGCTCTGAGAGAGGGAAAACCCCTTGCGCTGAGGCTTCAAAGTCTCCTCCAGCCATCAAGGCTGCGGGACCCTGGGAGTGCCGAACCTTCGATTTCCTGTTCTGCGCTTCAAAGTTTCCCTCATGCATACGGGCAGAATCCCCACGGGGAAGCTGTGAAATCCGGCAAGGACATGCGTCGCCATGGCAACGCTGCAAAAAGAGATCACTAGGGCATGGCAAAAAGGGAAGAGTTTGATAGAAGTTTGTTGCATCTTTTAGCGCTGGAAATCGACCAGGGCCCTGTCTACCCCGAGGGGTGAAAAGCCCAGTTTGCTTGGTTTTTTTAAATTGAGTCTTATTTGTTTTAATGGGGTCTGTGGGATTTCCCGTGGATGGAAGTCTCTCTGTTCTCCCCTATGAGCTTTGCTATGAATAAATTGAGGTGCAAATACGTTCCATTCATTGTATAAATGTTCCTGTAACATTTATGGAACATTGCATCAGCCAGCGTCTGATACCACTTGCACGAATAGACAGGCAGAGAGTCCGGTGTGACGTTTTTATGTGTGACATCATTCTCGGTGTATAATAAAGACCACTGTGTAAAAGGTCTCCTCCAGGAACCTCCTTGGAAAGAGAATAAAGTGTCATTGTTGTCTCATATTTTTAAATCAAGCGCTGAGGTGCGCTGCCGTCCAGCGCAGGGGCCGAGGGCCAGGCGCACAGACCGTGAGTGGTCAGAGGGGCTTTCCCTTACGCACGGCAGCCCTTTCAGAGAACAGAGGACCCACGTCCTGAAAGGTCAGGCGGGCTTCTCCTTTTCAGGCGTGTCTCTGCCTCCGTCTCGCTCACAACCGACCGTCTGTTTTCCGTCTGGAGGAGGGCCATGGACGGGAGATTTGAGTTACCGAGCTGAGGCGCGCACACGCGCGTGAGTCAGACCCTGGTCAGACACAATGGGCATGTGCACGGGCCCCCAGAACCACAGCAGGCACGGTGAGCCTTTCAGCCTGGCCCGAGAGAGGAGCAGATATAAACCCGTGGCACCACATTACATTACATTACATTACATTATAGGCATTTAGCAGACGCTCTTATCCAGAGCGACTTACACAACTTTTACTTAGCACTTTACATTGTATCCATTTATACAGCTGGATATATACTGAAGCAATGCAGGTTAAGTACCTTGCTCAAGGGTACAACGGCAGTGTCCTTACCCGGGATTCGAACCTGCGACCTTTCGGTTACAAGCGCAGTTCCTTACCCACTGCGCCACACTCCGTCCCAGTCAAGGACCGTGGTGGCAGAGGATTATTACCCGCGAAGGACTAAAGTGGCAGTAGGCCATTGCCTGAGCTTGCTCCCCTAAACACGAACAAAGGCGACACAATACACGGCTCTGCTGGAGCGCATCACAGCAGAGATCACAGAGTAAGGCAGGGATGCTTATCTTTCCTTTTCCTCACTCTCTCTTTATCTTGTTAACTCTCTCTTTCTCCATCTCTCTGTCGTTTGTGACATCGCGTACATTTCTCTGTGAATTTAAGCACGTTGCACACGCTCATGTTTTCTTTGTTTGTGCGAAAACGCCGTTGCTAGGCAACAGCACAGGCAGCGGGACGTGCAGCCATAGTGGAAAGGGCAGCAGTGGCGGAGTGGAAGCGGAAGGTGCCCAAAAGCACCAACCTCAAATCTCTGGGATAATGCTACCTTTAAGCTGGGAACATAACTGCTTCAAATGCTTTAGGTCCTTTTGTAAATTAAGCTTTATGAAATATAGGCAAATGCAACAGACCACAGTAATTGCACACGTGATCTGTGCATATTGCTTTGCTCATGAGCCATGAGTAGCATATGCTGTAGGACAATGGCACTCACCTTTCCTTTATCTTTTACCTCTTCCTCTTGTTCTCTCCTCTCTTTCCCTTCATCTTCTACTTTTTACTTCTATCTGCCCCCCACTGCCCTTTTTTCTTTCTTACCACTCATGCTGCCTCCTCCCTCTCCTTCCTCCTGTCTTTTATTTCCCCTCCTCCTTTTCACTCCTTCCCTCTTCTTTTTTTATCTCCCTTGGTTCTTTCTCCTGTCCTCTCTTCCCTTTTCGATCTTCCTCTCTCTGTCCTCTCGTTTCTGTCCCTCCCTCTGCCCCCCCGCAGCTGTGAGAGCCTCTCCTGCGTGATGCTGCTTGTGGGGTTCCTGCCGCTGCTGCTGCTGCAGATGCCCTGCCGGGCGGGAGATGTTCCCGAGGACATCACGGCGGAGTTCTCTGTCAAGCTGTACCACCAGCTGCGGTCCTCCGAGGGGGAGGACAACATCATCTTCTCCCCCCTCAGCGTGTCTGTGGCGCTCGGCATGGTGGAGCTGGGGGCCCGGGGGCCCACCCTGAACGAGATCAGACAGGCCGTGGGCTATGGCCACCTCAAAGCAGGTGAGGACCGCCGACGATGAGGACAGCACCTTCTTCCTCGACCTCGTGCCTATGTAGCCTGTGGGTGTAGTTTGGCTAGTTCGCTAATGAAGCACAGTAAAGGTGAGGTAAAGCGAAGGTCTTGTTGCAGGTTATCGTGACACAACCTTCAAATTCTAAAATAACTATGTTGCTCTTGGCTAAGGGGCGATTTAACTGACTGATAATGCCGCTGCCAATTAAATCTTTGGACGAGTGAGAGGCCCAGATGGAATCTCGTTACACCTACAACAATGGAAATCCATCAGACTAATCGAAAAATAACAATGCCTGTATAGTGTCCATCCAGCCAACTCATCCCTTCATCCATCCTCCATATTACATCCAATCATCTTCTCATATTTTTTCATCTTCACAGCTATCTGCATAAATGTGCGCTTCCATATATTCAGTGGTCCAGCCTTCCATAACTTTATTCCATTCTTCCACCCGTCCATTGATATACAGTACCTATCCTTTCATGGATTCACCCATTTGCTGATCTGTTTGATATATTCATCCATATCACTCCATCTGTCCACCAACTCTGGATCTCGTTCTGATCTGGACTGTCTGTCCCCTGGTCTGTCCCCTTTAACCCTGGGCAGGTGATGAGTTCTCCCTCCTGAGGAACCTGACTCAAGCCCTGGCCACAGAAGAGACGCAGAACGTGGTCAAGCTGGCCAACTCCCTCTTCCTGCAGACCGGCGTGCACTTCAACCCCGACTTCCTGCAGCTCATGAAGAAGTACTTCCGGGCAGAGATCGAGACGGTGGACTTCAGCGAGTCCAGTGCTGTGGCTGATCATATCAACACCTGGGTGGAGAACCATACGGAGAGTGAGTGTGGCTGGGGATGCTGGAAACAGAGTTTTGGGATTGTTCATTTTTAGAGTCTCTGAAACTGGAACATTACGCTGAAATGTAATTACAAGTTTCATTGTTGCAGTCTAATTTCAGTGTGCTTTCTCCTTAGCTTTCAGTTTTTTAAGAAGCTGATATGAATTATAAATGTTGTGAGAGTTGGCTTCAAGTTCAACCATTGCTTCAAGTTCTTTTAAAATTAAATTCAAAATTATAATCTTGTTAAACTTCGTTTTTCAACAGCATTTAAAAATAACAACCAAAAAATATGCCAGAAAAAATACACAGAGGAGCTATATGTATCATGTCATCTGGCGAACATTGATTTAATCTGGACGAGCCTGTCCATTGTAACAGTGACAAAATTGATGATGCCGATCCCAGTCAGATTTGCCCTAAAATTCAACATGACTAAAGGTCGCGTGACTTCTGCTTACAGGTAAAATCCAAAATCTGCTGTCTGCGGACGACTTCAGTAGTGTGACCCGCCTCACTCTGGTGAATGCAGTCTACTTCCGGGGTAGCTGGAAGAACCAGTTCCGACCAGAAAACACCCGGACCTTTTCCTTCAGCAAGGACGATGGCAGTGAGGTGCAGACCCTGATGATGTACCAGCAGGGAGATTTCTACTATGGTTAGTGTCTGTCTTGTGCGGGAATGGGTGCAGAACAGGGGGCTCATGGTTAAGTTATGGTCGTTTGGGTGTAATTCCCAGATGTATAAGTAAGGCACAGTGTAGGACACAAATTTCGAAGGATGGTGGCAAGAACGTACCAGCTGCAACCTGACGGGAAGCTGTGTACATCGAGATGATGGCTTGAGTCATTATTTCACTCCATCCAAATAGCTCCTCTCGATCATTTTATCAGAGAATTTTAATCATGAGTAAAACCAGCAAACTGAAAACTATTCATATATTCCCCCTGGAATCTGGCCAACAACTTGAAAGGCATTTTGGAACCGTATTAGTGCTGTATCAATACTGATGGCAATAATAATTTTATAACCAGATTGTAAACAAAAATGTAACCTTTTATTGTTAGTTTTTGAATGTAGGCAAAGACATAACATTTGGTGCTTAAATTAAAATCTTGTATTTCACTCTATTTGGTGGTCAGCCTTTAACCTTGCACCTTTGCTCTTTTTGTAAATATCCAGTTCCTTTGAAGTTAAGATCCAGACAGAAACAATAGACCAGCTTCGTATAGGTCAGCAATAAATCTGGGATCAATTTGGTGTAAGGTTTAGATCGGATTAGTGCAATGAAGTACCTTGGAGAGATGAGTTTCAGTCAAGGAGCAATTGTGCACTGGCCAGCAACAGAGGACAAATGTCAACCAGCTGGCAACTAAATCAAAATGAAGAACATTAAAGCAGTCAAATATGAATATTCTGATTAACATTCTCTGCAAGGCTATTCTGAAGAGAAGTGACTCTTTCTCCAGTCTGCACATGATCATGGCTGTTTGGTTACTCTTTGTTGATAAGTCACCTGGGTCTGCTGTAATTAACGGACCAGTCCACTGGTGCAGGAGTGCCCAATCTCATCTGAAAAGAGCTGGTGCGGGTGCAGGTTTTTGTTTTAGCCCAGCACTAAGATGCTCAATTCTACTTACTGTATCAAGATCTTGATTGAAGACCCATGATTAGTTCATTAGTTTAATCAGATACCTGGGGTAAAACAAAAACCTGCACCCATACTGGTGCTTTTCAGATTAGATTGGACACCCCTGCAGTAGTGCATCTTCATCAGTTGGCAGGTGGATCTGAGCATTTATGTTTACTACTCCATCTCTCTGTTATCTCTTTATGTTCTTCTGTATTTTCTACCTCTCCGTTATTCATTCTCTATTTCTCCTCTCTGAGAGACTTAGAGGTTTATTTTTTAGGTAGCACTGCAGTATAGCTTTGTTTGGTACAACACCCACTATCTTGATTTATGCACCATAACTCTTACAATGCAGCATATATATATATATATATATATATATATATATATATATATATATATATATATATATAGTCAAGTATATTTATATTTAAATTAAACGTAGGCTGCAGGACGTTGTTGGCGATGTAAAGCAGTTATTTGAAAATAACAAACCTCTAAGGACACAACTGAATGAAAATCTATGAATTCTGATGCGGAACTTAGCATTTTGAAGACACTCTCCCACAGTGCTGCATCTTCAGCAGTTTTCACTCATCCTATATTTAGCAGTGCTGCTAGAACTCTCACACAGACACTGATGTACACGCACGCACATACATGCACGTGTGCTGTGCCAGGTGCATTGCATGCTTGAACACCCAAAAGAGGGAAAACATGTGGTGGAGCAGACATTAGCATTCTTTCTGTCAAGGACTGGTCAGCATGTGTGTTGTTGCCATGGTGACACATTCTGTCTTAATGAATGAGTCAGTACTTAAAGGCATGGTCCCCCAGGGCCATGTCCTTCAAACATATTGTTCTCATAATATACTGCAGCTCCACCTACAGTCTCTCCACGCAGAGCTGATGTAGAGACATTCACCCTCTAACCACTCTGAGAGTGATGCATGCCACCACAGCTCATTTCTCACTGTGCTGAAGCATGACTTGCACTTTGACAGTACTCCCAACTCCTTGCACAGGTGAGTTCAGTGATGGTTCCACAGAAGCAGGGGGTGTGTATCAAGTGCTGGAGATGCCCTATGAGGACGAGGACATGAGCATGATGATCATCCTGCCCCGACAGGAAGTGCCTCTAGCTTCACTGGAACCAATCATCAAGGCACAGCTCTTGGAAGACTGGGCCAACAATGTTAAGAAGCAGAAGGTGGAGGTATACCTGCCAAGGTGAGCCCTAGTGACTTAAATGAGCTAGTAATTAAACATATTTAAGGCAGATTAGGCAGTGTTTAGCATCCAGTTATACACAAACATTTAATGAGGTCCTAACATACACATGGGGACATCCACTCTGATCATTGTGTGCTTTATTGCATTAGAGGCATTTAGCAGACGCTCTTATCAAGAGCGACTTACTCAACTTTTTACATAGCATTTACATTGCATCCATTTATACAGCTGGATATATACTGAAGCAATGCAGGATAAGTATGTTATGGTTCAGTGCAGTTCTGGCATATCGGTTTGCAGATTCAAAGTGGAACAGAAGATAGATCTGAGAGAAACCCTGCAGAATCTGGGCATCAAGAACATTTTTACTAAAGACGCTGACCTGTCAGCTATGGCAGGCGAGATGGCAGGTGAGTCCTCTCCCTCTGGTGCCATCCCACAGCACCAGTCACATGCCTGCTGCCCATGTCCGCTCGCCATGCCATACTGTATCTCCAGCTTCAGAATGAATCACTTTGATAAGAGTCCGGGGCGCCCTGGACTTTGGCCGACCTGCGCCGCCAGCGACCGTTGGTTAATTAACAGGAAGCGCTCTGCTGGCACTTCTATTGTCAGCTTCCTGTTGTGAGTCACAGTGTGGGCGCTGAGCCTGTCTCTCTCTCGCTCGCCCAGCTGTGGCGTGGGAGTGAGGGCCTGTGCTATGAGTGGCACTGCATGGCCTTCGTCTACTTGAAAGTGTCTCAGCTATGCTTGTGTGTCAGTGTCAGTGATGTGGCATATGCCTTAAGAAGCTCGGCTCCCAATTAAGATGAATAATGAATAAGTTATTGAGCAAAGTACCATTCTTAAAACTTTGTCCAAAGCGCATAGCCTGAGTGTAATCTGTATAATAATAATAATAATAATTCCTTACATGTATATAGTCTTTTTATCACCAGCCGGAAACTCAGTGTGCTTTACAGTGACAAGGGGAAAACTCGCCTCAACCACCACTGTTGTGCAGCACCTACCTGGGGGATACACAGCAGCCATTTTGAACCAGAACACTCACTATACATCAGTTGAGGTGGAGAGGAAGAGAACAATTCTTAGCCAATTAAATCAGGGTATGATTCATTGGCAATTTGAGAGAGCCAGGTTGGAAATGTTGACAGGATAAGATAGATAACTCTTTGCGATAAGTATCATTTATTAGTTTTTTTGCGGATTTTTTTTTAGAAGTCATTGCTGGATAATACAGTATGTCCATTTCCTGACTACAATGTCTGAGTTGTGAAAAAAGTGAAGAAAGGTCTATAAAGAGAAGAGTCTTAGCTCAAAGCTCCTTTCTGTCATTTATCTATAACAAATTTCCTGATCCCTTTAAATGCAATTGCATTACAGGCATTTGTGTTGTAAAAAGCTGAAGATCCCTGTTTTCTTTATGAATTCTTAATATACCTCCTTGACTTTAGCCAAACCAATGACAGTGCCAAAGAAATGTTAATACCGGTACAGTTTCTAAGGAAGAGCGCAGGTCCTATCTACTAAATGTTTAATAGCCTCTGCGAATGTTTAGGGGTGTCTGTTCTCTGTTTCAGCAGCCAGTCAGGTTTAGTCGATCCTACCCCTGCCACGATTTGAAATAACAACTATACATTTAGTATCATTACGATCGCTTCGCTGTCCTGGGTTGCATTTAATAATCAAATCCCAGTAGAATATTTTTTTTTTCTGGCTTAGCCATTTCAAACGTGCCCTTCTCGCTACCTTTGCGGGTCAATTGATGGCCACCTTGCAAAAGCCATTTACATGCGCGGCTCGCAACAGCTGCATTAATTACCCCTCTCAGAGAATCTATTAGGGTGCCCCCCCCGCACCCCACCCTCCGTGCTCGGTGCCTTCCTCACAGGGGCCGTCTCCGTTTATACGGCTGTGTCCTTGCCTTTCAGAAGGCAAGGAGCTCTTCATTGGGAAAGCAGTTCAGAAGGCATACCTGGAGGTGACAGAGGAAGGGGCGGAGGGAGCCGCTGGATCAGGTGATGCAGTCTTCTTCTGTGGAAAAATATATATAATTGCATTCTCTTTTAATTAAACTTTCTATCACCTGTTCTTTTTTTCCTGCGTTATGCTTTCACTCACGCCCTCTCTCTGTTTTGGTTATGTTTTCTGTGACTGTGGAAGGGCGTATTTAGAGAACCAAAGAAATCCTCACCATCACAAAAGCATACACTGCCCCCTTCTGTTGATTAAGTCTCACCAATACTCTTTTTGCTTTACTGTTTGGTTTTTTTTGTGACTGAGTTTAGCTTGATTTTGACATTATTCTGCCCCTCTCAGGAATGATCGCACTGACCAGGACACTGGTGCTGTACCCGCAGGTCATGGCTGACCATCCCTTCTTCTTTCTCATTAGAAACAGGAGGACAGGTTAGAGCTTTGCCCCCGGGGCAGTCTTCTTCTTCACAGAGCCTCATTATTCCTGTGATAGAAATGCTTACATGTGTGTGTCCTCGCGCGTGTGCGTGTGTGTTTGTCCGTTTGTGCATGTGTGTGCGTGTCTGTTGTAGTGTAACTTTTTAAGCCTTGGGGGAGGGAACCCACCGCTTTGTCAGGCACAGTGCATTTTTAAATTGTGTTTTTTTCCTCTCTGCAGGCTCCATTCTCTTCATGGGCAGAGTCATGAATCCTGAGGTTATTGACTGACCGTGATCGTGATGCAGCGTAGCTCTGTCAAAGCTGTTGCGACTAGCAGAACGGCTAATGAATACATTTCTCTCTTGTCATTTGCTGTGTTTTTATAACCTTATATTAAATATAGGGTTTGTGTTTTTATACTGTAAGCTTAAACCACCAGAACAGATTTGTAAATATATATGAGGAAATGGAGTCTTTGAGCAAAGATCTCTCACTGCAGGAGAACTATAGAACACATGTACCCCTTATATCTGCTTTACGGAACATGTATATCCTTAAACTCTTCTCTTCACAGAACACGTATATGCATAATCCTTCCTCATATCTGAAAATGCTTTCTCTTTATGGAAAATCTCCAATTTCCTGCACCCTTTCTCCCAGACACCCTACAGCCCATTACACT
Source organism: Anguilla anguilla (assembly GCF_013347855.1). Lineage (NCBI taxonomy): Eukaryota > Metazoa > Chordata > Actinopteri > Anguilliformes > Anguillidae > Anguilla > Anguilla anguilla. The sequence goes on along the minus strand of NC_049212.1, from coordinate 20,140,439 downwards.
GGTTATCACAGTGTGTATCTTTACGAAATTGTCTCAGCATTATTTTATTGTACATTCACTATTGTGTTACATATGAGAGTAGGTATTTATTGCCAAATTTGTGTAGTTCTGTATTGAAATCACTAGAGCTTATTAATTTAATTTCTTTTTGTTTTTATGTTAAAAGTATATGGCTTAAATACTGCTACACTACAAATATGCCTTATATTATTGTTTATTTTTTGATTTTATGGACTTGCAGGTGTACAGGAAGTGAAGGTTTTCAGGTAGGCTATGAAGGAGATGTTGCAGGTGGGCTGCCTCAGTGACATAGGTCAGTGTACAGAGAAAACCAGCAGCTGTATGCACTCTTTTCAGAAATAAATATGAATGTGTTCAAATTAGAGAGCCTTCTGTCTTTTCTCCACTACCTTGATTTTATCATTGTGCTTGAATAACTTGTTTTCACAGGGTCTAATCTCCCAATGAAATATCTTTAGCTTCTCTGACAAAAACCCTCAGAGTATCTCTGTTTAACAAAAAATGGACAAAATAAAATTTGTAAGAAAGATTTGTAATATTGTGTGTGTGTGTGTATATATATATAGTGTAGATTATCAGCTTTTAATGAAGTATTTTTTATACATTTTGGTTTTATCATGTAGGAATTACATCACTTTTTATACATATTTAGCACTGTTCACAGCTTGCTTCACTCACAAACACAATTCTTACCCTGGTCATGAGGAGCATATCTGGTCACAGTTGACACAAGCATGGCCCCCTGGATAGCATTTGACGGAAAGAGGAAAGTCAGAGGCAGTATGTGAAAAGGTTATGCTCCAAATCGACAGCTAGCTTGTGTGTTAAGATGTGGAGGGTGTCACAGGAAAAGCATCCTGATCTGTTCTTCAGGATGTCTACTCCAGACATTCTTTTCCATCGGCTCAACAGCTTTACTGTGTTCATCTCAGCACTGTGCTCTAGCTCAAGTGAGTTTGCAAAATTAATGATTATCTTTAGTTCCATATTGTGGCTTAACACCTTATAATACTAAATACTAATGGGTCACCAACCCAGCACAGCCATGTTTTTGTTCTGAAAGGATGCAATTCTGATTACATGTAATATGGCAAGGTAGATTTAAGGATAGATAGTTGTTTTTATTTAGGAATAGCGTGATACATCAAGGTCTTTACAATAGATGTTGGTGGGGACAGAGATAGAGACAGCGTAACAAGGGAAGGTGGATACAGAGAAACCAGGTGGACTGTACAGTAATAGATGATTTAGATTAGCAGGATAGCATTGGCAGCGTGGTCTGCCAGGACCAAATTATCATTGTCTAGGGGTAAGAGCAATGGCGCCTCAGCCAGGTGCTGCAAAGAGCAGATAGTGATAAACAGGAAACAACAGATTCTCCACATACTGAAAGTGAAAAATAAGCTGGTGAGGGTGGTATGGAAGGGGAAAAAAAACATACAAATCATATCCATGTTCAAATTCCAATAAGAAAAATCAACGGGAAAGAGTCCACACTAATTAATAAAAAGGTTGTAATTGTCTTTGTTCTTACTAATCGTTTTGTGGTCGCTTACATTTTGGTATTCAAGACCAAAGGCATGTGCGCCTGCAGGGTGTCCCAACGCCTGATTGATCACCACGAGACTGACCTGCAGTTAATTGAAGCAGAGGTTATTGGAGGCTCACAGCCAAGATCAGTGTAAAATCTTCATTCGCCGCAACGAACAGGAATATAGCATCGCTCATGATCCTGTGCAGCAAATGGCTTCCACTTGCGTCAATTTATTACTTATGGTAATACTAGAAATAGATGATTCCTTTTTGTCTCCCTTAAACCATTTTACTTAATATGTGATCATAGCTGGAATAATTAAGCAACAACACGATAAAACACACAATTTAATATATATAATAAATATATATTTTAAATTGATTTGGACGAATTGTGTGTAGCTATCTTTAACTATTTTAAATGCACAAGACCGCATTGCTAGGCAACAAACACCTGCCCTTGATGACCTTCTCCTGTGGCTTCAGGAGCGCTACACCACCTTTCAGCACAAGCCACCAGTGCAGCCTTACCTCGCCAATAACAGGGCTGTTAGTCCTGATGGGAACTAGCGCCGGTGGATTATTAAAACGCCAACGTCACTATGAATTAAAGAGAGCAGCAGTTCGGGACAGCGTCAGGACATGTCAGAAAGGTAGGAGCTGGTTATTTCATTTTACAAAGCTACGTCATGGTTGCATGTCATTGTAGCCTACAGAGTAAAATGTCAGGCTTATTTAAAATCTAACAGTGTCAATTCAACTCTTAACAGATAACATTTGGTCCCACATTCCAGAATTAACTGATTGTTTTTGTTGTTTTTTTTTTTGTTGTTGTTGTTTGTTTGGTTTTTTTTTTTGTTTTTTTTGAGAGATGCATTTGATGTTTGTATGCAATGGTGTTTTTAGAATATGCATAGGCTAATACACTGTAGCCTTGTTTGCATTTATTGTTTTAAGGCAACATTTTCTAGCTCGTTGAAAGTTAGTGTCGGTGTTACTGAAGGCGTCACCGGATCTTAAAAAGTGAAAAACGACATTTTAAGAAGTACCACAACCAGCGGCGTGAATGAATGTGCTTACGGTCAGTTACAAAAGCAGCAGAACCGATAAAGGGTGTCCACGCTCTCCTTAATGCTCAAATTATTAGTTAATGACACCTGCTCGGGTGTCCCGCTGTTATGGCTACCGCATTAATCCGGCACAGGGTGCAGAGTTCACGGTAACCCTAAACGGGCTGAAGCAGGTCAGAATTTCAGCGGAGAGGATATATGGGATGGGTAGCATTTCAATCAGGCAATTTGGCCTAGACGTTGCAGTTTCGTGCAAGAACATGTTTGATCCGTTTATTGCGTCAGAGGTCACAAGTGTTTGGTTGAAAGGCATTTGGACACCCTTAAACTTTATGAACGTACAACTTAAATTGTAAACTGAAATGTAGCCTACCGGACATGATGACTTCAATAGGCCTACCAATTAAAATATTAGGCTTCGAAAATTAGCACGCAGTCAAAAAGTGGTCCAAACGTACAGTGGGTCTATATATTGTTTTTTGTGTTTTGTTTTTTTTTTTTTTTTTGGTCCATAACGTGAGTTAATTCAGATTCTAGGTTAATTTGATCTGTCTTGGTTAAATTCAAAATGCTGTACTGGCATGTATATGTATAATATTGGCAAAGCATTAAATAGAAAGACAGGTATACATTTAAACTGTTCAAAAGAAGCTAGCACTGGGCCTATAGCTACAGATAATATTGATAACTGGAACAGAAAATAAAAAATTAATCTCTCTCTCTCTCTCTCTCTCTCTCTCACACGCACGCACGCACACAAACACACACACCAATTCTTGCCGTTTCTGCTGCCCCCTTTTTCACTTTTCACTATAATATTATTTTCCCCTCCCACTCTCTCTCTCAGCTCCTCAGGTGTAGTAACGAACAATGACAGTTATCCCAAGTCTCACTCTGCCCGCTACTCTGACCTCAGCGACGCCCACACTTCTCAGGCGGGGCCTTCCCGGCAAAGGGTCTCAGTGGAGCAGAGTCCGGATTCAGGCTTCATCGCCACCCCCGTGAGTACCTCGTGCCCCCCGTGCCTCGCAAGACCTAGCCTCCCATCTCACACTGAGACACACATCCACCAGTGATGTAACGTCATAAAAGCAGAGTCTGTTAGCTAAACCCTGTTAAAGGCTGTTTATGTGTGTTCCCCTACTATTGACTATTAAATTATGCTTCATTGCTCATAGCATTACTTTGTATTATTTATTTACCTGGTGATGCACTCTTATCCTGGGGCGACTTACGTGGCTTACGTTTAATGTATTATCCATTTGAACTGCTGGGGCTTTGCTGAAGTGTTTAAAGTTAAGGACCTTGCTCGAGGGCATCACGGTATGCCTCACCTGAGAGCAAAGCATCAACATTATAAGGACCATATAAGTTCTTAAAACCATGAAATCAATTGTGTGTGTATATATATATATATATATATATATATATGATAAATGACATATCAAGGTGAACGTGGAATATCTCTGAAGGATGGCGAAGGATGAACCTCTTTGAAAAACGGAAATATTAAAAATATGAAAGTTGTTTTGATGCAGGCATGAAAGCCACCTTGCTCTATCTCTGGTGCATTGCTGGCAGATCTGACAAAGGCCCAGTTTGGACTGAAATGTCCTTATTTTGCAGAACTGCACTGGTTTGAAGAGAAATGGTGTGCAGGCTTGACTTTATTTTTGACGCTACACTGACCTCTGATCAGGTCAGGAGAAAACAGTACTGTATATTACTGAGTGCTTCAGTGGGTCTGATCAGCAACACAGGGGACTGTGATCTGAGAGACAGATTGCTGAGGGAAACAGCGGGGGAGGAAAGCACTCTCTCAGTCTCCCTACGTGGTGGAGAACTGTCTTTACTAACACTTAGTGAGAGTATTCAGACTGTGTGTGTGTGTGTTTAATTCTACACACACTCATCAGTGGGCCTCCTGTCATTCAGAGTGAAGCTGCTATTTCAGATCTGTCACAATCACCTCGAGAAGGTGTTTGTCACTGCCTGCATTTGTCAACGCCCTGCTGGGTGAAAATGAAGGGTTGCAGACACGGTGCGCTTGGAGAGTAGGCTAAAGACGTGTGACACGTGTGTCTCCTGTGTCACATGCCCCTCGTCGCTAAACTATGTTTTGAAAGGTTTGCTTTTCACAGACTAAATTCTGAGCTTTGATGCTGGTGATGATGGCTGTTATTATTGCTGTTATCACTTAAACATTTGGCAGATGCTCTTATCCAGAGGGACATTTAAGGCTGCCGTAGCTAGACTGAATTACAGCACATGTTAAGAAATGCAAGAAAAAGTTAAGAAAAACTGTTAAGACAGACATAGATACAGAATATGAACACATATCTCAGAAGTATCTTCATCCTGCACAGAAATGTTGGTGGCTAATGCCATTTTAATATTTTTTGAAGAAGGCTAATATTACGTATGATTATACTGATTGTTTTTTCAAAGAACTAGATTTCTCCTTAAGATAAGGCCACCATTTTGCTAATGTTGGTTGTCTGTTCAGTATCAGCTCAGTGTTTTGCTTGTGTGGTAGCTGGTATTGCATAACTAAATTACCCAGAGGTCCTCAGCAAGCTTACATTTCGGTTGTGTAGTAGCTCACACAGCATTCCTCTGTTTCAGTCGCCATCCAGCCGCTTCCGCTTCGTCTCCTGGTACAAGTTAGAGAAACACGATGTCCGCGGAGACCAGCTCGCCTGCCCTAGAGTCAGAGAAGGTGAGGTCAGACCTGCCTCATTCTGTGTGTGGCAACATGTAGAACAGTGTCTCATTACAGAGTTAACAGCAGTTAACCAGAAAGAGTGCAGCCATGAGGGATTTCCTTGGTTCACTGAATTTGAATCAGTCATGGTGTTTTGCTGTTAGGAGCAGCTTTTGATTGGTTCATACATTTGCTCATTGATTTGTTGATAAAATGTTCTATTATATTATATCAAAGTGATGGTAATGTCTCTGAGGTGTAGTAATCCATTATCATTGTGTTCGTCCTTAAGAAACAAAGGTTATTACAGAAATTGATTGATGATAACATTTAATATTGAATTACATTTACATGGATTACACATTTTGTAAATTTGTGAGGATGAGGTTTACACATTAATCACAGTAGGACCAATGAATATGATGGCTATAGATCTGTTAATGTCATTATTTCAACAGTTTTCCCTTGGAACACGGAGAATGTAAACAACTACATTTAAGTTTGCCAATCATGAGAGTAGTAGATCAACAGTTCACTCATACAAATGTATTGATAAAATGTAACTATGCTTACCCAGTACAATTAGGCTCAATTCAATCAAGCTCAACATAATGTAAGTCAGAATGTAAATAATTTTGCACACAAAATGGATTAATTTAGGCATTTGTACAATAACTACTTTCATGGTGAAGATATATTAGCATTTTGATTCTAATTGCAAGTACTAGTACTAATTATTCACATTTGCCTGTTGCCTTGATAATTCACCCACCTTCACCCATTATGGTGTTCATCACCCCAACACCTATTCTGAGTTCATACAGGAAAGCCTCAGTGCTTTGTGGAGATACAGATGTAAAAATATTCCATAGCAAATGCATTTTGTTTTGCCGATTCATTGATGGAATTTAAGAACCTGATGTAATGTACAGCATATCTATCACCCAATCAGGTCCCTCAGAGGAAGAACTGTTCCTTAGAGGGGAGCAGAATGTGCTTATGGATAGGAGGAGAGGAGAGGAGGGGCAGAGGTGGGAGGAGAGACTGCAGGAGAACTGGGAGAACTGTGTGGTGAGAGCTTGACAACCATGACCTACATGTGCACGTGTACACACACACACACACACACACACACACATACTCACACACAAATGCACACAGCTCAAACGCACATGCTGTAGACAGCTCACACACGGATTATACCATAACGTGCATGTTTTTTCAACAACATATTTTGTTGCCTTGTACTTATAAAGTTATGTTTTCTCTCCTTTGCAGGAGCTGAACCTGTCCTACCAGGACCTGGGGGACCCATACCAGTTGGAGAACTTCAACAGGATTCTGCGCAGGCTGATTCGAGTGGAGCGCCTGCAGCTGGTGGACAATGCGCTGAGGGACCTGAGTTCTATCCGACTGCCAAGGTACACCTCCCAGAATGCAGTGGGAACTGTGGAGCAACATCACAATAATGTTTATGTCAGTGGATCTCAAACTCTGTCCTGGGGACCCCTATGTATGCTGGTTTTCGTAACAGCCAATGTCTTGCTCAATTAAGGCTGTCGAACATGTTTAAGTTCTTTCATAATTTTTTTCCTTAAATATAATACAGGTTTTGCTCATTATCATTTGCTTTGCCTTAAAATTCTTCATTATGTACCAGATAGTTTTAGTTGTCATGTATCCACACTTTCAACACTTAGCAGCCAATTGCTTTTTTTTATCTCTCTTTGTAATCATTTTCTATATACTATTCTTAATGGTATGCATAGCCTTTTCTGACATAATGTGGCTTAAAAGGATGAATAATCCCTCAGAGCACAAAAAGAAATAAGAACAGTTTTTTGAAATTCTGGGAGAGTAATTGCAGTTGGAACAAAAACCAGCATGCCCAGGGATCCCCCATGACTGACGTGTACTCACAGCCTGAGGCCTCCATGTGGGTGGGGAAGGGCTGTTTTATCCTCTGGAATGGAGGTAGCCAGGTGTTCTTGATAAACCCTTAATCTCCCTCAACAGCTCCACCTATAGACAGAAAGACAGTATCCCAAGACAAAAAGGGAGCAGAAACAGGGACGTAACATTTATGTTGCTCAGAAGTATTGAAAATGAGTTGCTAAGCTGCACAGATGCTGAACATATGTAGCATCTGCAGCTACTGTATGTTGCAAAATGAATAATTAACTTAAAAGGCAACCTTGGACAGTTAAGCTTAAATCTGTCCTGTGACATGAAGAAATTTGTAAGAAGTCACTGAGAAAAAAGTTCATCTCCTAAATGGGTATGAAAGAAACGGTGTGCCCTCTGCCGCACAGATGCATAAGCCTGAATCTGCATAGGAACCATTTGACGTCGATCCGACAGCTGCCAAAGGTCCCTCGGATCCAGCACCTCTGCCTGTCGGAGAACAGCATTGAGGCCCTGGGGGAGCTGGCCTTGCTGGGAGCCACGCCCCTCCAGTCCCTCACACTCAGCCGAAACCCTTGTGAGTTCCTGGAGGACTACCGCTCACGGTGAGAGAGGTGTTTCCCGCTTTGTGCGCCCCCCTTACGCAAACGTAGGTACAGACAGATAGCCCACCATCTTGAGGGATAGGGGTACATTCTCAAACCACAACACTGCTGTAAAGGTTATGTAATATGTGTGCTAATTAAAAATATGTCCTGGAACCTGCTATTGACTGTTTTCGGGATATGACATTCCTGTGCAGGCATTGTGAAGTGTTTTTTTTTTTTTTTTTTTACATTCCTTTCAGGCATTTTTTAACTAACCTCCAAATCAATGTCCTTCTGTCTTCTTTTGCTGTTGTTTCCCTGTTTTTATTTGTTCTTCTAAAGCAAGTGTCCCTTGTTTCCTCAGAGTGTTCTCCTGTTTGCCAAAACTGGAAGTCCTGGACGGGATCCCCAAACTGCTAGAAGACTCTGTGCCTCCCAAGCCCCTGGCCACTTCCAGGATGTGCACTATTCTGTGACTTCAGAGAGGGTGATCTGTCCCCTCATGCCATTTTAATGTGCTCTACTGAAACATTTATGTTAAATCTATTCCAAATGTTTTATACTGGCACACAAACCCAATAGTCAGACATTTATCTAAGATGATACTTATCAACTGCAAAAGAGAGAGATATTTAAATTAATTATATATACTTTTCCATAAGAAACTTACAACCTAACAGTGACTTTTGTATTTGTAGACACTGCAAGCCATTTTGTGTACATGTATTTTCAACAGATTGTCAGTTGTGCCTGGTTCACATTTTTCCCAGGTGGAATCTTTATCAATTCAACTTTTTTGATGGAATGATAAGTAAATGCAAGCATTCTTTTTTAATAAATCATGTTTGTTTATTTCAGTGTTTGAAACCATTAGGCCAAATGCTCACTGGATGGAGAGGCCATGTCCTCGTTCATATTCAGTGCAGTTAGATTTTTTAGTGCATCTTGTGCTCCTTGGCTTTTAGTGTGTTCCACTCTCTGATAGTAATTTACCCCTCAGTGATACGGGTTGGTTGCTGGTCTCTTATTGCGGCAGACAGAGTTTAACGGATCAGCCGTGGCCATGTGATCCTCTGCTGAGGGCAGTGCCACTCCCTTCTGAAGTCACAACCATCCTGTACACCTTTCTACCTGAATGTTCATTTGTATCACGCATATGTCTACAGTCCACCACGGTCCACACCACAGACCACACCACAGTCCTGTATACCAGTCACCTACCCACCTGAACACCAATCTGTATCACACGGACCTCTTTTTAGATGAACACTAGTCAATGCTATACACCCGTCTACCTTAAAATAGCCTGTGCCACATACCGGTCTTCCCATACACCAAAACATCAGCCCACACCCAAAGAATATGTCTATAGCTACACCTGCCCACCTGAACATGTGTACACACCACATACTGATGTGTTGTACTTCAGCTGTTCGGACCCGTCTACCTGCGCTGTACCTGAGGGGCGTTTCCTGGCAATGGTGTGTCAGAGCAGAGACACAGGAGACACTGGAGGTGTCCCATTCATGCTCGCCCCCCAGCACAATCACAATGGCTGCCTCCTTTCATCATCCCTTCATTTATTCATCTCCAGTACAGTATTTTGTTTTAATTTTGGTGTTGATTTCAATTCCACCGAAACAGGATCGGACAGCATTGGAAACACACGCACGTCCAATTGCTTTGGCCTTGTGAAATCCATGAGCATCCCCATCGTTTCCTGTAAAGCACACAAACACTAAGAGGAGGTCATAGGGTTCATTTCAGAGGGATACAGCCATTTATGTGCAGTGCAGACCCATACCTAAGTCAATATAACATAGCAATCTACAGTGCAGCACTGTCAGTATGTAAAGAGCCAGGGACTATATATTTTTACAACATAGAAAAATATTGTCAGGCATTTCGTTGAACCTAAATGTACAGACAAAGCAAAATGGTACCTACATTCCATCTACCTTTTTGGTTAACTAGGTTTCCTGTAGTTTCCTACTTCCATTGAAACTGGCACTGTCCTTGGTCACGCCCCTTAATGAATATTTAGTAGATGCACCACACTGGAATGTTGTGGCGTAGACAGAATGGAGAGAGAACTTTAAATGTCACAAATATGGAGCCGACCATCTGGTCCGTCCATAATAAAATCTGTCTATAATGGTTTAAACAAACAAAAAGCAGGGATTTGTGGTCTGTGCCGTCCATGACAGATGTACATTTTTTATTGCCATGGTTTCTTCCTCTTACTTTGCAGTCCAGACAGGATGGGTCTTTGGCTATGGAACACAGACAGCACTGTGGGTGCTTCCAAAAATAGGCCCAAACCAGCAGTGTCAGAGTCCCGTTTAAGCTGTTTACATTCGCTTTCCCTCATTATATTAACGAGACAGCTGCGAGACCTGCAGTGCGAAACAGGAAATGCAGATGAGAGATTCACAAAGGAGAGAGCGATACAGAGAAGATGGAGAAAGAGGAGGTGAGGGGTACAGTATAGTCGAAATGGAGAAGGAAAAAATAGAAAAGGAAAAAGGAGAGAAGGCTGAATATAGAGATGAATATAGTAAAGAAGGAGTGAGTAGAGTCAGCAAAGATCATAAAGGTGACAATCTTTCACCCAGATGTATCACTAATAAATAAGAGAGGCTGGCAGAGCAGACTGACATAAAAAACCCACTGAACCAGATCTATTTGAAAAAAGCAACCTCACCTTTAAGATGTGTCTTCATTCTACAGTAGTAAGTACGTGCTAAACTTACAAAGACAGCACTACTTAAACAGTTAAGTGTGGTTTGCAGCTGCTGCCAGAACAGATTAAAGCAGATACATGTGTAAAACAGTTTGCAGTAATACTTCTTTTACTGTATATTTAATGAACTATCTTTATGAATTCAGTTACGGTTAAGGGGTAAGGATGAAATTTGGTATCGTAGGACCATTTCCAATAATATCCAGACATAATTTTTTACAGGCCATTGCATTTTGCAATCACTTATTCGTATTGTCATTTGTTCATTATTCAACTGATTGCTGGTTCCCTGGTCATCATGAAGCTTAATAATGTCGCCTTATAATGTACTTGAATCCATAATGCTGTGCCATCACTTGCATTGTTCCCTACAGAAGACAGTAATTATTTCCAGAATTTCTGAAGGTTACACTCACAGACATACTTGGATTACTTTCCATTGGGATGTACATTGTGTTTTCTTCAGTCAGATTAATGCAACCCCATTAAAAAATCATCTGCTCAGTAATTCCATTTCAAGGTTCCTTTGATAGCATTTAATTTAAATCAGGTCACTTTCATGAAGAATATTTTGTAGCAACATACAGCAGCGAGTGGACATATCCTGTATCCTGGTAGGTGTCAACCTAAATGAGGCTGGGCATTGTATTTGAATGGGAGGAGCTGGGAATTAAATCTTGCAGCCAGAACTGTTGGGCTGGTCTTCCCTCTTGAACAAGCAGAATGAAACATCTTAGAGCACAAATGTAACTGCTGGTGTAAGAGATGGCCTTTTTATATGAAACATTCTTAGTCACTAATGCTCATGACCACATCACACTTAGCATGTAAATTTAGCATTGTAATCATTCCCTAATCTGGAGACAGTGGGGTGCCACCATACATATTATTAGTGGTTGATGTGAGCAGCTTCCCCTGCCTCATAAATGTATTAGCGCCTTATAACTTCATTACCGGCATCACCTTGCAGTCCTTCAACGTGTATTCCGCACAGCCATTTAAGTTCCACAACCTTTTCTGTAATCCTTTTGCCATCCCTCTTCTGAGAAAAGTAATGAATCACCTCTGGAGTGCAACAGCTCCCACGCTATTACTGAATGCCCCTGGGGGGCCACATGGGGGAGAGGGGGAGGGGGAGAGAACACATGACTTCCACTGCCGCAGCTGAGGTGCGGGCAGGCACCCACAATTTCAGAAATGAACGAGACAGCGAGGGGGCAGACACTAAGGAAGGGAGGGTAGATGAGATTAATCCTGACAACGCCTCCTCCCTCTCTTTTTAATTTACGTTCTAAAATAACTAACACACTCTAGGATGAGAGCCAACTACCCTGTAACCTTCTAATCATTCCTTGCCAACCGATGCAGAAACCTCATCAACAACTAACCGGTCTCCATGGCAACAGGAATCCGCTCAACATTTCGACACAATTACAAACATATTCCCATATGACTGTGAGCATAACTGGGTTTTTTCTATCTCTCTGTAAAAGACAGGCAGTAGCATGGTAGGAAATGGTCTCCCTACTGACCCGAAAATGACTTGCACTCAAATGTTGTACTCTGCTTCAGAAAAGCTTTCCAAAAGTCAATGCAGCTCAGCCCAAGAGACCCAGAGACGTACACAAGACATGGAATATCCCATTACATTTTTAATTTCAGCAACCTCTAGATAAAATGCAATATGCATTTTCAGTACAAAATCTTTTTTTTTTTAAGAAAGAGAAGGTCCGCAGTTGCTCCAATAAAATATGTACAAATGTATATATTTTTATATCTATATACACACAACATTACAGTAGATATATGAGAATCGGATTGCTTTTATAGTGTACAGTATGTGACATGAAAATCACCTGGATCATAAAAGGGAATACAAAAATATACTATACGGAGCAATGGTACAAGTTCACAATAGATTAGAATCTTAGAATCTCTGTATTCTAAAAAATAAATAACACGTTGCATATTTTTGGGAATGTACACTTTACAATTAATAATACATTGAAAAACTCCGTAAAAAATGCTTTCAAAACAATCATAGAATACTTCATGACACACAATAGCAATCCCGTATTGTACACAATAGAGAAAAAAAAGAAATTTTTCAAAATTAAATGAACATTAGGACAATATATTTCTCCCATGACCAGCTTGGCCTGTTAAAACAAAAGAAGCTGAGTAGAAAGATCCGGAATAAAGATGCCCAGCTCAGGTCAGCACCTCAGGGAGCAGGAGGCCCAGCACTGGCAGGGCACATCAGAGGCCTGATGGATGAACTGTGGGTCAATGCACAGCACACTGCAGCCTTCAGGCAGGCGTTCAGGCGGGAGGACCTCAGTAACAACGACGCTGTACACCTCATGAAACACAGGCCAACAGCGTTCCCAAAGTTTTACCCAGAAAAACAATTCCCATACCCTGGGTTTGTTTGTTTTGTGAAGGTTTGCATGCAGCCTCACGTAAGCTTTTCTCCCATTGTACTAAACAAGTGCTTTCTTCCATTCTACCAGAGGGAAGATATGGCGCTTGGTCAACAACAGCAAAGTACAGTAAACCCTTTGGATTCATCCCCTTGCATCTCCAACAGGTTATTGAGCCATACAGCACTTTAGCAACTGTCCTTCACGGTTTCTACTCTTATTGCACTTGCATTCAAATTTAATTCAAACACAGTGTCTTGAATTTTACCTGAAATTTTTGAACTTTTTTTTGGTACCAAATACCACAGTAATGGAATTCCTAATGGAAGGGAAGTTGCTTTGATTTTTTTTACGCAGTGGCTTTCCTAGTTTCAAATCTCTTTCATCGTTTCTCCTGTAGGTACAATGCATGTGGGAGATTTGATTGTTATAAACAAGCATATAAAACATAATTAATAACCATATAAAATTAAATATCAATCCTTCTCATAAAAAATGTAGTGTACAGCAGTGGCCTTTCTTCAACATCGACCTCTTGTTCAATCTACTCCATCAGATTTCTTGTTTCACACTATTCACTCCTGTTAAGGCATTTATGATAGTGTTCTCTTGGCAAGACATTCAGACAGTCAGATCCCTCTTTTTTGTAGACGTGTCCTAAATTCTTCAATCCTTGAGGAAGGTGGTGGTTGGTTCCAATCCCAGAAAGGAAATTATACATCCATCTCCCAGCAGACCTGATCATGGCCAGTCCCAGTAAAGTGAGTTCTCAAAACAAAATATGAAAAAGTCTTTGTTTTTAAAGATTGGGGAAAAAATCTGGTAAAGCCTGAGGAAAGAAGAAGAAGCTGGAATAACTCTCTCACATCTCTGCCCTGCGGTTGGCTGGCTTGTCATGCGCTCCTTCCTCATCATCCTCCACAACCTCCTCCTCATCTTCCTCCTCATAGTTCTCTTCCTCCTCGTTGGCTGCTCCCAATTTTCTGACATCTCTGTGTTCTTTTTCTAGGCCCTCGTGTGGTTTCACGTTAGCCTCCAAGACATGAAACACAAGGAGATATACTGTAAGTATAAGGCTCCATTGAAGCTCAGCAAAAGCACATGCCATAAGTGCAAGGTGGATATACGGCTATGTCACAGACCAGGAGTCTGCATTGGAGGGACACAACTGGCCTCATACTGGTAGAGTGCACAGACTTCAGCCCAATCTGCGTGATGTGGGTGCTACAAGCTGTAGCTGGACAAACACAATTCCATTGTGATAAAAAAAATATATTAATGTAAAAATATCTATTAAAAAAAGATATGAGCACAGAACAGATGCATTCTGTTCTACTCACCCTTTAATAAAATACATGGCTTTGTAAACATAGACTCCTATGGGGATGACCGGATCAGAGAAGGATAAAATGTTCTGTTTCGGTGGTGCTGGATAAACCTTTCTGGCAAGTGAAATGATTTATACTGATGATAGACAGAATTTTCAGGACAGGCAGACAGGATGTTCCAGAACACTGAATGATAGAATGTTCTGGAAGGATGGCACAATGGTGGAATAGACTCTGTTTCTTACACTGAAAAGACTCTGGAAATGTGAAAATTTCTCAGAGGAAATGTTGCAGTGCCTAAGTGCACATCAGAGAAAAGGGTAAACTGTACTGTCTGCTACAGATGCAGAATGAAGCACTTGTAACTGGACACTGAGGAAGGGATGTAACCGATCCTCTGCTCGCTGAACTGCAGCACACAGATCAGTCTATTGTTACGGAAGCAGTGTAGGCACGTGAACGCATATGCATGCACACAGACACATGCAGACACACTCACGCACACATACACACATATACACACACACACATGCGCGCACACACACGCATCTGTCTCAAATACACACAGAGAAGCGAAGCATGGGGACAGGCAAACTAAATTTCAAAATACTGAAGGAAAAATTCTCTGCTTACTAACTAAGCCCTTAAAAAGTCCAAAGCCTGAGGTGTGAATTCATTTATTTTCCAGGCAGTCACTTCAACAACCCACATAGTCACAGCTAAAATAATTTGCAAGTGAGCCAAAAGTATCTGAGCTGCATAATGACCTGACAAGAAATCAATGTGACTTATGTGATGGCAAGGAGGTGGGGGGATCTTTAAATTGCGAATCTAAAACTAGAATTCAATATTTTGGCCCTGGTTTCCATTCCAGTCAATTACTGCTGTGTAAAAGACAGGGCTATTTTCAGTGTCTAAGTGTTAGGGGGTAAATTAAACATTCAGACTTTTATAAGAGTGATAATTATTACAGATTAATCAAACTGTCACCACGAGAACCACCTGACATTTTTCCTTTGTGTAGTGCAAAGAAAACTAGCAAATTAACTGAAGTTCAATTCCAAAAATGTTTTCAAATTCCTGTCCCGTTGTGCCAATCGCTCTCTTCAGCAGATTCACCAGGCCAGGATAATTACTACCCCACCCGTTTAATAGCAATAGGTTTCTCTGGGTAAAACCCTCAATATTTATCACTGGAGAGACCGTACACCCCGCCTTCCCTCCTGTCTCAGCCAGCCATGGTCTTTTTAGATCTTTTAACTAAAAAAACAGGGTAGTGCCGTACTACTGTTTAACAAGCTGAGCTTGTACCTCAGAGTTCTGGGTTTGATTATCAGCTGGGGCACTGCCATTTCACCCTTTACCAGACACTTTACCACAAATAAATCAACTGTATGTAAATGTTGTCGGTGTAACTTGCTCTCGATAATAACGTCTGCTCAATGCTGAAATGTAAGGTGTTCCATTGTACTTCTGGGCCAATGACGCAGATCAGAATTTTAGGCATACAGGACAGTGCTTACATCTTGTACACCTTAAACTGCTGATCCAATAGTTTTGCTTTCTCCACACTATGAAATCTACATACAGTACATGTCCGGTTGGAGGAATAAATAAAAGACAGATAAATATACACTCACATGTTCCCTGTTGTCGTCATTGTACGGGTCTTCTTCCAACACCTCTTCCTCTCTCTTCTGGTTCGCCAACAGGAGGACAGACACACAGTAGGAGTTTCACACGTGTTTGTACAATCTGGTTACTCTTAGGCACATCACATTACTCTAAATATTACAGACACCACTCAATATTTATCACTCTGAACACAATAGACCCAGTACACATCATATTGAAAATTACTTTTACAGTATGCAGAACTCAGACCGTGAATATGTCAGACTGTGTGTTGTGCAGAACAGTACTGTAGGTAAACTTTGGTTGTGTGTAGCCTGTAAGGGTACACACGCTTGTGGGTCTGTAGTATGTGTGCGGGATGAATGTCCACATGCATATGTGAGTATGTAAGCGTGTGCACATACGCGTGCGCACGCTTGTGTGTGTGTGGGCAAGCGTGCGTGCACATGCATGTGTTTATTCTTTCATCTCACCTCCTCCTCTCCCTCTTCTTGGTACTGCTCATCCAGGGCGTCTTCTTGTTGGTCTGGATTTCCAGCAATCTGCATCAAAAACCATAAAAACCCTTTCCTGTTACGTTCAGCTACTCACACACTGACCGCACCGGAAAAATGGTCATTTTTCAGCTGGGATTAGCATCACTAGGACCATAAATGCAGTACACTGTTCCTCCCCTCCCCTCACCCTTACATTCATCACCCACTATTTATCTTGCATGCTCACAAGCATTTAATAAATATTTATATATTTTTTAAAAATGAAATACCAATGGCTCTTGCTCTGAAATGGTTAATAAACATGCTGCACATATAAATTGAAGTTTTTGATAAACTACTTCGGTTAACAAGTGTCACAAATCATTTACCAGAAAATGCCACTGTTAAACCTGGCAGGCATATTATTGATACAAATATACCAATACATTCATTTTTAAATATTGATATTTTTAAATACTGAAGAATATGACCCTTTGATTAACTGGTTATCCTATGTTAGGTGCGCTCCTGCAGTTGCCCTTGACCAAGCCACTGGCCTCAGAACTGGAGTTGGTCGCCGGGTGCTGCACTGTGGCTGCCCACTGCTCCTAAGTAACTAGGATGGGTCAAATGCAGAGGACAAATTACCACACGGGGTTCAATAAAAAGTATATCTTATATCTTATCTTATGTCTGCACTTATAAAAATAAAGTGTCACCAATAGGCTATGTAAGGAAAACTTTCCTCAAATTTATGCAGGTATATGGCACTAAAATGTAAAGGCACTCATATGGTAAGTTAACGTCTCAATACTCTTCTTCCTATGGCTATTCCTAAAGTGTGCACTGAGTTTGGCAAGAAGGCCTTCATGTATTCTGCAGATGGGAACCAAATTCTATTGGTAATTATTGGCAAATGTTTTTAGCTGTAATTTGATTGCTTTTTGCACTTGATTGTATTTTTGTACTTTTTGCTTGTCTTTGTTGTTTTTGTATGCTTTTACCTTGTATTCACTAAAACTAAATGCGTTGCCCGTCTTGGCCAGGTCTCCCTTGTAAAAGATTTTAATCTCAATGGGACTAACCTACATACAAAAATGAATACAACCCAATGAATTGCTTCTCTCCTCCATCAGGCTCTCCATCTATTTCAACTCCTTCCTAATTCCTTCCTTTATCCATTTTTCTAAATAGCCCCCCCCTTTCTCTCCAAGTTTACTTCTGCCCCTCTCCCTCCAGCCTCACCTCCAAGGCCCCTCTCCCCCCTCTCCCTCCAGCCTCACCTCCAAGGCCCCTCTCCCCCCTCTCCCTCCAGCCTCACCTCCAGAGCCCCTCTCCCTCCTCTCCCGTCTCTCTCCACCACTGCAGGCTTTGGGTTCTCATGGGCCCGCTGATCCAGGTTCCCCCCTGGTGGCCCCGCCTCCCCGCGCTGCGCCTCCTCGAACTCGTCCTCGCCCTGGTTGTTGGGGTCGTCCTCAGGATTCAGGTCCTTCTCCGCCAGGTTCTGGAGGGGCGGGGGACATGCGGGACGCAGTGAGACCGGCGCAGTCGCAGGTGAGTGAGTTTAGCATTCCAGCTCAGCTTGGCCGTTTCTGGGGACCAGTTCCCTTTGAGGTCATATAAGGTACAGCGTTTCACAAAGCTGTGTACTGCAAAATAATCAAACCCACGTCTGGGGTCAAGAGTCTAGTGCCCTCATACAGCCGGAAAACTACTGCCTGGCAACGGCTGAAAATGACAGCATCAATCAGGAAGTCTCAGCAGCACTTGGAGGAAGGGCTGAGAAAACTGAGACAATGAGATTAGGGGGCAGCCATGGGTCTTGCTCAGTAAGACACAGATTAAGTGTGACCAGAGTTGAAAAATAACTGGCTGTGTGTAGTGTATGTATGTGTGAGGAATATGAAAACCAAAAAGGGTGGGATGTATAATGAGTATGAACAATATGTGTGTGTGTGTGTGTGTGTGTGTGTGTTTGTGTGTGTGCTGCCTTGGAAATCATTTACATTTTGAAGGCTTGCGTCAGACTTAACAGCTTTCTAAGAATCTTTGAAAGGCATACAAATCACTGTGAATAAAATCAAGAGTTCTAGAAAAATTACATTTGCAATTTAATGTGTAATTTATGAGAAAATAACTCCATAATGCGAGAACCTGCATATGAATACATAATTTAACTCACCCCCTCCGGATGTCTCCCACGGCCCACTTCCTGTGGTCTCTCCTCCCCTTCCTTCAGTTTCCTCACTGCAACAAGACACAGTTACAGTCTACTGCCCAAACAAGCCCCACACTCACAGACACGCCCACACACATCAGCTGACCAATCTGTGACCTTTGAGCACCTGTCCTCTGACACGCTGCTTTCATTAATGTAACATCTGGCAAAGGCCTGTGCAGCACTACACAGAATTGGGGCAGACCCTATACAATGGAAAACCAAGAAGGGAGAAAATATTATCTTTATACTAACGGTCTGAGCATGGGAACACTCACTTTCTGCTTCCTTCTTCCAGTCTTCCTCACCTTGAACAATGCCTGTGTCAATATGTTCATACTGCATCCTCTGTCTGCAAGACGTAAGGCAGAGATGTGGATTCAAACACAGTGCAGACAAATGAAACCGGAAGATATGCAGAGGGTCACCATTTACAGTATGTGCACATGTTTTAAGCATGTGTACATCACCTTATCTACCAAAGCGAAATGAGAATGTTTGCAGAACGTCAAATGGCAGTGTGCCATGCCAATTTTGGAATTCCAATTAACATAGTGTGTTATGTCATCCTTCATAAAGCATTGAATTTAACTTAATATTAGGTTATGTTATGATATGCATGCATCTGAGCTAGAGTGACACAGCTATAGTGGTAGCATGCACAAAATAATAAACTCATACTCTAGTTGCGGCATCTTTTCCCGCTGTGACCCTTGACTTTTGACCCCTGACCTGAGCTGCTGCTCTCGGAGGAGCTGCTCCTTGCGATTGGCCTCCCGGTGCTGCTGCATCTCTCTCTCCCGCTGAGCGCGCAGGAGCAGCTCCCTGTCCCGCTGCGCCTGCCACCGCTGCTTCTGCAGGGCCTCCTGGCGCAGCTGCAGCTGCCTGCGCTCCTCCGCCTGCTGCGCGGCCAGGCGCTGCTGCTCCTGCTGCTGCTCGTACGGAGACTTCACCCGCTCCGCCTGCGCGGGCGGCTCCGGCCGCACGTCCAGCTGAGGTATCTGTGCGAGGCGCTAAGAGAGAGGCGGCGGTGCCATACGGCACGGCAACATTTGCGGTCATTACCAGCTCTAGAGCGACTTTATTAAATCTGTTCTAATGCTCTGAATAATGTGCAGCATCTTTGTGTGTTAATTCACTGTTTTTTTTTTTTGCAATAAACTTCCAGAACACTCCTTTACGTAAGAGCATACAGCAGAGACTTAATCTACAGGAAGCGGGGAGGATGCATTATCATTGGCTACATTTTGAAGACCCACAACCCTCCGGCATAATTCCCTCTGGCATGCTATAACACTAGAAGTAATTTAACTCGCAGTAATTCATCTGAAGTATGTTTCACATTCCTACACTTAACGCACAGGCGTGTGAACACATGCACACATTTTATTGTTCTGTAGAGGTGCAGGATTTAAGTGCGGCTAGATGTTCCGGGTTATTTCCACAGGTGGCTACATTTACACAGGAAGTCATACATTCCAGCTACTGCCCATGTATTTCATGTGGGAGTGACAGGAAAATACCAAACCACTGTGGGTTTATCATAGCCCTTCCCAGGTGCTGTAAGGGAACCACATAGGTTGGAAAGTAGCCTGTTCTGCTTTTACCATAGGCTTGTTACCATGAATAAATACCAGCATACAAATGTACAAAAAAATAAACAGTTAGTTAGTAAAAATGACCACAATTGGTTATGTGTATCTGCCAAAGAATATAGCTCTTCAATTTCCAAGCAAGAGAGATATGGCATATGTTATTTGTGCAGCAAAATAAGTGCTCATATTACAAAGGAGAGGTATTTGGAAAATAACCAGGCATTATTAAGTACTGCTACCTTACCTAGCATGCATGTTTGTGTGATTTTGTGTACTTACAATATCTGTGGAGGCAGACTTAAGATGAGCAGAGTTAGCAAGCTAATGAAAACACCAGCTAGGTATTAACAAATATGTCAGCCATGTGAGTTGACTAGCTAGATATTCAGAGGTTTTGATCACTGCTAGACAAATATAGCTATCAGTACCGGCTATGTAATACCAGAGATTCTATATAGTTTGCTATAAATGCTTGAAATGTTTTAGATAGTGCTAAATATAAATATTAGTCACAAATATTTCCCTGCCAAAGCTTTTGGGACGGTTGAAGCCGTCTCATCACAACAGCAATAACAGGGTGAGGAAAAACAGGTGAACAGACAACTGAGGAAAACAGCTGGAGAAGTTACAGCAGTGCTGAATGGATGGACATCGTCTTTTCAAAATGGCTCTCACCTGCGCATCTTGCCGTTTGTCATGATCCAGAGCATTCTCGTCAGGCTGACCGTGCTCGGCCTCCTCACCCTCTTCCTGGGGCTGCTCCGACTCTTCCAGGTGCTGGGGCTGCCCCGCCTGCTCCATCTCCTCCTCCGCCAGCTCCCTGCGTCGCTCCTCCTCCTGCCTCTCGCCCGTCTCCCCGCCCCGCTCAGGCCCCGCCCCTTGGACGACTGGGATATCCGGCCGAGCTGCATGCTGGGATACAGCCGGCTGCTTCCCGCCCAAGGGCACCAGGGGGTGCCTTTGTCCCTCCTCCACCTTTGGGGCAGTCAGATTAGGACATGTGCGTTTGAATGGGCATTCCACAAATCATTTCAAATTTTCTATGAAGTATCACACAAAAGGCATCTTCAGTTCTGGGACCGAGTGGAACACTTCTCTGGATAAGAGCTGAGTAAAGGCTGCTTCATACTTTCTGTGTTCCGCGTCCGCGGACAGCTGCGGACTTGTACCGGCCGCGCGGACGCACACGCGGTTCCATTCATACTACAATTGAGGGTCCGCATCGGTCTGGCGTTCCACACATGCGCATTTCCCGATCTACACTCCATTCCAGTTCCATTATCTCTGAGTGAATGCGTAAGTGAATGCGATGATAAGAAAACTTTTGGTTACGCTGACCTATAAAATGCTATTCCAAAAGCAAAATTAGACATTCTGCACATCGTTAGAAAGCTTATACTCTCACCTACTGAA
Source organism: Anguilla anguilla (assembly GCF_013347855.1). NCBI lineage: Eukaryota > Metazoa > Chordata > Actinopteri > Anguilliformes > Anguillidae > Anguilla > Anguilla anguilla. The sequence continues at coordinate 20,118,788 of NC_049212.1, read as the reverse complement.
TAAATGAATTGTCAATCAAGACAGACTGTACTAAAAAGGGTGACAACGCCGTAAACAACAGGTGTAGTACTACGCACAGCTATTTTGGAATGTACCCAGGCATCACAAATGCGTGTGTATTTCACAAACGGATTGTCTAAGACAATATATGACCACTCAGTCTCAAAACGGACATCTCTACACGTAAAACCAATGGGAAGGTTGTATATTTATTCAATATTTAGTCCCAGATATTGACTGTATAATGACATGGTATCATTTTTTAAAACTTTGTCTCGTTTATTTCGTTATTCAGTGAGCAGTGTTTTCACTGCCGTATTGGCATATCTTAGGGCTATTGTCGGGTTTATCTTGTTGCTATGACGGAATACGATTTTTGAACGGTGAAAGAATATTTTTATGAATGCCCAGCTAGACAATATAAATGTGGGTAATAGTGGATCTCCTCGCACAACTCTGTTCAAAACAAGCATCCAATTTTGTTATCTGGAGCACGTCTGCATAGGGGTCCGCGCGGACCCTCGCGGACATGGGCGGATGATGACATTTATGTCACGCGGACCAAAGCGGACCCTCGCGGACACGCGGACGCGGAAAGTATGAATTAGCCTCAACGGTATAAACGCTCGTACCTGGGCCTGTGGAGCCACGTGGGCCAGCTGCTTTTGGGTGTTGTCCACCCCCAGGGCAGCAGCAGTCTTGGCTGGGGGCGGTGCTGGATTTTGACCCACCTGCCGTAGACTGGGCATCTTGTTCAGCGTCTCCTTCAGCTGCTTGTACTCTTCTACTTGCAGCTTAAAGAAGCCAAAAGATGAGCACAGAGATTTACAAAGAATATTTGAAAAATGGGGCAACAATTAAGATTAAAATGGAGAGTTAGCAATGATGTGCCCAGTATCTGCCAGACAGGCACTGCACATGCAAAGAATCAAGGCCAATACCCCACTCCTAGCTCATGGGTTAAAGGGGTCAAAGGGCAACACGTGTGTTGCTGCACGCATAGCGACGGCCTACAGGAGCCTTCAGATTAGTGAAAACACGGGTTGCTTTAGATTAGAGAGCCGGCGTACTGTCAATCCGCAGCACAGAATCAGTTCCGTCGATTCCCACAAATAAACATCCCTCACCCAGTTATCTCCCCATCTCCCCCCCTCGTTAGGCCCTGTGCTGTTTTTCCTGTTGATTTACACAAGCGTGCAGCATGCAGTGCAATCACCTCAAAATTGCCCCAGGGGACTGAGAACACCCCTGCCAAAACGACGGGACTTCACCTATTACCACAAATTAAAAAGCCTCAGCGAGCCCTGATAGGAGTTTGTAATGAATAACTAATGGATCTTAAAACAAGCCTTTTCCTCTTAGGCTAAATTGACTAGCCTCATATTGTCACACTGAACAATGAATGCGTAAAAGAATCACGCAAGCTAGATGAACTGGGTCTAATTGGCGCTGTGAAGAGGCAGGAACAGTAATAAGCAGGCAGAACTGCTCAGATTGGGGGGCGGGGTGAAGAGAGGAGATGGAGGGATAGAGGAGACAAAAAGACCAAGAAATAGGGGGATGTGCATAAAGCTACATAGAGAGGGAGGTATAGATGGGATAAAAGGATATAGAGAGAAGAGAGTGAGAGAGAATGAGTGGTGTGTGTGTGTGTGTGTGTGTGTGTTTGTGTGCTGTGTGCGTGTGCGTGCTTGTGTGTGTAGGAGAGACAGAGAGTGAGAGAAAGAGCAGGATAGAGAGAATGAGAAGGAGAAATAAAGACAAAGGGCTGTTAGTAAGCTGACCAGTGTCCAAGCGAGGCAAGACACCCCAAGCGTTCAGCTCCCCCTCAGAACACCGCCAGACTCTGCGCTCATTGGAATGCAGCGTGCCCCTCATGCAGCACAGCGCCCTCCCCCTGCAAAACCCGCCACCGAAACCCAGGCATGGCCCCCTGACCTGTGCAGTCGCCAGCGCACTCTTGTGGTCCTGTAACGTCAGTGCAAGTCGGTCATGTGACGACTTTAAATCCTTGTGCTGTTGCTATAGTGAACATCGTACAGATCAAGCACTGATGTTAGGAGAGGTTTCCCTACCAGCTGCTATTTCTAAAAGCCTGAATGCCCATACCGTGCACCAAGCAGTGCAAATACATTCTGCGCGATATAGTATACTCTGGACAAAACAAAACACATCAATATTAGTACTAGTACTATAACAGAAAGTGTATAATAATGGTATCAAGCATATAGTTATCTGATTTATGTCACACCCACTCCTTAGGCCTTTACAATTCACTGTAGAGGGTCCATCTAAACTAGGTCACCCACTTCCTAGCCCCCCCAGCAATTCCACGCCCCGCCCAGGCCCACCCCTTCCTTCCCCCGCCCTCCCTCCCAGCAGCTCTGGACTTCCGCTCACCCTAACATCCTGCAGCTGGACGTGAACATCCTGGTGGGCCTTCCTGAGCTGTCTGTTCTCCCCCTGCAGGTTATACACAGATTCTGAGCAGAGAACAAAAGGGAGAAAGAGAGAGAGAGAGAGAGAGAGAATGAGGAAACTGTACTGGAGTGTAACTGCTGTGGGAGACACAGCTGAATGCACATCACATTATGGAGAAAGCAGCTGTCATTACAGAACTAACAGTTCATATCGATTAATTCACTGCTCAATGACCCGCACGTCCAGTGGCTCCCCCAGCCGTAGACCCATACCTACTGTGCCTACAATAAAATAAAGGTTTACGACTTGACTTTCCCAATGAAAAATTGCTATGGAATTAAAATACAATTGACTACAGCTTGGCTAAGAATCATCTTCACTGAAATACAGTAGACATGTCTCTACATGGTGCCCACAGTGTAGTTCCTACACACAACCAACAGAGGGAACCAAAGCCTGAGCTGAAATAACAGCTCATTGAAAGCTGATGGCAACTTAAAATTGGTATCAGCACCACACTTTAAATTTGATCTGACTGATACCTGTCCTATTACAAATCCGCAGCCCTAGCCTTGACCCAGCATTCCTTGCTGTCTGCCAAGAGATTTTGAGACAAGTACCTAAAGTACCTTTTAGTTTGGAGAGCTCCAGCTCACTGGCTTGCTGCAGCTGGTCATATTTCTGCCTGTGGTCATCCAGAACCTTCATGTGGCCCCCTTTCAAGGCCTGGTGCTCATCCTGGAGGCTGAAGAGCTGCTTTTTCAGGTCATCATGCTGGTTCTGAAGCAAAGAGCACACAAATGCTTTGAGTAAACAGTTGACGTTTGGAAGCAACCCACAAATGTGAGGGTTAGGGTTTGAATACTGAACTTGGTTGCCATTTCAGTTTGGTTGGGAATAAGACATTGTGAGATTTATATATGTTTCTATTGTGTGTTTAATAAAGCTGGGTTTTCATAGTGGACCCCTTATCCAAATGAAAGACCATGTGTGCGAGTGTGTTTGAGTATACTGACAGCTCCAGAGACACACACCAATGGTTTGTGTGCACGTGTGTGTGTGTGTGTGTGTGTGTGTGTGTGTGTGTGTGTACAATCATGCAACAGCATTTTAATGTTTTTTTTTTTAATGAGCTAGTGTTTATTTACTCACCTTGAGCATCTGGTGCTGCACATGCAATGAATTAAATCTGTTGCTGGAGTCTTGCTGTTAACAACAAGTAATCAACGTTTAAAACCATGTCCCGTTACACATCTCTAACGCATATTAAAAGCAATCACATCCATGTCTGCTAATCCACACAAACTAAATGTATTCAATGGCAGACAGACAAAAAAGTCATTTAAACCTCCCACAAAAAGTTGTAGATAAGGTCAGTAATGGAGAAGGGATATATAGGAAGAATTAGACAGATCACTTTCTACTGTCATTGTATCTGGCTCTGGAATCAGCAGAGCCCCAGCTCATAAAGTGCAGTCACGACTGACCCCACCCCCCTTCCCTCAGGCACGCACAGACATCGATAATTCAACAGCGAGTTTCCTAAAGCAGAAGTTCCTTCTAATTCCTATATCACAATTTCAATATTACAATGCATCTGCTTTCATCTAGTCAGACAGACAACTGACTGACTGTAGAGACAGTGGCAGCACATACATATATGTACTGTAATTATTGGTCATTTGTCCAATTGTTTATGTTCTTCTATTGGCCACTTGATGGCCACATCCTCCATCCTCCCTCATCAAGATATTACGTTGATTGGGTGGCTCTATATACAATTATTATAATAATTACAATTACATCACACAATGGTACGCTATACAGTTCTTACCTTCTCCTTGTTCAGTGTTTGTTGTGCTTCCAGTTTGTACACAAGGTGATCTTAGACAAAAACAGTAAAAACATAAGAGCCTTAGCAGAAGAATAAAGTACATCTAGAACATACCAAGGTCATGACAACTTCAATACTGGGGGATTTAAAGGGAGGAAAGACATGGACTGAATGAAACCTTCTTTGGCCTTCTTGTGCTCCAGTCTCTCTTTCTGCAGGGATTTCTCCAGCCTTGACCTGTGTTCATACACCACTGTGAAGAGAGAAGGAAGCAAGACTCAATGAGGCGTTCACTGCCCCTCACTGTGGAAGCGTGCACATTAAGCCCTGGCCTGTACTAGGAGCTGGGCGATATGGTCAAAGATATTATCACAATATAGCCTACATCTCAATAATGCTGTATGTAATGGCTGAAGAGGATTTGCAACTTAGGAATCAAAGAAATGATGGACGATGCCTGAAATCAAAAGGGATCACGGACAGCTTAAATACCCAAATATCCACAGCAATAGATCATAAATAACAGATAATAAATAACAGTTGACAATCAGACAACATTGTCTTGGACAGAATCAACAAGCTGGCATTTAGTGATAAAATTACACATATATAGCTATACAAATACTGCAGGACCTGCTATATGAATCATTTGCTAATGGGAGTCATGCAGGACTTTAACTTTGATTCAAAAGAACACTAACTTCATCATCAATCATTTATTGGGACAGTTCCTTGAATTACATTAGCAGGCTTACAGGCTCTCATGTTGTAGCAATACATTGTTTATAAGTTAATAATCAAACAATCTGTAACCAGGATCACTTGAGAAATTTTTTTTTTGATGTCAGCATTCTGAAAAAAACATAAGGCTCAGGAGAATAATGACCTTAAGCACTGCTAGCAAAAAAATGCTACTCTTTTTAAAATAAGAAGATTACAAACCATATGCTCCTGTCTTAGAGAATGTGGCCAATATGTGTTGTTTAAGCCTACAGAGAAACTGAAAGTGACTGACCAAGCAATGTACAAGACGGACACACAAAGAAAACCTCCAGTTCAAAGCAAGCTTAGGGTTGGTCCTTCTGGGGTCACAAAAGACATGGCACCAATGAGGAACACTGAAAGGGAGGGTAGCAGTCCACAACAGCATAGGCGGCATCTAACTACCTTAGACTGCGACCAGCAATGATAACAAATACATGCACCTGTCGGTGTGTTTTACTGTAGCCTAAACAAGATTTATTTTCAGCTCATTATACTGCTCCCTCGGAAACTTGCTCCAACCATGCTAATTTTGTACCTAGCACCCAGTTATTGAGGTGGAGCGTACTGCCAGTTTTTTAAATCCATAAATCAGTTGTGTGACCTTTCTTGCCAACAATGTTCTGATCCCAGTCCTGAGGCTACATTCTCAGTTGCTGTCACTCCCAGTTCTCATGATCTTCCTTTCTCAACAGGTGCTGTTGCAATGCTGTGCAAACAGTTGCATGGCTTATTCCTGCACCATTACTGGCTGTTGTATTTCTCTACAAGCGAGGTGAGTTGAGGAAAACAGACGCAACTGGATGCAAAAACAAAATTAGTGCATCAAGAAAATGTGTTATTGTGGCAGATTTCCTCAGGATAATTATAATGAATGTTTTATTGACCGGCCAAACCCCATACGCCCGCCATTGGCCTTTGTGCACCTCGGCACACCGGTGCAGGCCCCACGCTGTATAAAGTCCACACGCCAACGACAGGGACAGAGGCACCCACGGACAAACACACGCACACCCCGCACAGCCATTTCTGTCAGTCCGAACATGAAAAAGAGGAAGGGAATGGCCATTCTTTTATTCAGACTTGAGGCAGGTTGCAAAGACGAGCCCCTCAGGACTTCAATAACGGCGCCTTATTTCTGTCCGATGCCCTCCTCTCTGCCGTTGCCCCGCCTGCTGATTTATTGAGCGAGGGTGGCACAGCCGAGATCGCTTATCTTTCGGTCTCAACTCGTTCCAGCTTGCTTTTTTGGCCGCTCCGCTACCTGGCATCAGTCAACGTGAGCTACCATCTTCTAGGGTTCAGCAGACGGCAACTAAATAAGGGAGCAGTAATGACTATTCCCCCCCAAAACTCCGACCTGTCTGTCGTACATCACACAACCCCTCTGTCAGCCTGCCAGTGGAGGGAGAGCGTTGCTCATCGCCTGCGCCCCTATAAATCACAGAGCATCGCGGGCTCTGAAGAGGAGGTCTCTGCATTCAAACTTCTCAAAGTTCTCACGCATCAGTGGAAGATGGCAGAAGAGGTCATCCATCTCTTATTTTTTAGCTTTATTACAGGAGATATTTCTGTGGTGGACCGATGGCCATGAGAAAGGTGCTTCGTGCCCAACTAAGGGCTGGGCACACAGACACAAAACTTCCACCTGCAGATTTCACTAAATCAATTAGAAGAATCTTCCAGAAAGCTTCTATTTTCAATTTGATCTGCTATCCAAGCCTTTTGGGTTCCGAGTCCAACGGCTATTGTCAAGTATAAATGAAAGCAAATGCAGTTAATGCACATTTTTAACTATTGGAACAGCAATAGTTTCAACTCATTTCATTAAGTCAGCAGCAATGACCAGCCTACAAACTCTCAATGAAAAGACTGAATGCTCTAAGTACACATTCAATTTGAACTGTGCCTCTCACCACAACGCAAGTTACACAGCTAAGCTAACTAATCAGACAAAGACTATTCTCTGCAACAGTCTTATAGTGTTGGTACCGTACAATAGCCACAACAGTGCAGGGCCTTCCCACAGATTCTACCCAGCTACCAACAGTACGGCCTTGCCATTGTACACCCTACAGAACAACTGTCGCTGTAAATTATGACCAAACCAGCTCCACGAGTTTCAGTTAATCTCTGTTAAAACCCACGGTCATGTACACTGCCCCGACCAAAAAGTGTATCATGCTTTCAAAGCTCTCACTCGACACTTGAAAGTGGCACCATCTGTATCCATCTTGAAAAGAATCGGTTTTGATCCCACCTTTGTCCAAGTTGCATACACTCCATTGTAAAACAGTAGCGTGCATACAGACAGAATTAATCAGATTCACCAGGACTTCTCTGCTTTCTCTGGCCTGTCTGACCTTTTGCCGGGATTGTTTTTTGTTAATGGTACTGCTCATCATATTATTCCGTACACTGACAATCTTATTGGTATTTCCCGTGTCCCCACGTCCGTTTCCCATTTATATCGTTTAATAATTGTAGCTCATCCTCTGGCTATGAAATCCATGTCAAAGTTAATCTTAATTACATCTTCCTGCTCACCATCTCTTCTTTGGGTTACCCTCCAGGTGCTAATACAACCTTCATGCTTCACAATCTTAGGTACTAAAATTCTTCCGTAATGCATGTATCGTTCGAATGATTACCGCGGCTGTGTCTGCTAATCTTTGTCTTACTCTTCACAGTACATTAACTTCCAATGAATCCAATGTGTGCAAATGTGATTGTAACTTTACAAAAACCAGAGCACCCCATTTCTACAGCAATTTTTCCAGAAGGCTTTAATTCCCTGGATGAAATCTATTAACCATCTTTAGCACAATGACTTAGGAAATAGTGCCGACATTCCACCTGTCCTAGTCAACAAAGGAGCAGGTGGTATTTTTTTTTTACTGGGTATTTATTTTATGAATGACTTAAGGGCACTATCAATGCTAACACAAGGTCTAAAAAATAAAGCCTTGGAAACCAATGTTTAAGAAATGGAAAGCTGTCGCAAGGACAGTGTCGAATACTATCATTAAGAAATCTTTGATGATTAACTCTTCAATTGCTTAAAAATATCGTTTATATCAATATACCACAGTGTATTCCATTTCCTTAAAGGATCAAACTTTATCGTTTGGGAATTAAGTATTATAATGTCACAGTGTCAAAAGTTTCTCTCCTGCTGGAAGGAGAAAGGGACATCAAACAAAAAACTAATTTTGGCACTGAAGTTTAAATTTGAGGTTGCTTGGTAGTTTGTGGACTTTGTGCAGAGACAGAAGTCCTGAGGTCGGCAATTTGTGTGACCGCAACAACATGAGATTAATTTGATTTGGCCTTCATCCATCTGCTTGGTCATTTTCTGAACACGTGTTTGTGGTTCTGCTGGAATGTGAAACTGAGTATGGGAATCTGAGAGGTCATGCTTATGCGACTGTGCTGCTCTTCGCTGAATGAGGCCCTTTAGCCTCCTCCCACTTCCGTTTGTTCTGTTAAGGAGTTGAAGCAACCCCTTTAACAGGCCCTCGGAGACACTGCATGTGCGTTTGTATCCATACATGATCTAATCGTATTGTGCAAATGGAGGGAACCAAAGCAGCAAAAGGCTGTGGAACAAGTAAGCAGAACAAGGGTGATTTCCTACAGATGGGGTGAGTCAGCTGCATCCCCTGTCCTATTAGGCAGCGCACCACTTTTTGTTTTTGGCCTACCATCTACATACACCCAACCCCCACTGGGACAAGCCTACATTGGGACTCGGCCCTTTTCGTCACAACATTAGCTCATTTTCTCAGTCATGGCTGCGGTGAATTTTGCAACACATTTGGGAGTGAAAGGGTTGTGCCATCACATTACAGAAGTGACATTATTTATTAGCAGGCTTGAATCCTACTATGAAAGAAATCTTAAATGACTCATTTTTAGTTTAAAACAAAACGTAAGATATGTAAGAAACATGCACTAGTATTTTGTTTTGTTCTGAGTAATAGCATGAATCCGTGTTCCCAAAAACAAATATCTAGCCTAATCAATCCTCACCAACTAGTAAACATGCCTGCTAGTCCATACCCTTGCACTATCAGCATCAAGTGACTACAGGGTGCTCAAAATGAGTAAGAAATAAAACTTTAATCAATTTCTGTGTCCCCTCAGCCTCCTGAAAGCCAAAAATGATGTCCCTTTAAATCCAACTTCACTGCCCAGATAAGAAAAGAGAGAAATTGCATGTATAAACTCTGGCACTAGGAAGAGAGTGACCCACAGAAGAGAACCAGTGACCATATTAGAGCCCAAACCTCCCAGGCAGACATGACAAATCGCTCTCAGAGTCACTGCCAGCAGCCAGGCTCTGCAGATCAATCAATGTGCCTTCCAGCTGGAACAGATGGCTTACTGGCCAGAAATAAAAAAATAAACAAAAATAAAAATGCGTCCTCTAACAGGGAAAAAGAAAAAATAAATAAGGGCAACAAGTCTGACTGTAACCAGGGACAACATTTTAATACAATTTGAGGTAACCAGTCCAACCAATCGAGCAATAGCAGGAATGCTTAGCAACCAGACATAGTGTTTGAAAATCTGAGGCAATAACCAATTTTATGCATACACTGAAAAATAAATAAGTCTGAAAGGGACATGCCGGGTGTAACAGAATTGAACTAGAAAAGGCTTATTTCATGCTGAATACAGAGTTTTCACCTCAGCAAGCCACAGTAACCGCCATCTACTTTAACAGGGGCTTTATATAGCCTAGATACCTTTGGTTTGTGGCAGATCAATACAAGCAACACCTGAGCAAGCTAGTATCAGACTTAGGAGCAACCAGATGACAAGAAATCCTCTAAAAAGAAAGGTCAGTCCTCCTTATACCAGCTCAGAGATTTCCCATAAGCCTGTGGGACACATAACTGTGCTACAAAGACAAGCTCCTCTGTCACTTTTAAACTTATTATTGCTTATTATTATAAAAAAAATATTGCACCGCCAATTTCTGGGATGTAAAATTTGTTTAGGCAAATTACGTTTAACGCAACAAAGACTCCATTGCCTGTGTGCAAAAGGGCAGTAAACCAGCACCATGCGAACACAATCACTGCCAACCAGTAACCGGCAGACAATCAACTGTGGGTGCCTATGCCAAGGCCAGTCTTACACAATCCATGGGGGAGAGCCAAATAATTTCAATCCTGAGTACAGGTAATTTATAGGATATTACACATCATGCAAAGCTTATTTTGTTTGTTTCTACTTGGCTAGGCATGAAAATAATTTTTCAAAAATGGAACAATAAGGTATTGTTTGTATTCCTTGTGGCGATTGTGGTTTGCTCTCCAGTTAGCAGGGTGCCTATATCATTACACAACCTAAGCAGTATAGCCTAATTCCATCACCTCTCCAGGGAGGAAGACTGTCTCAACAACGTTTCCACACCAATGTAAAAACAAAAGTGCGGTTTAATCACTTCCTGCTGAACTGAACCAAGATTTATGTTCCTATTGTTTGAGGCAGATTTTAATTCCAATGATTGCACTCTCTTGACAGCACTAGCAGCATTTGACGAATTAAAAGCAAAGCAGCCAAGACACAGACATGCAATGAACAAAAAAAAAAATCAGTGAGAACTATAGTGCAAGCAGATGAACGGGGACTTGGTGAGACATAAGGGGGAGGGATGAAGAAAGAACAAATCTACACCAATGATAAGTCAAGAAGACCCAGTGGGTGGGCTGAAATAAACTGCCGCCACACAGTTCACGATAACGATAAGGTGAATGGCCGCATGTTCCTGTTCCCTGCGTTTCCTTGGCAGCGTATTCCCCACAACCGCCCCCACCCACCTCTGTTCTTACTATGCATCTCCCACCTCTTTCATCCGAGCATATATTTGATTTTATTGGCCTTTTGGACACATGATGGTAACACCGACTACCCAAAGTCTGTTAGATCCCTTCCGATATACAGCAATCACATGACATCACCCTGACTTTACTGAGAAAAGTGGGTGTCAATCTCAGTTCCTGATGGAAGGTTTGTATATGGTTGTGCATGTTCCAAATATGCACAACTAGCCAACTAGCTGTACACAACTGCATTGATTGCCAATGATACAATGCACTAAACAGAGAACAATTATGCAATCTTCAAGCGCAATTGATCATAGCATCGTAACACGTAGTATGTATGGTCTGAAATCATAGGTCTTTCACAAAAAAGCCGTTCCAGTGTGAACATTTCTTGAGGATGTAGGCTACTTCAAATCATTCATCACACCGCACAGTGTTAAAATGGACAGATGCCAGTGCGTTTAAATCTAAATGTACTCAGCTGGGTGACTCATTCTTTTCAGACACCATTCCAGTGAGTGGATGGACCTCGCAGTCTGGTATTGAAGCCGTAGACTGAGGTCAGCAGGGTGTCGTCCAAATGACATGCCCAGGGATGGTGGGTTCCCGTCCATCCAGCTTTTCCAAGCCTCATCGCACGCCTCCTGTGTTCAAACTGGTACCTGTGCTAGACGCACAATGTACTTCTCCGGTACAAAGACTGCGCGGCTGCGCGTACTGGAGAGGGAAGAAATGTAGCAGACAGAACCTGGACTGCGAATGACAGCATGTGAGTTCAACATTCTCCTGAGTTAAAGAAGGAGGCTACAATGATGTGGATACAACACCATCCAAGATATATAATGAAACTTTCAAAACTTATTGGAAAAAGAAAAATAATGGTGAAGAAGTTATGTTTTTAATACATAAATTCAGTGCTTTCGGCAAGTCAAAGCTAGAGAACAATGGCAGGATGGTGAATGTGACTTTATACATGAAAAGAACAAACAAGAATGGCCCCTTTGTAGACGACCTTTCCTTGTTTCTGCATGACTTGGGGGTTCTGGGTAGGAAACGCAGGTTGTTTACATCTGAGGTTTCACAGGATGGTCCTAACCCTTCTGAATCTGGCCGAAAGGTGAAGGGAGGGGACGTCAATTCACCGGGACTGTAACCCAACTCAGCCAAGCAACTATAGACAGGTGAGAGCCAGGCTCCTTTCGAAAGGGACAGGCCTTGACCAGGATATCGAGACTGAACATGAAGGTGTTCTCAGAAAGGGAGGTGTTCTCCTGAAACTTCCTGGACTGAGTGACCTATTCCTACTACACCTTCCTTTCACCTCTTCCCGAGGCACTGCCCAGTGGAGCAACTGATAAAAACAGTATTGGCTATCACTACTTCTGAAAGGACACCGGTAAGGAGAGCAGGATACAGCTTCCTTCCTTGTAAAGGAATCTGGGTGATACTTGAAATATCACCCTAAACACCACCTATAAGACCTCAGGACATGTATGACATCACATTAGTTCTGGTATTGAGTAGAGCGACACGATATTTGCAAATCTCTTAGGGGGTGTGGGTTGAGGTGGTCCCAAAGGGTAAGCACACACCTAACAAGACTACCTCTTTTGCCCTCCAATTTCACTTCATTATTTTTTACATTTTTAGTGTTTTGCAGCTGCAGCTTATCTAGAGAGACTTTCACAGCTTACATTTTTAACACAAAATCTATTTAAACAGCTGTATATTTACTGAAGCAATTCTGGTTATACGCCTCACTTAAAGGTACAATGGCTGGACCCCGGATGGGATTGACAACCTCTGAATTATAATCCCAGTCAACAAAATGATACCACACTGCTGCCCATTCAGACATGAATATCGTTTGCAATTAATGTATGTTTTGCATAGACTATGTTGATTTTTACACTGCATAACCCATGCAGTTATTACACAATTTCATAGCTTGCTTATGTCTGACTCTGAATAATAGCTATATATCCCAGAACCCATTTCTATAAAATAACTTCTCTGTCATAGGGGATAGTACATCAAACATGTTAAGGATCGTAGTTATGCTTGCATCCATGAACATTAGTTATATGTGTAGCCTATTTGTTTGTATGTACTCATGCATTTAGTACAACACCAAAACACATTCCTATCAATATATCTTAATGGCAAAACAGACATTATTTAAAGCGCCTGTGCTATAGTTGAACTCTTTGGGATCTAAGAGCAGAAGGGAGTCTCGGAGAATATGAGCATTTCGAGGGCAGACAGAGCTAGGACACAGTAATCTGTTTCCTGGTTTCCAGGCAAATCAAAGACATTTTTGAAATGACTGGAAGAAACTGAGCATGATGCAGCTCGTGCTCATGCAGCTTAAGTTCTTCATGAATTTGCAATGAAAAGCAATGAGTCCTGTGCTGCAGACACAGAAAACAGAGTCAGTAAAATGGTTATATGTCTTATCTCCAAAAGCAATATTCACATACAATGAAAGCTGAAGCTGCTGTGACTGCACAATGTAGGGTGACTGTGTTGTTTGTACACCCATACAAGTGGCTAGGTTAGATACAAAGATAGTTTTACACAAATCAAGGACTTCTGACTAATCTTGCCATCTTGGGTCTATAATTGCAACACCAGGCAATGAGGGACCACATGTGCTTCAAGCGGTTACCTCCTGAGGCAATCGACATAAATGCGATCCTCAGACTCCACACTTGTTACTTATAGCCTACTTAAGGGCTACAGGGGAGCACTGCAAGTCATCCAAGAGGCTATCCTTACACAACAGCTCTCATTGACTCAAAATCTCAGGTGTCTTTTTCCAACTCTACACCCCCTCAAGGGCAACAGATATCCATGTGTTCTCATTATTCTCACAGGCCCTCTTCCACATATTCTCTGTGTGACTTTCTTGGACATCTGGCCTTATGCACAAAACTGTAGTGGATTTCGTACTAAATTTTAGCATGTAAACAGTTCTTAAATTGTCTGTAAACATGTGCACAAGAATGCATAAATCACATATATGTTTTATTTATAAATTGAATTTCACTTATGTTTTAACCATTTGGGCTAAAAACAGAGGAGCTTAAATCAGTAATACAAAGAAAGAAAGAGTCACCACTTACTGGAGATGAGACTAAATTATTCAGATGTTTTGGTATATTCTCTTCATCAGGGAAATGGCATTATATTCCCATGGCAGTCTTATTTGACTAACTTAATAGTTTCACTATTGGGCACAAGCTTATTTTAGAGAACTTATTAGAGATTTATACTGCATATCACAAGAATGTGCAGGATATTGAGTGGATGCCAAGTATCACAGTGCTTTCAGAAAGTGTTCATCCCTCCTGAACTTTGTCTGCAGTTTGTCCTCTTACATGTGAATATTTCCCACTATGCCAACCGAACAAACCCAATAGCACTGGGGAAAAAATCTAATTGAAATATATTGTAATTTCACTTCGCAACACAGAAAAATGAGAAATAGTCAATGTGGGTGAATAGTTTCAGTAGTTATTGTTTGTAGTAAATTATAATGACCGTAGAATATTAGCCATGGCAAGATGGGGTCCATTAAAAATGTTCGGCAGTAGGCTATGAAACTCATATTCATACATGAGTATGTATTGGACAGCATTTCCAAGCCTACATTCTTCTTCGTGAAATGAATTACAGAATAAGGATGAGTGGAGTCAAGGGCAAAACAATATTTGGATATATGGATATTTTCGACATGCATCAGTGGGTTGCCTTATGATGCATGCCGTTTCCAATAGTTCGGTATTCACTGCTTGTCCCCTGCCATAACTGGCCACCCATATGCTAATTGAGGTAATTAAAGATCGATCGCACCAGTGCTCACTCTGGTTTTGTGCTACAGAAACCTCGGCTATAAATAGGTCAATACATTAAAGCTGTTTCGTGGTAGAGTCGAGACTGAAATTCTTATGCTAGACTACTCAGAATTAGCCTGAATAGATAGGCTAAGCAAAATATTGGTTTTACTCGGGGCTGTACCCAGTAGCAACACGTCAGTGAGATTAAGCACTGCTATTGCAATACTGAAATTGTGTGATGCGTTTGCAATTGGAAGGCGACATCATATTGTCAACAGCCAACTGTGTAAATTGTGACTTATGAATTGTGCTATTGGTCTTCTTGATATTTAATGCTAGTAGTCATAAACATTACGCAGTATGCTAGTTTGACAACTGAAGCCTTTTTTATACATGGTGTTAACTCAGTCTACGTGACCACAGCGTTCATTGGTAGTTGCAGTAGTCTTGGAGACATGTTCTCAGGTTTTTGGGTGGGCTACTTCTAACCAGACTCGGACGTGATGGGATTCATAATTAATATAACCTCCGCACGGTTGAGCGCGAGGGAAATCGGAACACACGAATCCGATTTCGTATTCTGTACCACATCCAATGACTAGAAGAGCAGATGCAAAATGCAGCATGCGATTAGTATTATTATTATTGTTGTTGTTGTTTTGACAGGAAACAATAAACAAAACATTCCGACAACAAGGTGCAAACAAATCGAATTCTGCAGGAACTCACTAGAAGACCAAATACCATGCACTGAAGTTAGTTCACATGCGATTGTTTTAAATGTGCATTAATTATGTTAAATTATTGTATCCTTAAACTTTAAGTTCAGTACTGTAAAAGTAGAGCGAGATGTGATAGCAAGCTAAAAATCCCACAATAGCTAGAGCTTTCTCATCATAGCCAACTCAGTCTCATGTAAACGGTGTCATTATGGTCTTTTTAGGCAACGTTTAAGATAACTTCATACTGCACATCCGTTCATGATTTCTTTTGATACCCATGTGACACTTAGAATCGGGCTGTTCAGCTGGGCTGAGTGATATCAAATGTGATTTATGCAAGAAGAATGCGAGCTCAAACGTAAATCCAAAGCAACGTTAAGAAGATGCAATAAAGTCGCAACAATCTCAGAAGTGATCATTTGTGGGCACTGCTAGCGACAACAGACAAGTGAACACCACAATACAAAACCTGCCGACAACAGTCTTTAGCCTACAAAATGTCGAAAGTGCTAGGTCTTTTTAAAAATTTTGCCAGCTGCCGACATCTGGTAAAATGTTTACCTTGGAGCTGCGCCGAAAGCGATTCCTGATGCTGCTGGTACTTGATTGCCATTGCCTCTGTTCTCTTCAGCTGTTTGTGCATTTCGTAAGAAAAAATGGTCCCATAAATGAATCCAAAAGTCACGGTGAGCAGCAACAAAAACTGGAAAATCTTTTTTTGTTTTCTGGAACACATTCCGTTGCCCATATTCAATGCTTCTTCACACTGGCTGTGCGAACAGGCTGAGACTTAATTCAATTCAAACTCCAGCAAACTTTTAGCCCAGCCTTTATTCCTGGTTCTGTTTCACCGATGCATCAGCCGAATAATTTACGGAGGGATCGATTAGAATACTATACCGCGGGAATGCAATTATTTCATGCAAGGTAATCGTTGGCTAAAGCATAGGCTGGCCTACTCTGTGTGCGATCAAATGAACGCAAATAACCGTACAGTCCTGTCACACTTTCTTCGCTGCACTTTACAATAGTCTCTGTAAGTATCCTGTCGGTAGGCTATTGAGTTGTCGCTCAGCTCGCTAGCCAAAGTTTTCCCAGTGGTCTTCATTAGATAAAGGGATATCGGATTATAAAATATACTGCCACTCTTCCCCTTGTCCAAAGAAGTACTCCAACCTTGCATTTAAACAAGACAAAACTAGCACCGCAGAAAGTTTAGCAAAGGACTTGCAAGGAGTTCCTGTATCTATTTTGCGAGGCCTACAGGATTCCTTTAGTATAAGTTACGTGTCACCTATGAGTAGTGCTGTCCAACAGCAACCCAGGAGGAAGTCCCTCCCGTGTGAAAAGCTACATGCCCCCTTCCATATTCCCGCCCCTACAGAAAATCAAACTTTATCATTGGATACTGAGGTGTTCTGTCAAACTGCAACGTGTTAGACTTGCTTTGATCTGGTATATTGTGACAAGTCGTAGTACTTGTCACAATATACCGATAACTACTTTATTATTTCCCCACAGAATTGGGTAGGCCCGTGCCATTTGAGTTCCATTCGAACAGAAAGCACGTAGACTACTACTTTTGTATTGTCCGCGTTTGTTTATATTAGCAGCGTTCCGCTGTGATAACTGGGGGATATTTCACGATGCAGGCTGACGGAGTTAGAGGATAACTGCGCTCAGTAAAACCCGAAACTCTTTTTACTTCAGTCTGTGTTCCATATTTGGGAGGATTCTGGGTTTTACTCCGTGCTGTTATCCAGCTAACTCAGTAATCCTGCTTCGTGAAGCAGGGTGTTGGTTGGAAAGATTTAAAACAACTATAATCCACAGCTAAAATACGGAAGGACGACCAGGAAAACAAACTGACACACTGTTGGAGGTAAAGTAGCTGTTATGAGTATATTGCACTTTTATTTGTTCGCAGTTATCAACATGTTATTAGAATGGCAGATCTGAGCATTGAAAGCCAAACAAAACTTTTACAAACAACTTTCATTTAAAAAATGTTTATAAACCAAATGGAATTCTTCCCATAGATAAAAAAATATACAATACAATTACTTAATCCTGTACATTTAACCTGAAGTATAAATATAATTTAATCTGGTTATTTTAAATGCACATTTATAATATAGGGTGGAGTTTATCAGTGTATTTTTTGTTCACTAACGCAGTACGAATTCTGCAGGCAGGAAGTACAGTACACAATAACTATTACAGAATGGAAACTGCTTACACTAACTCTGCCAGAATACCACAACTATTTAAGGGTAGCAAACTTCACTTGACATTTTCGCTGCACCATGGCTACGCTAAATGGAGTTGGATAAGCTCAAAAGTGTCTTTCTGGGTCAGTCAGAGTTGAAAGAGAGCAAAAAAAAAAAAACATGCTACTGCCTCACACCTACTACCTAAGGCCACTCCAAGCACCAGACAGAGCCGCCCAAAAGTCCCACTAATAATTGGCCCCTTAAATGGCACGTGCTTTTGACACCAAGAATGAGGTAGCAAAATCTGTGCAAGTTTGCCAAGAGGGCCCACCCTATTGTGGTTGTGCTAAGCCCATTACAATTAGCTATTACAATGATTTAGGAATAAGCACCATGTTAAGAAGACAGTTAAATTTTTCTTAAAACTGGCTTAACCAAGATGGTGCCCTGAATTGAGGTACCATCAATCGCAGAGCCGACCTATGCTCAATTACATCTGGTTTCACTGCAGCTGGGTAAAGCATCACATTTGAATTTGACCAATGCCTCTGATCCAATACTACAATCTTATTATTACGGTCATTTGATTTACCCCTCTATGAACCATGACCAGGGCCACACTTATGCCAAGCTACTAATGCACAATTACAAAACTGAAAATTGACATACAGACCAACACAAGGCACAGTGTACTTGGCTATAGAGGTATAAGCCTGCATTAAAGGAACAAATCACACAAATAGAACCCTAAATCTACATACAGAAACAATCCTACACGAGTATTCATGTTCTTTGTCAACAACAGAACCATGAAAACACTCCATTCCTATTGCATCTCAATCCACATGCACTTTGTGCATGGACATTCTGTCCACTTAAGTGTTCCAAGTGCAAAGGCACTTCCAACACTAACATGACATGGTATCCCACTCTCATAAAAAATGATATTGTACCAAAATGTAGGTCTACACAGTTATCAGTAAAATCGTGAATAATCTTAAACACCAGGGATATTTTGCAGCCATTTCTCCAATTACAGATGACACTTGATTATTATATCACACACTAACAGGAAGACTACACTGATGAGAGGCGTCACTGTGTCTGAATTGGAGTGGAATAGCGGGTTCAGTGTGGAACAAACAGAACTCCTCTCTAAAGCATGCACGTTTGATGCAACCATAAAATGGCACAGAGTGTCAACGAAGTACAAATTTTAAATATATCTGGAATTTCAAAAAACAATAAATGGAGCAATTTCAAGTAACATTATTTTATAGATTAAGAAAATAAATAAACAAGTTTAAGGATCTATAAATTGAATGTATACTACAGCTGCATTGTACTTGTATATATCTAATGTAGAACCTTTCATGACCCATTTCAATGTGGAGGGCTCTATTCTAGAGTTCTGTGGAGTCAGACTCCACAGTGAATACTGAGGAACCGTTCTGGAACTTTCACATGGCTGCAGGTTTCATGCCTCTTCTTCCTCACAAAGCAGAGGCTCTACTTCTGGAACCTTCTTCATGGAAAAGTGATTAGGCAAAGAAGGAGTCCGCTTCCTGTACATGATAAACTGGGCAGAGATCTGGAGAGAAGCACTCATTCAGGAAAATACACCTAAGTATGGATGTGCTCACTGATAGAGAAATGTTGAACACACACACACGCACCCAAACACAAACACACACATGCGCACATGTACACGCACACTTTAAAGAATGCATTCCTGCTTCCTTTAGCATTAATTCAAAAAAGGATACGAAGAAATCCAGTAAGAGAACCCCCAGGCTTCCAATTAGCCAGGCCAGGTGGTTCAGGATGAAGAGGCTTTTGGAACCTTTCAGCGCAGGCAAGACCACAATGATGCTCAGACCATAGGTTCCATTCCCCAGCATGGCCAGAGCAAACAGCCAATAGGACGTGCCCTCCGTCGACTGCCTCTTGAACTGAACCAGAGAAAATACATTTCAAATGTTATCTTTTCCCCATCCTGTACAAATGGAAAAAATCAATTTTTGGCCTGATTGCTTTCTAAAGCAAAGAGCTACAGAAGAAAAACATAAAGTATAATTTTCCTGGTCACTGTTTTAGATAGTTTAAACAATGGATGCATCAAATTAACACTCAACCATTTACAGAAAAAATATATAGATTTACAAAATTCTTATCACTTAAACATGGATATAAAATGAATTTTCTAAAGTAACTCAATGCAAGTCAGCTGCAGAAACGAAAGTTAGTACTGGACAAAACCTAAGCACTGAGAAAGTTTGGCTCGATGCGCAAAGCCAGAATCGAGCTGATACTTTTCAAGGAGCTATGATCCAATCTTTCATTCACCCAAATGCCTCAAAATGGATTGCAGACACAGACTGAATCGCATGGCTCATATTTTGGCTAAGTGTCTGCATTTATGCATATTACAGCACATTGCTCAAAGCAACCCATGGATTTGATTTGGAGAAAAAAAGGAGAGACACAGCGAGAAGCCCCCATTACAGAGGGATAAGAATCGAGCAGCAGCGAAGCACATCTCAGCAGGAGCCACAGTGGTTGGTATAACATTACAAGACACAGAACTCCATTGTCTTCTGCTGCCTGTTACTCATTAATGATTTAGGAAAATGACATCCCCCCCCCCCATCCCAGTCACACATACGTTTTTGTAGAGCTGGGGAAAACGTGAGGCCAGGTAAAAGATGGAGGCCAGGTATCCGCAGACATAGCCAGAGATTGCAACATTGTTCAAGCGATTCTGTCAAAACAACGCAATCCCGTCATTACATTGGTTACCGATTTCAAACTCATCAGTTTATCATACTAACTTTAAGTTCCAAAACAACTTGCACTGCTACCAATGCTGCAACCCAAAACAATTTTGTTTGCTCAAGGGAAAACAGCAATATTTATATAGGTCCTGGGTCTACTACTTTTATTACAACACATGCTGTTCGTTACGACAAAAGAATAAACATTAGATAAAACCCCACCCTTCCTTCCAGCAAAGGACAACTTACTAGTCACTCAACAAATACTGCAGTTAACATTGTTGATACAGGTTTACAGCACAGTCCCCCATCGTCATCAGCTTTACAGGATTTCAAACGTGTTGCTGCAGAGGCACTGCCTTATGTGCTCACACCAAAAGCCTTGGGCGACTGAGCCGTTCATTGCAGATGCCATCGTTCCACTGTAAAACGCATTTTAACCAAAGAACAGGTTCCACAGGCTCCTCACCTGTTCAACAGTGTTGACTTTTTTGTCTTCGATCAGTTTAGGGAGCACCATGCAGCCCACGGTGGCAGCCCCGCACCACAAGAAACAGATCCACTTCAGGAAGGGGTTTTCTGGAATATAGTCAGCTGCAAATTACACTCTGGAAACCTCAGTGGCCAGTACCTTTAGCATTAACATTTCAGTCAACTAAGTGACCAATCAAGCACTCTGCCCTACACTGGACAAGCTATGGTCTCCTGGGAAGTCTCAACCAACGTTTCCTTCAACTTTCTAAAGGTCGCAGCAGGGAGTATGTCACTCATAATAAAACGACCACCAGGACAGGTTCGTTGAAACTAGCAGCTGAACTCCACCTAGCAGGTAAAGTTGCATGAGTGAGGGCTGTGTGGAAGACATCACTAACCAGTCCTCACTAGAGGCCTTTAAGCTCTAGAATGGACTACAAGGCCTGGTGCTCACTACGCTAGCACTGCTGTGATGTCTGCTCCTAATTAGCGAGATTCAGAGATGCTAGCAGCAACTTTTATGAATAACACAGATTGAAACTCATGTAAACAGCTGCATGTTTTTACTGAAAAAATCAAGGTTAGGTTCCCTGCTTAAGGGAACAATTTCAATGCAGGGTCCAGCCATGAAGGGATAAGTCTGGGTCAGTTCAACGGACTTGTGGACCACATTGTCAAAGAGATTTGGCATGCGTATGTAAAAGATAAAGCTAGAAAATTATACAAGAACTATTTCTCTATGACCTATAGTAATGCAGATATGGCAAGTCAAGAGTCGCGCTAATTTGCCCAAACTCTGTTAGCCCTTAGTTCCCTTAATAATGATCCCAGAGAAGTGTCATTTCAGTTCCAGGGGTTTTTTATAAGACCAAATAAGCATGCCAAATCTCATTAAAATCCATGAGGATGCAGTCCAAATGTGTGTTGAATTGACCTGGACTTACCTAAAATGAGAAAGTCACCAGCTAAGGGAGGAGCATAAGATTCAGACCTGACATACACCAAGACAAGCACTGTCTTGAGTTCTGCAGGTATGACTGGCTAAGGGACTAAACATGATCCTAAATATACAGGTCTGTGATTGCAAATGTGCAATCTCATCTAATGGATCATTTAATCTCCCCTCCACTTCCAACTACCGGATTACATTGGTGGATCAGATCTTGAACTCTGGCTCACTCTAGACCAGGGATCATCAACTCTCGCCCTCGAATCCAAATCCAGCCCTGGTTTCTTTTCTCCCGGGTAATTAGTGCTACTGATTGGCCAGACTGTCTTCACACCTGACTCCCAGGCAAAGGGAGGGTGGAAAACCAGCAGATCTCGGCCCTCGAGGACCGTGAGTTGCTGATCCCTGCTCTAAACATACACATACGCACATCTGGAGCTCCCTTTGTGGACCAGACCACGCATACAAAAAAGGACCTTTACAGCTGAGAATGTGTCAGTCAGCATTGGTGTCCTGCTGAGTGGCTCGGCCTGTTAAAGCATTGTTCTGGTGCCAACTGTGGCCAGCAGCCCTGCTGGGTGGTCCCCAATTGGCTCTAGCAATGCCCAGGAATGGGAGGGTTTCAGTCATCCAGGATGACAGCACCATCATATCATGACACAGTTCAACTGTCAGCATGTTTAAATATAATTCACAATTTGCAACTTAAAAAGCTTAACTCTGCACCATAAATGATGTGTTGCATGTTGCACACTGAGGAGCTAAACAACATAAAAAGCACAATTTGTTACAAATTGTTACAATTTGTTACAAAGTTTGAACCTCAAATGTATGGCATTTAAGACATTATTTAAGCTTTCACTATTGTAATTATCTAAGTTCAGCCAGAATAAAGTAAACTGCACAACACAAGGGTGGAAAGAAAAAAGCTAGATTGGGGCAAAGTTCAGGTTTTTCTTCAAGTCAAACCCATGCCCCCCCAATATGATCTTACTTCGAGCACGTCTGTTTTTGATCTTGTAGTATAGGAACTGGGAGATAAGAATGACATCAGTGAAGATGTAGAACACAGCTGTCACGATCTGGAAAACATGTGCAGAACAGAAAACAGATATTTTTATTTAGTTTTAAACAATGCCCAATTCCGCCTCTGTTTGAACGGGCTAACAGTTGCATTGTTGGATTTGAACTCCTATCTTACTTTAACTTTTACAGCTTTCCATTCTTGTATTTATAATGGTTGCGCCCTCTAGTGGTACAAAATATTTAAACTTTGTATGGCAGTGGACTAGTCTAAATTAAAACGGCAAACAAACGTATAAGGAAAGGTATGGTATATGTCCTCTTAGATCCCTCCGATACCTGAGATTTGTCGCAAACCACCGCAATCGCAAAAAGAAGAAAAAACAAAAGCGGAGACCTGGGAATCATAAACAAAAGGGGTAGAACAAAAGGAAGAGCAATTTTATCGCAAGATAAGATTGCAATTGAAGTGATCGAGTGATTTTTTTTATTCACTAGTTTTTTTTTCACATAAAAAATATTGTTTGCGCTTGTTTTGCTCTTTTCCAGTTTGGACTTATGTTTAGCTTTCAATAACAATTTACGAAAATAATAAAAAAATATTATTATTATTTTTGTTGTTGTTACTATTGTCATTATTAATTTATTTAATTATTTAGTAAGACTGGTTATTTGGCTCTCAATTCAAACATTTCGCTTGCTCTTAAAAACAAAAACACAAATCTACCACCATAGCTTTGTATCTAGAAGAAATAAATGAAATTCTGTAGCCTCAGTGGTGATGGACACTTTTCCAACACATCCAAATCCTTTGCATTTAAAGCAGCAAATAAAGCAGAAAAAAAGACTAACTTAAATATAAATGCTTCTGAATTTGAACCATCACCAATTGCTTTTGTCTGTACTACAGACAAAAAACACACAATAATTAATTGTATAGCAACTAGACTAGACAAAAATAAGACTTAACTAAATAAAGATATATGAATTGTAAGATGTTTATACTCTCGAACACATTTGAAATTTCCTGTCAACTCCATTTTCTTTTCCATGAAGTTCTACCAGTACCTGAATGGGAAGCTGGTTGGTCAGGTAACACCCAGTGAAGTTGCTGAGATCCCCACATATCAGAAACAGCAAGAAACCCATAGACACGGCCTCCTCTACCTTCCCATTCCTATAGGCCTCACAGACCTGACTGAAGACAAAAGCAAGAACGAGAGAGAGTGCGTTAAAATGAAGTGAAGTCATAACTCATTATTGGGGGTGGGGGGTGGGGGGCGAGATGAGCTTTATCAAATTATTTCTAGAACTTTGAACACCTAAGATAAACATAATGTAAAGGTGACATTGTTTATTTTTTAACAAAGTAAAGAAGTACACTACAAAGTAAAACTGTAATCAGTTTAACAAATGAAAAGTATAAAAGTTTAAGCAAACAATCTGGCCATTGAGTTTTACACTGCCATTCCCAATTAATCCAAGTAGCCACCATGTTCATGACCTAGAGAATTTAAAGTAATTTTTAAAATCATGAATGTATATTTAAGGGATATGGGGAAAAAAATAATTTTACATGTTTAGGTACCAGATGCACTGCATTGTACAAATGATATAACAAAGCAAAGCACGTTCAAATTAGGAGAGTTATTAGTCTGACACAGTCGGCTATGCTAGGTGATACGTGGAACACTGTCTTTTTTTTTTTTTTTTGTAAAATTAGATTAGGCCAAGATCATTTGAATATAATCCCTGGCAACTAGTGATAGCTATGACTACTTACGGCAGAGTCGATAACAAGAAACAAAACATTGAGATGAGACCAATGACGACGCTCGAGTATTCCCAAACATTTTCAACGCATTCCTCAAACAGATACAAAATCCACGGGGTCCCGTTGACACATAAAGGCTGTCCAAGCACCGAGGACAGATTGGTGGCCACATCTACAGGCCTTTCCTCCGGATAGCGAACGTGGGCCATTGAGGAGAATCCCAGGGCTCTCCGTCTGGAGAGCTTCGGTGGTCCGTCGCTGTTCAGCTGGCGTCTAACTCGGCTCCCCGTACATGTACGCTCTCCAGCTGATATGATGTAACCTTTCAAATGTGTGTTCCGCGCACCACGCCTTCGACAGACGCGTGGCGTTTCTTCTTAGTCTGCTGTCATTTATCAGCTCTGGGAAAACAAAAACATAACGTTATGGGCCATATATTATAAGACAGAGTTGACATGTCCGATTCAACACGGACACCGGCACTGCTCATAGATTAGACCACGACTGGCCAATCCTGTTCCTGGAGATCTAGCGATTTTCATTACAATCCCAAATTGGCACACCCAGTAGAATCTACTAAGAGCAGCTCAACGAGATCTCGAGCTGTTGAATAAGGGGTAGGCTACTTGGTTAAGGTTGGAATGAAAACCTACAAGACGGTAGACTCCCGCTACAGGGTTGGGCAGCCCTGTAGGAAATCGAGAATCACTCGGCAGAAGCCGAACTATACAGCTACCGTCCAACAGATTTTATCAGCAAACACTATAGTTTGTTCGCAAACTAAGCTATTTGTATGATAACAACGATGTAAAACAAGGATCGAACAACGAGGTGGTTACATATTTAAATATGAGCAGCTAGCAAGTTCAGCTATTAATTTAGAAGAACAAAACACAGATCATCTTTGCTAGCAAGCGACCAGTCTATTTGGGAACAATGGCATGCCTTCCTCATTGCAAAGAAAAATGAAAACATTTGAACAAACACATTTAAACTAACTAAGGTTAATCTTTACTAACGAAACTATTTGTTTGATATTCAATACAACCAGCTTTATAAATTACTCTGGGGTTCGTAGCGCACAAGTTTAACATCGCAAACAGTTAGCTAACCAACACGCCAACTTGGCAGAAAAATTAACACGCTGAATGATTTGCGAATGGAGCTGGCGCTAAATAGCTATCAAATCCGTAGTCTACTAATACAACAACAAAAATAATAATTATTATCATTATTATTGTTATTATAACAATAGACTATTATTGTTAGTATTATTATACAAAGAACACTAACATTATTGTTAGTTGTTATTGTTATTATTATTATTATATTTTTTAAGTAGCCTATACGAGATGTGCTAGGATTAAATTAGGTGAAGCAGGAAGATCATTAAGGCTCAGCTACTGTGCTTCTGGTTGTTTGAATGCTGCCATAAAAATAAAAACTTGTCTCTCTCCATTGTCACCTTGTCGTAAGCCGTCGATTTGTTTTCCTTTGAATGTTTAAGCAAAGGTTTCCCATTCTGCTTCGGGTGATGCTATTTCAAAAATCAAATTTTGCCATTCAACAACACATACACAATCCCCGAAAAGGCACTGGTGTGTCAAAGAACACACAAGCGAATGGCTAAATTTATTTCCTTGTTACGGATGGAAGACCACCACGGCACAAGAGGGACAAACAGCACCGTTTCGGGGGCTACAAAGAAAAGCGTTTTTAAACTTGAAAAAACTGGGCCGTGAAAGTTGTAATATTAATGTTTTGGCTTCCATCAGATAATGCAATTTTCCTAAATTAAAATATATAGTCTATAACCCTTTTATTTAATGAAAATTCTCAAATTTCTCAAAAATATTTAGCCAAAATATGAGCACTTTAATTGCAAAAGCGCAAAAAAATAAAAAATAAATAAAAAATTACAGGCTATGACACTGAAGACAACGATCAAGATCACAACGATAACTGTACCGGGTTACTGTCGTGTACACGACATATTCAGTTGTAGGTAGCCTATTGTAAGATGTCAGCTATGAACGCAAGTTTAGGCAAAGTAGTCTAATACACCTGTTGCGCACATAGCCGCACACGGGGTGGCGCGCTTTGCGTAGTAGGCGACAAGAGAACAATTGCAACTGTGGCCATCACAACGGAGCTGGAACCAAGTGAAAATAATGTAAATACAGTTATTATATACGTTACCCGAGATTAATGAAACGGTGAGTCAGTTTTTATAAATCATTGACTGTGTTCGTATTTGTTTCGAAATGATGCACTAGTTATGACGCTTGCCTTTGGAATATCATTGATGTCGTGCTTGCATTCATTTATGAAAAGTTGAAAAGTCTCCGTGCAGGACACAAGCTGTTATTTAGTTACAATTTAACAAATTGTTTTAAAATAATTATATGTCAACAGTCCCACAATAGACTATAGAGACTGCAAGCTGCCTTTTGTACAGGTCTCACGTATACAGTGGCAATTTCATCCTATAGGAATGTCTTTTGAGATACGGAATAGATGCCCTATTACATTTGGGCAATGTTACAATATAAATTGAAGCAGTGGACTAATATATACCGCAATTGTTACAGAAAAGGCTATAACATTCTTGTCCAGTTTGATCAAATAATCAATTTAAATGCCAAATTGCTTTAACTGATACACCATAATAAATCGTACGTCGGAGTCTTGTCAGAGACTTTTGAAGTGTCCTGGAAAAAGACAACACACACTGATGTGTTCTCATATATAGCCTATGCTAATTCTGTTTTGGCAGGAGCTCGCGTTTGTATCTGAGTAGGTTATGTGGACCGGTTGGCAATAAAAACAACGGGTAAAAATACATTTTTTCCAAAGGGAAAATCATTTGATCACTTCTTATATGATGTCTGTGAAGTTTTGCCTGCCTTTACCAGCTTATACCGTTTTCTTATTCTCGGGTTGAGATGTAGCTTACTTTTAAGGAAGAAAAGGAAGTTGATCACCTGCGTGCTGTGAAGATGTTCATGGCGATCTTCCAATTCTTTCAACACTGCTATACCAGCCACTCTACAAAAATACTGTATTAGGCTGTATTAGTTTTAAATCCTTGTTTACAAAGCAATTAAGATGGGCTGGAAAAAATATTGCTTGGTGGTTTTGAATTTAGCAAATGCTCTGACGGATTTTGAAGGAAAGCTTAGAATTAAATATGTATTTGCAAATCATCACAGTGTGACAAAGTTTTAAGTTTGTTTCCCTTTTATCTTTGTTGCACCTGGGCATATTGGACTGTTTGATGTGCCCAACACTGAACTTGCTGCATCCCCAGTGATGTGTCATAGGCTACTCACTGGTGTTTCATGCTGTGTAAATTGCGCTGTTTAATTTTTATAACATGCAGCTTCACAGTTGGCCCGCAATTATTATTATTATAATTATAATAATAATAATAATTATTATTATTATTATTATTACTGCAGCAGGTTTTATAGCTGATATTAAAATGCACAACGTTTTTTAATTTTAACATTAGCTCAGAGCAAAATAAATAAGTAAATAAAAAGTCCTGGGAGGACAGATAGGGAGCTTCACTAGTTCACTAATTTTTACAGCTTTTAGATTTCACTGGTGTCAGAAATATTACACATCACTGCTGCTAAGGAACATTAAGAATTGATATAAAAAGTGTGTGGGAGAAGGAGAGATGCCCTTAAAGGACCAGAGGACTCTTTTCTTATTTTAATGTCAGTGGCTGTCTATGGGAAGGGAGAGAGAGAGAATTCGGGAGAGGGGGAGAGAGAGTTTGTCCCTTGGGTTTGTGTGTATTGTTGTATTTGTTTCTTCCCTGGGCTCTCAGCAGACGGGTGCAGTTGTGAGAGCCTTAAAGCCTGCATAAAAATGCGCTCTGGCTCTCAGACATCAGGGTCTATCAAAAGATTTATTGAGAAGAGGTCCCGTTGATTGTCAGCCACATGGAAACCATAGGAACACTGAGCAGTCTCTCTCTCTCTCTCTCTCTCTCTCTCTGTCCGTCTCTCACTCTGTTTGAGGGAGTGGAACACTCTTCATGCGGCTGCACTGAGGAGCATTTGATACTAAGTAACTGGAAGCTCTGGACTCAAAATCAGCTTTTTTTGTCTGGTCTTAGTTATGCTTTCTCTTATTTTTTCTTTCATCTAGAAGGCTGGTGATGATGTAAGTGCATTTCTTTTTATCTGGTGATGAAGTTTGTGCATGCTTGACTAACGCCAAATTCAGAAGGTATTTGGTAGACAACAGTGCAGGGACTATTACCTTAAAGAAAAATCCAGAGAAGAGAACCACTTCCTCTGTCTTTGCTCATATATTGCGCCGTACTTGTATATATATATATATATGTATATCATTTTTTGGTTGTCAAGTTCTATTAAAATGAGATTGATGTAACAATCTGAATGGACACTATGGTCTTTGAAAATGAGCCTCCTTATGCTAGACTGTGCCAAACCACATCTTTTGATTGATTCAAAAGCAGAAGTTTTGGGGACATTTAGATAAAGACACCGTAGAAGTGCTCCTGCCAGTGGGATGAATGCGTTGCTTAGCGACTGTGTACCAGTCAAAGGTGCTTCTCTTTGAGAGGTCCGATTGTGCCCAATATCTCAATTTGAATGAATGACACATGAGCCAGAGCAGGGATGCACTGCCTGAGCCTAAGAATGGATGCACAGTGCACTGGCCCACACATCCGTTCTGGATTGCTCATTTTGTCTTCACTGATGCTAGATATGCATCACCGTGTGTCTTGCTGCTGAAATACTGCAAGCATTAAATAATGCAGGCTGCAGATGGGTTTTTTTTAAAGGAGCAGTTAAACTTTTTTTGTAACAGCTCTGGCTGTTATTTTTTGAACTTGCTTCATATTAATTAATGATTTGCACAAAATCCAGTATGTTACACAACAGAGTGTGACCTATTTATTAATTAATTTTTTTATTAATGCTGAACTGCCAGTAGAATTTTGTCAAGCTGTGAATGTAAGAAGTTAAAAAGAACATTTGGTTTTTTTAATATGAAGAAGGTCTGTACACTTTTGACTCACATGGTATTGGAATGGGCGTGGGGGTGGGGTGGGGTGGTGGATGTTATATATCTTTTGTATCATTTTCAGATCATATAGCGCATAGCTGAATCCTGGCTGAGAATTCTATGTTGGTTATTACAACAGGGTTCTTTTGACACCCAATGTATGGAAAAATCGTTTAAATAATCAAAATTTCAGATTTGTGATCATTCATTAGTGCATAGATATTAACTGGCTTCATCAATAGTACAAATTCTTTCTCATAAGCTCTCTGAAGAATGGCCTTTGAGTTCTTGACACCCCCTTTTCCCAACTCCCTTCTCCACAAAGGGCCTCTTTAATTATGTGCATAAATAAATGTCTGAGTAAAGACCCACAGTTGCTTTGAAACATGTAACTTTTTCAGCGTGCTAACTTTAGCACCATGTGCATGGTTTGCAATGTATTCTGGGACAAACCAAATGGAGCAGCAGAAAGATCAAAAAAACTTTTCCCTCCGTACGAGTGTCCCTTTCTGTCCCAGAGTGGGAACAGTATCCGGCGGGTGCACATTACAGGCTTCAGTGGCAGCAGGGGTTGAGCAGGGAGCTGGGAGAGGCTTGCCTTATTGGGGACACAAAAGGGCCAGTGTTTTCTCTCTTTCTCTCTCTGCCCAGTAAGTTAGGAGTGCCTGGGAGAGCAAGGGGGCTCCACATGACTAAGCCCTTTAGAGATTTTACCTCCACCACACACACACACACACACATGCAGGCATGCACACACGCACACATGCACATACACACGCAACACACACAACACGCATAGACACATGTATGCACGCACGCGCAAACACACTACACACACACACATACGTGCACAGACTCTCTCTCTCTCTCTTTCTCACACACACACACACACACACACACATACACATGCACAGACACACATGCAGACCCTACACTCCCCTTCCCCCCTGCCCAGTTACCCTCCTCGTTCAAGGTCCTTTCAACTGTCTAGTTGTGCGTCCACTCAAGTCAACTGACCCGGGATCTGTCCATATCCAAGCTCTGGTGCTCCGCCTGTTTTTTTAAAGTCTGCATTCCTGAGATTGTTGAGCTGTATCAGGGTGATTAATAGTAACTAGCTGATTGTTTAAGAGCTGAATTCCAGAGGCTCCTTTTTTACACAAAACTTGGCCATGGTCACAGTTTACAACTGAGTTTACAGACCATAGTAGACACAAGGCAGTCTGAGATGCCACAACATTCAGGTTGCAGGTCGATGCATTCATTGCTCTCTGTGTGTGGCCGTATGTGTGTGAGCATGTATGTGTGGCTGGGCGCACACGTGCATGTGTCTGAGCATGTGCGTACGTGTGTGGTAACAGCAGGCTCGGGTTGTGATGGACAGTGAGCAGTTGAGTGGAATACTGGATGTTCACTGTGAATTCTGCTTGAGAATGGAGGGGGGATTTAGAACACTGAATTTAACCGCCTTTTTACCTTTCCTCTTCTCCCACTCTCCATGGCATGCTGTTAAACACAAGAACACATACACGAGTATCACATGTACATGAGCAAAATTAGAGAAATGATGCAGGCAGAATGTGGATAAGAATATTAATATCTTAATTGTGATTTTGATATCATTAAGAAGGGGTAATGGTTGCACTGGAGGAAATCTGCCAGAGGTCCGATTTTAGGATAAAGCAAATATTTATATTTGAGTAACAAACACATATATTTATGGTTTGCTGGCTTGACAAAAGGCAGCTATGGTCCAATCGGAATTCCTACTTTTGTATCCCAGCACTGTGCCTTTAGACCCTTTCAAAAGAGTCTGGCATTGATCCAGTGTCTCCAGGACCATTGCACTGGCATAAAAAATGACATTTCAGTGCACCGGCTGGCAGACAGCAAGGCCTGCTGACTCACAGTGCACCCACCATGGACAGGCTCTTATTACCATCATCGAGCCATGGTTATATACAGACCCTTCCCCTAAGAGCTGAGTCGCTTGATCTTGTGGGTAGTGTCTGTCCTAACATTCATATAGCCATATGAAGAACAACAGTAATGGCAAAAATAACAATACAATTAGGCCATTAAATTAAGTACAAGTGAGTGGGTGATTCACATTACATGAGTATGATAATACAGAAATGCAATAAACTATGTTATTATATTTTGTTATTATTGCTATCATTAGCTGCTGCCCTCACAGTCCAGAAAGCAAGTCTATGCATCAGTGATTTATTAAATAAAGGTTTTTCACTGTGATTTATTTTAATAAAGGTTTATTTTTATTAATTTTATTAAAAAACCCTAGCCGTTATTGTGGCATTTTAACTCACTTCTAATAAAGTTTTTTCACTAATCTCTGCTCTGTGCAAGAGTGCCTGAAGTTTACTAATATTCATGTTTAGGCTGCTGCAGTCTTTTTCTTCAAGAGCACCTTGCAGCATCGGGAGTTCAGCTAGTCCTGACTTGTTGAGCATGTGATGCTTTCTTTTCTATGCTTTTAAACTTATCTCAGCAGTACATTTCACCATGCATCGCCTATGCTATGTGCTGTCTGTGAGGGTAAGGATCTGGTTTAGTGTGACTGTAGCCCATAATGTCCCCTATCAGTCCCACATAGTGTCAGGCAATGTTGGGCACGCACATGCCATAAATGGGCTTTCATTAACCAGGACTACAAATGCAACACACACAACAAAGTTTCTGCATGGCAAGGCTTTTTAAACTTTGAGGAAACAAAAAAGTTTTAGTGAAGTAGAATATCTGAAGCCATATATTCTTTCTGCATTATACAAAGGGAACCTGTGGAGTTTCATCATTATGCTATACAGAACTAAAAATAAGCATTATTTATGTACAGTGGATATTATTGCAAATTGTAATATTTAATGAAAGTATCCATGCCAGGGAATATAATTTGTGTCCATACATTTGGGCTAAATGGGCATGTAAGATATTGTTTGGAACTTCAAATTCAAATTTCCTGCAGGATTTAATGCTTTTTAGTTTGCAAATTTGAGGCGAATTTGAATACTTAAAACCTGATGTGTCACTTTATGTGAGAAGAGAAATTTTGTTTCGATGATCTGTATCTAAGAAAGCAGTGGTGCTCTGAAAGAAGAATGCAGTGCCCACTTCCAGTTACAGCACAAATGTTCAGATTGGACCTTGGTGCCAGTAGCACATACAGGGCAGATCACTCTAGTTTGAGACTGCTCCTTTAGGGCCTCTAATTTTGCCATTTGGCCAGATGTAGACTCTAGATTAGACTACCTTGATCAAACCACCATAGAGGTAAGCTACAGAGAGTTGGTACCAATGAGGAAGCAATTGTGTGTGTGTGTGTGTGTGTGTGTGTCCGATAATAATGAGCTAGTTAAATCAATTTAATTATATTTTGCATGTTGGATATGCAAGGAGTTTTTGCACTTGAAGTCACTTGTGTTTGTTATTGAGTGCCAAACATTAAATGCGGGTGCTAACTGCTAAAACCACTGCATTCAAGAATCGCAGATTTCAACAAATTCTCACTTGCCCGGATGGGTTCAGTTTGGCTCTGGGCATTTTTGTCCGAGACATCATCCCTTTCTGGCAGCACATGGGGCCTCAGAACTGAAACTGCAGTCCCAGGTCCACGCTGTGTGGTCATGACACATGGTTAGTTCCCAAAACCACAGGGAGTCTTTCCACTCAAGTGAGTAATGTTTCTGCTGCTGGTGCAGCCTGGCCTTAAAACATTTAGCATTTGCAGAACAGCGTCCTGAAAGGTCCCCTGTGGACTGAAATCACGAATGCATTTAGTAACAGTAAACTTAACAGCTCCCCTTGGGGGTCATGTACTTGTAATGTAAATATAAACGTATTGTGTAATGTCAATATAACAAAAAGCTGTACTTGTATTGCTTTCAAAATTGCCTTACAAATCAGCGCACTATATTAAAAGGTAGTTCTCTGAGATTGCCCCTAGGGTGGTACAGTAAGAAATGAAACAGGAATTCAGAGAATGGTTCTAGATTTCATTTAAATGAAGCCTCGCTTTCTTTTTTTAGACATGTAAACAGTAAACGAAGCGTCGTAACTATTCCCAACTTGTAACATTCACGTCACATGACAGCTGATTCATAGAGGTCATGGCGAGAAAGCAGTTTTCGCATAACGAGAAATTGATTTCCTCCTTATTACAGAAAGATATGACCCCATTGTCATAAACATTGGGTCGCTAAAATAGCTGAATGGAATGGCCCAGCAGTGAGCCTGATGTTTCGATACACTGGGTTTCATCAATACTACCAGCATGAGCCCAGCATGAGACAGGCTTTTCAATGGAAAGCAGCACCATTCGTTTTAGAAACTTGTCGATCGAGTGTTTGGGCTTCGGTAACAGAACATGCATGTGCTGAAGTGGAAATCTGGGAGTGGTCTTTTTTTACATGTTGTGTAGCAGAAGGGAACACAGTAAATTGTTAACCATCCCCTTTTCTCTACAGCCATGAAAACAGTCCCACTTGCTCCCCAAACAGGTTCCTCTCCAAAAAATGCACTTCTGAGAGACAGGTTTTTCAGGCTATACATACACTTCAGTTCATTCTGGAATGTACTGACCTGTGCTATTTATTTACTGAAAAGTGAACATGAGAGACAGTAAATCCATTCACATCACATTCTGCTTTTATGTAATAAATAACATGCTCATTAAGTGAGAGAATTTACACATTACTCATTAACGGTGACTAGTTAACCAGGCTGAAAGAGAGGACAGGCATATAGCTGCCACCGTATGTGACACAACACAGGACACTCTCTGCCTTTGTTTTTAAGCAAGTGTAGACGGAAAAGTCTACCTTGAACTATTCTGTTTTATAAACATTACTTTAAACAGGTATCCATCATAACATATGTCCGATGTCCTAAATGTTTTAAAAATGTATGACCCATCTAATTAAGTATTTAATTAAGCCTACAGAACCCCTTTGCCATTATATGTATAATTCTTCCTGAAATGCAATTGACACAGATGCTAGCCACTTTAATTGATCTTCATATACATGTGCGCACCAAATTTGAACAGCACTCTTCACTGCGCTCTATTGTGAATATCTAAAAAGGTAAAACATGGTTTCATGTACTCTTTCTGTGTTCTTCCCTCTCTCCCCTTTTCTACCTCCTGCTCTCTTTCCTATTTCCAG
The DNA here is from genome assembly GCF_013347855.1 of Anguilla anguilla. Classification (NCBI taxonomy): domain Eukaryota; kingdom Metazoa; phylum Chordata; class Actinopteri; order Anguilliformes; family Anguillidae; genus Anguilla; species Anguilla anguilla. The sequence goes on along the minus strand of NC_049212.1, from coordinate 20,083,937 downwards.
GTTAAGGGTGGAGGTCTGATGTGTGTGGAGCCATTCCAAAGGCCATCCCCAGAAAAAGTGGCGCATGCCGTGCTATGCCCGGTTGTCAGGGCGACGCAGGGTCAGCGCTGGCCACGGTCTGAGGTGGGCTGGCTGGCGTCATGCACCACCTCTTCCGCCTGGTGCTGGGCCAGCGGGATCTGTCGCGCGCTGGGGACCTCTTCTCCCTGGAGGATGCAGTGATAGAGGACTGTCTCTCTGAGGCGCTGGAGGAGATCAAGGCCATTTCCTGCTCTCCGGTGAGAACCGTATCCTTGCCTCCAGGACAAGCTACCCTTTGTATCCCAGCATGCCGAGGGTCACGCAGTCTATTTCTGCACATGGCTGAGCACAGACTTTGTGCTTTAATTTGACCCCTCTATCAGGTCTCTTTCACATGAAGCCCCTTTAATGTGTAATTTTATCACATCATTGAGTGGGCAAATTAAGCAGCTAGATGCTGAGGGTAGAAGGGGTGGCAGGAGTGCAAAACCTCCAGTCCTGGACACGCTCTGTCAAGTTTCTCTTTGTGATGAGACCTGTTGGATTAGCATAGCTCAATAAGTTACAGTTTGGTCATCCAAGCATCTGAAGGGAAAACTAAACCATCAATAACTGACAAGTGTCAACTCCATATGCTATTTGCTATAGGTAGACTGGAATGTGAGGCTAATAACTAACATTAGTTTTGTCATTAAAGTATATTGCCTCACAAGTTATCCATAGCTAAAGCTCATTTAGTTGGTTTTTAACTTTTATAAGTTAGGTAGCTGACATACTGGAAAAAATATTCATGAGCATGTTAGCTAAATTAATTTTAAACTTTATTAGGTAGCTTGCAGAAAGTTATCAAATCTATTATTCACTGGTTAACAAACAGGCTCAATATTTTTTTTTAACCTTAATGCGCTGGCTTGCTCACTTTCTGTAGTATTATAGCTGATGAATATACATTCCTTATGTTTGACTTCTGAATTTGTGAATTTATCATTCACTGTATATAAATAAATTAAAACTAAGGAATGTGCATTAAACAGCCTATATAGCTGTGTTTGCTGTTATGCAGACAAACATTACAATGCCTATGTGACTGGCTTAGGTTACTCCAGTTTGAGTTGTGAAGTTGGCACATCCGCAGTCTTGATGGATGAGGACAGTTTAGGGTGTAATAAAACACCTCTTTCAGTTTTGGGACTGGTTTTGGTGAGCAGTTTGCTGCATGGCAAGGGAAGCCACACTGTAAGAGTGAAGGGAGTGGTCTGGGACACACCCTGTATACCAGTGTACTGAGTGGCTTGCTGTTAATAACCCACCATGCTGAAGGACACTTCCATCGGGCACTTAGCTCTTAAAGATATGATATGTCAGCAGGCTGGTGAATCCTTTTGAACTCCGACTCCTTTTTAACTGACCATGACTCACAGTAACACCCTTTAAAGGTGCACCTTGCTTTCTCCCAGCACATCTTTTAAAGATACACCCTGCGGCAAGAAACTCTTTATTACCCAACACAGGCAGTTTCACCAGGGATTTTGGGCCCCATGAAAAGATCTCACATTGGGCCCCATCACCCCAGAAAGTCTAATATTTTAATATTTTTTCAGTCAGCGTCCTTGGAATCCTCCTAACTGCCCCCCACCTCCCCTTTATGAGTCCTCTGCCCAACACGCCAAGGGGTGCACTGCCCAACAGAATATAGCCGGCAGGGTGGTCCACTGAATACCCCCCAATTTAATGCCAGCTCACCCTTTCAGAGAGCGTATGAGTCAGTGTCAGAGTCTTACCTCTTACAAAATGCTGCTCCATGCAGTGTGGGGGAACTGTGCATGGATATGTTGCACAATTCCTCTGGCCATTTCAGGAGAGCCCTCCAAGGCATTTAAACACAAGGTTTGTGTTCCCAGGATTGAACATGGGTTCCAGTGCACCAAGCTGTTTCTCATTTGGCTTAATTTTCTTTTTTATATGATTTCACGATCCTTGTCGTTTCCCTCAAAAGTTGTCATTTGCAAGTCCAGTGACTCAGAGTTGAATGAGCTTACATCCTCCAGGGCTTAATGCGCTCTCAGTTTTAAGCTTCACATTTATTTAATTTGCAGTTTTCTGTTTACTGAAAATAATATGCTAAAGACCATGTTTTTAGAATTATATTATCTTGCTTATCAGTTATCCAAACTATCAGTTTGAGTTCAGTAAAATGTTTTATACATTTTTCAGTTAAAAATGAATGTAATTCAGATATACATATGATTTACACACTGATCTAAATATTGATTAACAATATTTATAATGCAATATTATACATGACATAACTGTTCAATGATGGATTGCATGCTCTAACAGGGACAGCATATATGCATAGCTAGTTAGCTATATTATTGCATTAACATTTCTGTGTCCCTAATTGGTTTATGGCAGGACTACCTGACCAATGACAATGACCAGGCCGTGGTGGAGATTTGCATCACGCGTATCACTACAGCTATCCGGGAAACACGCTCCATTGAGAGGCATGGGGCAGCACTGGTCTCCCTGTGGGAGTCCTGCCTGGAACACAACCTGCAGCCCCAGGGCAAGGACGAGGACACGCCCCACGCCAAGATCGCCTCTGACATCACAAGCTGCATCCTGCAGGTCAGGCTTCCTCAGTCACCGCCATGACAATTACCAAACATACCCAGGGCTACTGGGGGAAATTCCTGGGCCTGGGATAAAATTATATTACTACATAATTCCTGGGCCCAGGACAATAAAAAATATTTTTCAGACCCCCCCCCCCCATATCCATCAGCCCTCTTCGGTCACCACTGCAAACACATATCTGTAAGCCTGTGTGTATCACCTTCACTTTATAACTGTCCAATAACTGTCACACACCCCCCCCCCCCCTTCCTGGGTTACCCCCATCACAAGCACATTCTCAGGGTGCTACAGTGTGACAGCTGTGAAGCAGGACACACTCAGGTCACCTTGTTGACCCATCCACCCACAGCAGATACTAAAAACCAGGCCAATGACTACAGTTACCAGGATGCATAGTATCAGTACCTGGCATGTTTGAGCCAGTCAATAAATGGAAGTTCCTTACAAATAAAATGTTACTGGCTGAAGTAAACCATTATTTATTTCACAAAAGAAAAATCGTTTTTGTAAAAGCTTGGAACGTAGAGGCAGGTGTGACATGTCCATGAGAAAATTCTGGATATAGATTATGATTTTGAATCATGTTGACTGAATGATGTTGAATTATGTTGTGATAAATTATGGTGACTGTTCTGACAGGAGCTGTACAATGCAGACTGTGTCTACCTCCCATATGACCCCCTTTCACTGAAATCAGTGTCCCTTGCCTATTACTGTAAGCTAGAGTATGGCTGGCAAGTAGGAAGGTGGGTAGCGGGGAGGCTCAAGCTTAATTAGAGGCCCAGAGATTGTCCAGAGTGTTTTGTTAAATGGCTGACTTCTCCCGAGCTATTTGTAGAGGGAGCCTTTGATCTAAGAGGTTGCTTGACATTGGAATGACTTTCTTGTCATTAGTTTGTAGATTTTGTTTTTGGCACACTGGTACATGTAAACTGTAGGAGATTGTTAATCCTGACAGAGAGTTCGTGTGTTTGTGTGTGTGTGTGTCTGTGTGTGTGTGTATGTATGTATGTATGTATGTGCATGTGCAGGCATGCATACATACAGTACGTGCTTGTGTGTCTAGAGTGTGTGTAGGGTTCCCCATGCTGGACATAATTGGAATGGCAAGAAAATGAATGCACTCAGCAGTGAAAATGAAATAAGCTCTCATAGTGAACCTTTGAGAGAGCTGGTCACATTCTAGTGCTGGAGTCAAACCTAAATATTTGCTTCTTACAAATACTATCAAAACCTTAGCATTAGTTGTTTAAGAGTGAGTGATAATATGAATTACTAGTAGCTGAAGTAACTAGTCATCTGTAGTTCTAATGGTGGGAGAAGTAGAAGTAGTTGAAAAGGCAGCAGCTTTATAAGCATTAAGCATTTATAAGTGTATTATTGTTGGCAGTAGTGGGTATGACATTGGCAGTAATAATAAGTAACAGAAAGACAAACACCATCCTTCCTGCATGTTCTCTGATTCCTCCTTTGGGGGGCACCAAAACCTTTTCAGTGATTTTCTCAAACAGCCAGACATGCACATGTGTTGGTTAAGGACATGAGCAGAGAAGCTTTACGTGTTGAGTAAGACATTCCTGTCCCGCAATGTTCCCTTCTACTCTCCCCAGTGCTGCTGCATGAGTCACTCAAGTCCCCTCTGGGTTTTGTGGGGACGGGGAGAGAGAGAGCGATTTAATGCCCGCCTTTATCTTTCAGTCTTTATCCGTGTTTCCTGTCTCCTTGCTTTCCTGTCCACTGTGGTCAGAATCAGTTTGTCCCTGTGATCCAGCTGAGCAGAATTGGACCCCATGTGGAGTCTTTGTAATATGTGTAATAGAATACAAGATGTTTTCCACGCATGAAACAACACAAGGAACTATAAGGAATCATCTTGTAAGTGCAAAGGGGGTCCACATTGAATTTACTTCCAGGAATAAAATTATCCATTGAGGAATCTGAAAGGAATTATATATTTGGGGCAGTGTGTGTGTGTGTGCGTGTATATGTGTGTGTGTGTTCGTGTGTGCGTGTGTGTAAATGTGCATGTATGTGAGTGCGTGTATGTGTGTGAATGTGCATGTGTGTGTGCAAATGTGTGTGTGCGTGTATGTGAGTGCGTGTATCTGTGTGTATGTGCATATTGTATGTGTGCGTGTGAGTGTGCGTGTGTGTGTGCGTGTATATGTGCATGTGTGTGCGTGTGTGTGTGTGTGTTAGGGGGATTACATGATTACAATTCCTTTATGATGGGGGATGATGGATAAGAGTGGATAGCAGCCAAAAAAAGGTTTTTCCATTTTAAAACAGGTTTAAACTCATGATATACTGCTTTGAGTGTAGGAATTAAATGAATGTTTCCCCACCTGCTAATCCCAGGTGACGAAGATGTGTCTGGACTCATCCCTCATTTCTGTGGTCACATGTCCTTCATCGCCAGGGCCTGATTCTTCAAGTTTTCAAATCAGATTTGAATTGGATTAAAGTTTCATTGGGCTATCCATAACGGAAAAAAGAGATTGAAATTATTCAGTTTCAGTAATCCAATCTAACCTTTAATCGCAATTAAATGTGGCCGTCACAGTCTAAAAAGTTAAAGATCGAGACTGAGATTGAGGTTTGACCCAAAGTATTTGGATAATCCTGTCCAATTAGATTGGTGGATTTGAAAGGTTTATGAAAAATGTTAATAAAATTAAGTTGAAGACACTAAAGGTAATATAAGTTTTTTTAATTCTAGTGAAGTTTATTTATTGTAGCACTGCAGTAACTGTGGCATAAAGCGCTCATTAGCCCAAAAGAAAAAAATTGAACGACCACAAAAAAGTTAAAAATAAAAACAAAAGCCAATCTAACTTTGCTTGATCTACGAATTTCTGGTTTGTTTTGATGAGTTTTGATAGCCCTTATTTGAATGCAGCAATAAATGACTGCAGTAACTGTGTCTGAATTGCCTTTGTCTTTGTTACTAATACTGTATGTAAGATTAGAGGGGAATTAATTGTGACTCTGTGTCCTGCCTATCAGGTGTTTCTTTACTGTCTTCATTATTTTAGTTCTGGAACAGAAGCATCCGGTCTTGTCATTTCAAAAAAGACTGGAGGACAAGCATTCCAACTGAAGTGATTCTAGATTGTGAAATTGATGATTGTAGAGTCCAGATAATTTTGATCGAGAGTAAAAATTATGAAGACCCGAGCCCAGGTTTGTGTTTGTGCAGTTCCGAGCAGTAGTGCATCTCTGGATTGCGTTTGGAACAGTGCTCTTCATCTGAATCTCTCTAGGAAAACTCCAAATTATACGTTTTGGAAAGAGAGAGGGAGAAACTGTTCTCATCACATTCTTTTGAGTAGACAAATCGGATGGCGTAACGTGCGTCATTGCGGTTCTCTCCCCTGCAGAATTACAATCAGCCCCCCGTGATGGCACTGGCAGTACCCGTAGCTGTCAAGTTTCTCCAGGGGGGGAACAAGGAACTGTCCCGGAACATGTCCAGCTACCTGTCCTTAGCGGCCATCGCCAAGGCTGATCTCCTGGCCGAGCACACGGAGGCCATCACCTGCAGTGTGCTGAGAGGTAGGGATCGCACACCTCAGACCACCTCCCCATCACCACATTAATTCACAACTCCACTCAGCAGAACTTGCAGAACTTCCACCTGACTTGCATCTGAGAAGACCCAGCAAGAATGAACTGCCAGCAGAATCGTGCACTCCACAGCCTGTCACAGACTGAGAGCAGTCCCAGCATGCACTGTGGCCCATGCCGCAAGAAACTGAATCTGTGTGGCGGGTTGTACGATATTAAGAATTAATTGATTGTGGGTACTTAGTAGAGTAGACTTAATTAATTTTCAGATGCTTTTCAATTATTGATGCTTCAAAGAAAAACCACTGGCAAAGAAGTATTGTAACAGGCCAGGTACAATTTTGAAATTAAATTCAGATTTTTCCCAATTAAGTTCCCATTAACATGATAATATTGTGGTTAATTCAACCATCTACTTATCAGATCTGTTCCAAGGTGGTTTACAGAGTTGCCTGCCCATCTGTAGGCCACAGGCTAGGAACATGAAGCTGGCCCCACCTGGAGCTGGTTGTGTCAGTTCCAGTTTCAATCTGAACAAAAGCACGTTCTCAAAGTCCTGGCTCTGTGAGTGAATTATTCTTGGATCCTCCTTGCCTGCCCTACAGCCATTATTTGGTAAATAATTAAAATTTTCAGGGCTTACTCAGAGAAAGCACAAATGGTCCGAGAAAACTTTACAAACCCTCGCAAGAGGAAGATCTGTGAAACAGCATTGTCATGGCACCCGGAAAGGCGGCCCAGAGGGAGAGGAGCGTCCATGAACCCCATCTGCTTCGGCTTTAATATTCACTGGAATAGCTTCATTCAGTTTAGATTGTGTACATGCATTAACAAGCGGAAAGCTGATAAGATGGTTTCATTGATTGGGGGTCAGCCAAAGGACAAGGGCTTCGCTCCAGAGGGAGAGAGAAAAGTAGTCACTGAACGAGTTTCACCATGTTGTCCATCTGAGAGTGTCTGTGCCCCTCAACGGGCCCTGTTTCCACACCCTAACAGATTTATTAAAACTCATTTTCTGCCTTTACAAGAACGAATCATTTCCGCTGCGCACCAGGATGTGCGGGGCTGTAATTCCTCGCGAGCGGGCTCTAAATAAATAATTCTTTAATGATTCATTTACGGGGGCTTTTCCTTTTATTTACGCATGAGTAGGCAATACAGCTGGAATTTACGACAGGAGCACGTGAGGTAAAGTGCCTTGCTAAAGGTCACAACAGCGCACTCCCTCTGAAGAGCTGAATCAATAAGGCCTTCAGTCATAAGTCAAGTGGCAGTGGCCCTGCACCGCATCCTGGTTGCGAAACAGGCACTCTTTAGCCCCCCGCCCCCCTCACTTCTCCGTGAGGGACCCTTGTTATGAAACTTCATTAGGCAACCACATTAGAGAGCCTCATTAGGGACCGGATGGACCCCAGAGTCCCCGCCCGCCGGAGGGCTGATTGATGGAGGCAGGGCCAGGGCGGTACCTGGTGGAGCTGCTTAAGAGCTGTGGAAAACAGGGAGCCCTGCTCGCTAAGCTCCTAATGGGTCCCGTTTTAAGATTAATCTGCTCCCGAAGCAGACGGAACAGCGGGAGCCGCGCCCCCGACACCTGACGCACGAAAACAAGCCCGCGGAGCAAACAGGAGCGTGCCAGCATGAACCACGACAGGTTTCGACCCTCCTCCCCGTCCACACCCAGCGAGCACGTGGCTCCAGTGTCCACAGAATGTTAGAGGGATGCTTTTTCGGTTGGTGAGAAGGGCTCCCCCAAATAATACTGTCCTATTGTGGCCCCTAATCTCTCCTTGTGTGCCCATTCTTCTGTGCATGCAAGTTAATGAAATAATAATGGCACCAGTAACAACAATATGGGTTTCTAGTTTCATGCAGGCACATTTTGCCGACGAGTACAATTTACACAGTAATCAAGGAAGCCTCTTGTCAGCCACATGTTTCCCTCAAGCAGAAAATGTGCCTGGCCACTTACCTGGTCAGCATGTGCATGGGTATTTATGCGCGCTAACATTTTACAGATTACTGCCTGTAAAGGAAAGGTTATGTTCTTCCCCCATGTTTTCACTGCCTCTCTGTAGGTGGGGGGCCATTCTGTACGGTTCTGGATGGGGGGGGGGGGGGTAGTAAATGAAAGACAGCCAGACATTACAAACTCTGGCTGATCTCCAAACATTTGGGAAGCGTTAGAACTGAACTGAGGCCAGACTGCACTCTCCGTTTCACTTTTGCCACGAGTGTTTAGGGAACTTGCTCATGCAGGTATGACTTGTGGGCCGTGGCTGTGGTAGGCTTGTTGAAATAAACCTGAATTGCTTCGGCAAATGCTCAGCTGTATCAGTGGGTAGCATTGGTGAAAAAAGCAGCATAAATAAATGTAATAGGGTGTAATGCAATATATAGCAGTTTAGCAGGCCCCTGAGCCCTGTACCCCACACAGTCTGCAGGGGGGCATATCAGGGAGCTAAAGCTGCTGAACGCTTCTTTACGCCTCCCCCTGCCCCTCCTCTCTCCCCCTTTCCCGCACTCCGCAAATCAGTCGAGCATCGTAGCTTCTTCACGCAGCCTTGTAAACACCAGTCTCTCCGCGACTGCCCCTGCCACTACTGAGAACCAATAAACATTCACCTTTCACCTCCTCGGCCCTCAAAACAAGAAGTGAATTTATGTAAGGATGGCAGGGGGTGGGTGAGTGCACAAGGGCTGTTTTTGGAAGAGGCAGTTTTTAGTCAGGCTGGTCTCAAAACTCTAATATACCAGGTAGGCCTTCGCAACACTAGCTTTGGTAACACTACACTAACACAGCACTGGTAACACAGGACCATCTCAGGTGAAGCAAGACTTCTGCATGTTAAGCCGCGTTTCCACCGCAGGAACTTTACCCCGGAACTAGGAACCTTTTGAGGAACTCAGTGCGTTTCGACCGCAGGAACTATGGTCTAAATTAAGTCCCGGGGCCTTTATTTTACCCCCAAAAACGTCCCTGCTCGGGGGTAGTACTTTCCAAAAGTACCGGAACCTTTGGGGTGGTGCGCAAGCGCTGAAATTTTTTTTAAATTTCAACCGCCATGTTTAAAAATCTGCAGCCGCAAACCAATTTATTTTCATAATAATTTCAAATCAAACTTGTATGTTATGCGGCGCAGTAGCCTAGTTTTGGTTATAGCCTGCCAGCGTCTTAGAATTATAACGTGTGTGTGGCAAACACGCCTGCCACAGGCCACCGAAGTGGCTTTCCTAGGGGTCCTCCAGCACAGAGACACAGGGCGAAGATGTTCAAATAGTCCACATTTATTTACGAGGGTTTGGCAAGATGTTACAGCCAAGTGAGCAGATCTTAAACACTGTCATGACAGAGAAGCTTCCTTGTGTGGGTGGGGATGGCAGATTTAACCTGTGCGCAGTGATTACCTCACTATGCACAGGTGCAGCCACTCCTGTTCCTGGGTCCAATTAGCCTGGCCAATTATCTAATTCTTAACCAATTATCCAATTGGCCAGGTCTAATTAGCTTGACCCAGGGCAGGTGTGGCTGCTTAAACCAGCCATCCCCACACCACAGTGTGCTCTTCTGTTCTTTTCTTGCTTTAGTATTCATTTTATAAAATGCTAAGCATTCGTGCTGGGACAGCATATTACGTACCAAAACATTCAAACGGATTAATTCGGTTGCTGAATATTTTCTTCCGGATTTTCTTTGTTAGCCCGTTGGAATTGACTCAAAATGTTTGGTACAGTTATGTGAGGTATGCGGTAGTTCTGCGTAATTCACATTGGTGATACAGTAAAAACAAACTGGAAATCACCTTCCGCACTTTTTGTCAGGGTAAAATAACAGGTTAATTCTAGTAATCGTCCCTTTAGCTTTTTCAGACTGCCGTAATTTTACTCTGCCATTCTTTAATTCCACAAAAAGACCAGGAAGACTATGGACTAATTTATGGTGCGTGGTTCGCATCTGGAGGGCACACTTCGCTGCTCGGCTAGCAGTAACTTTGAAGGAAAGCAAACGGTGGCTGTACCACTGCTAATTTAAATTTTCACGTTCGAGTTTTCGTTCTATTCTTGTCATTTTGCGATTAGCCTGTATGGAATTGACGATGAGAAAGTAATCAAACAGCAAATTGTTTACAACGTGTGCATGTTTTCTGCTGTTGTTGCCAGTTATATTGGAAATGTGAATGCATTCTGTCGCCTCGGATGTCAAGACATGAAAGTGAATGTTCGCATAGAAACATAATGAATGTGTTTGAGAGGATATATAAAACAGTTACAATCTGACTATTGGCCTGTTATATCCTATTTGTTGCATAACAACGGTCCAAGTTCAACTACCAACGACAGTTTTGCTTGACAACGGTAAAATATGCCCAAACGGCTGCAGAAGAATATTTCAATTCCAGGTGATTAAATCGATAAAAATCAATAAATACAAAAGTAACCATATATACTCATTGTTGGTAACCCGTTGGTAAATATAAGTGGAATAAACCCCTCCGGGCTGTCCCGGTTATTAGAAAATAACGTAGGCTACTTCGGTGGTAGTATGGGGTTACAGAAGAAATCATAGGACAGATGGACCGACAACAACGTCGCTTTTTCATACGTCAGTGGGCTAATTTGCCTAATCTTCGCGGGACTTTAGACCACGGTGGAAACGCAGACAACAATGGGCTGAAGGAACCTTTTAGTTCCTTGAAAAGTAGTTCCTGGGACCAAAAGGTACTTTTGGTGGAAACGCGGCTTTACACAAGCCTACCTCAGTTTAAAGTAACATTGCCATAAGGCTGCCTCAGGCAGCACACTATGGTCTCAGGTAAAGCAGCCTTTTTCAATTATTAGACCTGCCAACTTGTGTTATGTGAGACTTGCTTCACGCTGCAAAAACAACCCCTCACTCCAAAGCTAAGTCTTGTCACAGCTTTCCCAAACTAATTTTCTTGGGTGCCAGGACACTATCGCAGGTAACATTGCCTAAGGTAACACAAAAGTCATGTGACCATGGCAGAGGGAAGCAAGCGCCAAGGGCAAAAGCAGGGCGTAGCGGATTGGCTTTAGTTCTGAAGACTGACCTCCCTGCCCCTCCCCAGCCCACAGGCGCTTTCCCGCTGAGCTCACAGGAAGCTGAACTAAGTCACCGGCGACATATCCCCACTGCCAGACACAAAGTCTGCTAGAACTCTCACCTGCCAACAGGTCAGGAACCGCATTGACCGTCTGGGGCATTTTCACACACCACCTCCTGATTCCTGTTTCTTGCAATTAGCCCCCACAGTTAGAAGATCAAAGGGATGTGTACATTCACAGTGGATCTCTGTGTGAGAGAGCCATCTTGACGGCTGGGTGCTCTTATTTTCTCTCTCTTCGATGAATGGGAGCCTGGAGTTATATGCGCGCAACATCAAGCTCACAGCCAGCCCTCCCCCAAGGAGGTAGCACAGCAGCAGATTCAGACAGAGAGGTAGCTGAAAGTGGCATGAGGCTTGTAGGCAGTGATGGCCAGGGGCTGTTTCATTATTAGTTATATCCTTTAAAGAATGCAGCTCCACACACCATCTGGTATTACTAATAGCCCGCAGAGGGCCTTTCTGAGACAGCCCCACTAACCGAGGGTTATTTAAATCATTACAAGCGTTTGTTTTCACTGCAGATGCTCTTATCCAGGGGGACTAACATGTTCTCGGATCCATGGCTCAGGGGCACAGCATCGACCCCCCACTCGGTCTTTTAACCTAGGACTGAGAGTAGGGTCCTGACCACTGCTCCACACTGCTGCTCTAACCGCTGCTCCACACTGCTCCTCTGACCACTGCACCATGCTGCTGATCTGACCACTGCTCCACACTGCTGCTGTAACCACTGCTCCACATTTCTGCTCTGACCACTGCTCCACACTGCTGCTCTGACCACTGCACCATGCTGCTGCTCTGACCACTGCTCCACACTGCTTCCCTGACAACTGCTCCACACTGCTGCTGTAACCACTGCTCCACACTGCTGCTCTGACCACTGCTCCACACTGCTGCTCTGACCACTGCTCCACACTGCTGCTCTGACCACTGCACCCTGCTGCTCCTCTGACCACTGCTCCACACTGCTGCCCTGACAACTGCTCCACACTGCTGCTCTGACCACTGCTCCACACTGCTGCCCTGACCACTGCTCCACACTGCTGCTCTGACCACTGCACCATGCTGCTGCTCTGACCACTGCTCCACACTGCTGCCCTGACAACTGCTCTACACTGCTGCTGTAACCACTGCTCCACACTGCTGCTCTGGCCACTGCTCCACACTGCTGCCCTGACCACTGCTCCACACGGCTGCACTAACCACTGTTACACACTGCTGTTCTGACCACTGCTCCACACTGCTGCTCTGACCACTGCACCATGCTGCTGCTCTGACCACTGCTCCACACTGCTGCCCTGACAACTGCTCTACACTGCTGCTGTAACCACTGCTCCACACTGCTGCCCTGACCACTGCTCCACATTGCTGCTCTGACCCCTGCTCCACATTGCTGCTCTGACCACTGCTCCACAGTACTAGTCTGACCACTGTTCCACACTGCTGCTCTGACCCCTGCTCCATACTGCTGCTGTGACCACTGCCCCACACTGCTGTTCTAACCACTGCTCCACACTGCTGCTCTGACCGCTGCTCCACACTGCTGCTGTAACCACTGCTCCACATTGCTGCCCTGACCACTGCTCTACACTGCTGCTGTAACCACTGCTCCATGCTGCTGCTCTGACCACTGCTCCATACTGCTGCTCTAACCACTGCTCCACACTGCTGCTCTGACCACTGCATCATGCTGCTGCTCTGACCACTGCTCCACGCTGCTGCCCTGACAACTGCTCCACACTGCTGCTCTGACCACTGCTCCAGATCCCTGTTAAACTGTAGTCTATCACTTGGGACACAATGTAGTCATGCTTGACCTGAGGGAAGTCAAACCAAGTAGTTTGGAAGAGCTCCGTCCTTGATCATTACGCAGCGATGATCTCAGTTGGGTTTATGGGAGTATGAGAATAGCACAAACATTGCATTTCTAATTGTGAGCGCTTGCTTCCCTTCAGTGTCATAACCTCCCCCTCCCCAGCCTAGTCTCAGAACACACGGAGACCTCTCATGTAGCCGTGCGCGTCACCAGAACACGCCAGACGCGTCAATTTGCAGGACCCCCGCGGAAAATGGACGTCCCCCGCAGAGGGAGGCCAAGCTGCACAGACGTGCGCCGGAAGCTGTTCTTCCGCCACTGTTTTATTTGGAACCCTCGGCCGCATTAAAGGCTGCACACAGCCACATGTGGAGGCAATTTGAGGGGTGCGTTTTCGGCGACTTGTGTGTGCGCCTGGCTCTGTCCTAGCCTTCACTGAATTTGCGGTTTGGCGCATTTGACTGGCCAAACTGACCCACTGTTTGACCCAGTTTTCGGAGAGGACATTTTTTTTTTAATCCCAGCAAATGTAAAATAATGGACTGTTGGACTATGTTGTGCTATTTGTAGCGTACTTGTAAGTTGCTCATTTTGTATACTCCATTATAATTTCTTATGCCCTGTTTGATCTTCCTGGACTACACCTTTTACAATGAAGTTTTAGATGGATATCTGCCATACCACTCTTATGAAACATTGTATTTTTTTATGTCTTTTATTCATTTGACAAAATATTTATGTACAAAATACATTCATTTTCATGTCTTACCGAAACAATTTACAATATAATACACATTTTCTACATTTCAAAAACAGAAAAACAGTCATGGCAGACGTTGTAAACATTTTCCTTAATCGATCTTCAAAAGAAATGTCTTTGTGTGAAAGGAAACAATGAGGAATGGGGGAGAACATTGACTGATTCACAGATCACTTCAAATGCGACACGCAAATAACTAAAAAAAACAGAGATAAAATACAAATATTGTTTCTCAGATTTGAATGTAAACATTTTGATAAATACAAAGTTGGAAATATTACACATTATGTAGTTGAGGAAAAAAGTTTAAGATTCAGTTCATACAAAATAAAATAAGATTAAAAGAAGACCCCTCCAAGGCACCTTGCAAACTGGCTTCCCGACAAAAAAGCACATTAGATCCACTCACTCTTTATTCTTTCATAAATGGTTTCTTACTTTGGTAAATGCTGTTTGTTAGACTTCTCTTTCTAAAGCCGAGTAATGCTTCTGTTATGAATAACAGAAGATCCACAAATGGGAAACATTCACTGGTGAGGAGAGCATACTTCAGTCTTTCTGTCAGAAAGGGGCTTTGTTGTTGCTGTTGCTGGTATCACTCAGTGTGCGGCTGAGAAACGCTGGCTCTTTTGTAGGTTTCCCACGGCAGCAGTTAGTTGATGTATTGTGCGCCTCCGTGTGGAATAATTTCGGACACTCCCCAGCCCACTACATTCCCCCGGCTGCTGCAGGAGCCTTCCCGCTGGGCGTTCTGGAAGATCTCCTCCTCCTCGAGAACCCGGTCCCACAGGTTGACCCCGGTCATCTTGCCCGCAAAGGCCAGCTTAGGGTCAGCTCCGCTGTCGAAGCCAAAGCTGCTGTAGCCGTTCTTCTCCTGGCCCAAGCTCATGGTCCCCCCCTTGGGCAGGACATGCCCCTCCGCCACCCCGGACGAGCTGGCCACCTTCAGCCCGTTCGCCCACAGCGAGGCCAGGCCTTCCTCCGAGCTCCAGGACCCACAGAAGTGGCTCCACTGGCCGTCCTTCACCACGTTGCCGGCCTCCACCAGGTGTGCCTCCCCGCCCACGGTGAAGAGCAGTGAGTGACCGCTCAGGACCAGCTGAATCTCGAAGGGGTTCTTCTTGGAGCCGTAGGAGAAGAGCACGGTCTTGTTGAGTGCCTCCCTCACTTTGGCCCACAGGCAGACCGTAAAGGAGTGCAGGCCCATGTCGCCGTCGGGCGTCACTGCGGCGTAGATCCGCCGGGAACGCATGGGGAAGAGCAGAGCCATCTCACACCCTGTGAGGAGGAGGGAGAGAAAGGGAGATGAGGAAGAAGATGAAGGAGAAAATGGAAGTTGAACTGGGAGTTGAATACAGAGGTTTCCATACAGCATTTCTCTCCATACTCCATTCACCCCAACCCACCATTTTGTTTCCTGTTAAAAAAAGAAACATTCATAGACCAGAAAATGAAGTAAATCTTTCTCAGTTTCACGCCTGGTTCATGTCTGCCAGTGGTGTGTTTGCAAAGGTCTACCCAGGGACTACTCTTGGAGGTAAAGGGGCTTGGGGACTAGAAGAGGTGGGGGGAAAGCAAAAGACTATTCCCTTTTGCTTTATGTAGGCATGGCTCTGTTGTTGACATTTTTTACCACTTTCATCCAGCAGCAAGTGAACTGGAAACTTAAATCAGGAGAGGAGACAGGTTCCAAACATGGTCAGTGGTCAGAAGTTTCTGGCCTCAAGCAGCAGGGTGCACAGTAGGGTGCAAGCCTTTTTGCTCTTTCAATTCAAAGTGCAGCAACTGGATATGCAATTCAGGGTCCTGGCTGTAGGCCGTGTGTCTTATGATTTTTTTCTCATAGTAGAAAAATCTTAGTGATATGATAGCAGTTATACAATGTTAGAGGAACATTGGGGCAGTTTATCTCAATGTGCCTTTTTCCCATCATGCAGACGCCCACCCCATTCCACTTCATGATGGACAGACTTGCTGAGAGACACAAGTGAGGATAGATGTACAGTCACACCCTGCTGTTTTGAGTGAAGGCAAAGTGAAGTGAGGGGTTGAGAAATGGTACAACAGAGACAGTTCCCAGCGGCACATGGAAACGGAACCACTGGGCTTATCCTCCATTATGACAAGCAGAGACTCACATTTCCTACAAAACCCAAAATATTGACATTACATTTGTCTTAGATTAGGGCATAATCCCTCAGGACAGAAAAGCTCTCCATCTGTTTTTCTTTATCGACAGCTTTGGTGTGGTGGGAGCACTTAACCGTTTTTAGCAATTATCCTTTGTTCTATTTTTCAGGGAGAGAGTCATATCTACTGAACATATAATACGGATAATATGGGTGTTTGGAGATTAAATCGTTTTTATCTCATTTAAACTGGGTAAAATATCAGTCTTACTGACAGGATTTACTGCCCTCGTGATGGCTGAAAGGTTTCTGCTTTTTTAAATGGCCCCCGCAGAAAAGCAGAGCTGCAGCGTGAGTTCAATAGCTGTGTTGTGCCGTCATGTTTTAGGGTTAGGGGGGTAGACTCAAAAGAATATGGCCAGGATCTTATGTAACAAAATCCCATCCCATCCCAGCAGCTCTTAGACAGATTATAGTGCAGATTATATAATGGACACAGAGACAGGAAGACAGGCGAGGACCAGGTACCTGAAGGCAGGAAATGCCTCTCGGCCGACCGCAGGGAGCGGTCCAGCTGGACCCGGGCCTTCTGGAGGTCAGTTGCCATGGCGGTGAGGCTCTTCTCCAGCTGGCCTTCGGCCGCGGTCGCATCCCGGACCGAGCGGTCAGACTGGAGGTCCTTGGTGGTCGCAGCGCTCAGGCAGGTGCTCTCCAGCTTGGACAGCCGGGCTGTCTGGGCCCGGCTGACGCTCACCAGCTGCTGCAGCAGCGCCTCCTGGTGGCCCAGCTGCTCGGCGTTGACCTCCTTCATCCGCTCTGTGGCCTGGGCCAGCTTCATCTCCAGCTGCAGGGACAGCCGGCGGCCGGCGGTGTCCACGGCGCTGGAGCAGCCCCCTGCGTAGTTGGCCACAAACTGTAGCATCTCGCCCCTCAGGGACTGCAGCTCCACCTTGATGATGTTGTCGGCGTACTGCAGCAGCATGTTCTCCTTCATCTGGGAGTTCTCCAGCATGGTGAACAGCTTGTCCCACTTGTTGAACTCCGGCAATTTGACGGGGGCCGTCGTGGGTGCCACTGAGTTGGGAGGAAGATGAGGGAGAGGAGAGGAGGAAGAGGAGGAGGAGGAGAGGAACAAACAGAACTTTCAGGGGCCAGGTAGATATACTGATGGATGGTTTGAGGATTATTTTTAGCAGGCTGAGCTACAGATGGCTTTGGTTCATATATTCATAGATATGTTTATAAGAAACAGGACAGAGTAGTAAATGAGCTGTTGCTGGAAGAATATGTGGAATGTTTTCATTTTGTATGAAATATTTAATCGCATTACATTTTTAGCTTCAAGCACTCTTTGTCTCTGTACTCTCAAATTGAGAGCATTCCTTCCTATCAACGTCCTGTATTTGCTCATCTGTTTTGCACCCAAGCACACTCTCCAAAGCAGCTCACAACAAAGCCTCAATTAAATTTTTTACTTCGCTTTGGCGATGACCGAATTCTGCCTCTTCAACATAGCGCATTGTTAAATCTACCGCTATGGAACTGGCCAAAGGGCTATCACATAAAAGGAGTGGAGAAAGAAAAAGGCTTGAAGAGATGAAAAGGTTTTAAATTATTTAATCTACTGATTGACTCACCCTCCTGTGGCTGGGTGCTTTCCGGCTGAGCGCCCTCTGCGATCTCGTTGTAAAAAGGATCGGCGTAGTTCACCTCGATCTCATCCTCGTAGCATCGTGTCAGCAGAACAGTGCAGGAGCAGACCAAGCACATCAGCAGAACCCGTGGCAGAGGCATGTCGCTGGAGTCGTGTATTGTTCTGTGGAATTGTCTCTCTCTCACTGTCTCTCACTGTCTCTCACTCTCTCTCTCTCGTCGAGCAAAGTGCTGGAGTCGGCTGCGGTGCGCGGTCCTCCCTCTGTACTGCTGAGCAATCTCTTGGCCGCGTTCCTCGGTGTGGACAGAGCACCGGCTGAAAGTAGACTGAGCGCACACGGGGCTGCGCGGTCTATATAAACAGCACACGGAGCGGGGAAGTCGGGGAGTGAGTAATGCTTCGTTGGAGGTAGCATGTGTGTTGTAATCAAATATAACTGCTGCTCCTGCTGGTTGGGGTGGAGGGGGGTGTGTGGGGGAGAAGAAAGGAGGGAAGAGAGAGTGAAAAGGAACGAGAGAAATGTTGTCCCCCTCTGAGAATGTGTTGTGCGTGGGTGGATGAGACTGCCAAAAGGGGAATATTTTTACTTTTTTTTCCCTCTTCTCGACTGTGGGGGGAAGCATAATGACTTCCTCGTGAGACCCCCCCCCCCCCACACCCCGGCTCGCTCCTTGTGGGATGCGGTAGCGTGGCGTTGCCATGTGCCAGAGCCGGCGGACAGAGACCTGAGGGCAGGAAGGGCGCGTGAAGGAGATGAGGGCGCAGTGTCGCCGGGGCCCGGAGGGCTGTGGCTCAAAGCTTCCTTCTCTCCTTCACTCTGAGGTAAACACAGCTGTGGGGGACAGGAAGAGGCTCCTGCCGTCATGACAAATAAACAGCAGAGTCACCAAGCACGGACATCCACCCTAAAACACCCAAAGAAGCCAGGCTACTTCTACTTTACTTAGCTTTACCAAATACAACAATACGATTGTTTTTTCTGCAATGATAGAAGACTTATGGATGCCCTCTCAGCCTCTGATGGTCCAGTAGGTTTGTAAGGAATTTAAGTGAGAAAACAAGCAGACATGGACTGGAATCTGACCAGTGGTAAAGCATTATTTTCCATTCAGGTGAGATAGAACAATTCCTCACTGACAAAATTGATTACTTAGTGCCTGTGACTATTTTCCTCGACCGCTATTGGTAAAACTTTGTTCTTGCTGACACTGCAGTTTTGAGGTGTGCTCTCTCCAGTTGCAGTCAATATAGAGAGTGCGTTTATCACTTTAAATGGGCTCTGAGCTATTTACTGTAAGCTTATTTTTTTCCCCAGCATGGTGCCAAAGTGTCATGAAAATGGAAATATGAGGATCTGAGGCTGGTTTAATGGTGGAGTTCTTTGGTTTATTTGCCAAGATACTTTAGTTTCAGATAAATGAGTTCATATTACATGGCTAGGTTTTGGCCTGTAAAGTCATTTTGGTATTGTAGAAGCATTGTGGAAATGCTTGTGGCTGCTCAAAATGTCTGTACTGTACTACTCTCAGGAAGTTGTACCTCACTGCTCTGTGAGCACTCATTTCATGACTCAGCAGTTTGGCTCTTCTGGGAGGTTTTGAAATTCAGTTGATGACATAGCCGCATTGCACCAGAGCTCTTATTTTTCAGTTAAGGAGTACTATACTGGGAAATGCTTCAATGTCGTCATTGGAAATTCATTGTTGCAAAAACCTATAAAAACCTAAAAATCTGAATGTGCTTGCTTGACTTTCTGGAAAAAAATTATTGGGAGTTCTGTACATGCCATCATTATTGCACATTTTTACATAATTTACATTGTGTACAGGCTGGTTACAGGCTGAATTTTTATTGTCGCTGACAAAGCAAAATCACCTGGTGTTCTGTGGTACAACAACAGTGTGCCAGGCTTCTGGATACTGTCATCATTACCCATAACAGACTGCCAGTTTAGAATGCATCCTTTCTGCAGCCTGTTGTTAAGAGATGTGATTCATACATTTTTGAACAAAATAAGGGGAGTGTAAAAGAAACAAGTTCAAATGGCTTGTGTACACTGGATGTAATTACATCGTTAGTACAATTATATCTTTCCTCCAATTTGTGCATTTTCGACTTATGCAACTTCCCATAAATAAGGTGATTACATGTGCAGCAGTCTCAGGGTAAGTCCTGTCACTGCAGTTTTATGTTTTACATCCAGTTTCCATAAGGCAGGTCCTGTGGGGATCAGTCTCACTGAACTGGTGTCGGTATCAAATTTTAAGTGTTATTTTAAGAGGTCATTCAACAACCAGAAAGCATATCCTGTAACATTTTCAAAATTTCCCAATAGTGGAGAGTGACTAGTGCACATCTTTTTGATTTCCATATGTTCAGTGAGCTCCATAACGTTTGGGACAAAGACATTATTTAGTTCTGCATGCCACAATTCTTTTAAATGTGGTTAAAGCTCACATTCTCAGCTTTGATTTAAGGGTATATTTACATACACTGGTTTTACCATGTGGAGTTGGTTTTACCATTACGGCACCTGATAATGTTTGGGACAGATTAATGTTATGCAGATTAAAGAAGTCATGTTTAGTCCTTTCCTGCAATGACTGAATAAAGTCTGTGACCCATAGATATCACCAGGTGCTGAGTATCTTCTCTGGTGATGCCCTGCCAGGCCTGTACTGCATCCATCTTCAGCTGGTTGTTTCAGGGCCTAGTAGCCTTAGGTTTTCTCTTCAGCATACGAAATGCATGTTCGATTGGATTCAGATCAGGTGAATGACTTGGCCAACCAAGAATTTTCCTGTTTTTGCCTTTGTTGCTTTAGCAGTATATTTGGGATCATTGTCTTGATGTTTGGAGTCATTTGGAGCCAGTGAGTTTGTATGCATTTGATTGAACTTGAACTGATGTGCACTTCAGAATTCATTCTGCTGCTGCTATCAGCAGGTACATGATCAATGAAGATGAAGTGAGCCAGTACCTGTGGCAGCCATACATGCCTAACCATAATGCCCCTACCATGATGTTTCATAAATGGGGGGGTTCTTTGGATCTTGGGAAGTTCATTTTGACCTTCAAAATTTGCTCTTGCCACCACTCTAATACATCTTGGTCTCATCTGTCCACAAGAGCTTTTTCCAGAAGACTGCAGGCTCTTTTAGGTAATTCTTAGCAAACTGTAACCTGGCCATCCTGATTTTGCGGCTAACTAGTGTGACACATACACACCTTCCTTGTGAAGTGTGTTTCGAATCTGCTGGACAGGTGTTTGAGGATATTTCTTCAATATAGTGATCATCAACTGTAGAGGTCTTTCTTGGCCTACCAGGCCCCGTGTGATTACTGAGCTCACCAGTGCTCTGTCCTTAATTATGTTCCAAACAATTGATTTAATTTTTTTATATTTAATTATGTCTAATTTTTGGCCTATGTGACTGTTTTTTTCTTCTTCTTATGTCTCAGAATGGCTTCCTCATATTGACAAATGCCAATAACAGACTCCAAAGCCAATCAAAAGCCTAGAATCAAGACTAGATGTGAATAGCTGTGTTATATCTTAACTAAGGAAGAAACACCTGCCAAGCCATTTGACCCAAGCATTACCTTGCCCTGAAATCGGGGGGGGGGGGGGGGGGGGGGTGCTATGTATAAAAAGCCTTGTAACTTCTACATGTGAATTGCTAGATTACAAATGTAAAATTGTCCCAAATATTATGGAGCTTACTGTATATTTACATAAAAAATTACACATACACACACACACATGGTTGTATATAGTTTTTGATGTGTTTTTGATGAATAGTTTTTGATGTCTGGCTAGTGTAGGTGAGTCTGGTTGCTTGTTCTAATATCGCTGTAAATCTATCCTATACAACTCACTCTGCATGCGCTACAAGTGTAAAGAATTTTTTCCAACTGCAATAAAAGTTTTTCCTGTATAGCTGTTAGAGGGAACAGACGCTTGTTAAATGCTCCCATCACGACCAGCCCTCGGGCCAATGTCAGGGGTGTGGCCTCAGCTCTCGGCTCAGTATTACAGCAGTAAAAAGCTCAGAGAACACAATACTCTCCAGGCTGCGAATAATGCTGATGCGCAGGTTCCTCTCCGAAGGGGAGGGCTTCATTTGTGTGGCTGTCATCCCGTTACGCTCCGGTGTTTCGGTGAAATGTCCATGTGAAAGTGAGATGGCTGCTGTGAGTTTTCATGAGCTAGCTTCTCGCCAGGCACGTGGAGCGAGTCGCTGAAACGAGGACGGTGCGCCGAGTCATAAATCTGGCAGTGAGTCCTTCTGTCTGAAGACCACGGGCTCCTGCCCTCTGCATTCCACCACTCAAACCTCTGAGTCCCCCTCTGTCTTCCCTTCACACAGTGACACACGTGCACACGCACACACACACTCACACACGTGCACACATACCAACACAAACACATCCTTCTCTCAACAACATGTACACATGTTGAGACATACACACACAAACAACCTCCTCCCATGTGTATACACGCAAAAATGCATAGACGTGCCATGTGGAAGGGCAACTGGCCTCTGATTAATTTAATGAATATCTTTAGGCAGTGTTTGTTTGAGTGTGCATGCGCGAAGGTGACCGAGGTCATATCATGACATGAAAGGGGCGTTAATAATTCACTGGTGCGATTTCCCGCAGCTGGGGGGGATGGAAAAGGTGACGGATGGCGGCGCACTGTATTTGTTGTTTTGTTTGGTTTTCAATGTTTTCGCTGTAAGCGTTAGGTCAGCCGGTCAGGTCAGCCAGTCAGGTCGCTGTGAGAGCAGTCTGTCGCCATGGCGGCAGTGAGACTGTGCTGTGATGTCACCCCCCAACGGGACCTGCAGATCTTATTTGAAGGGGGAAGGGGTGGCATTTGTCATGTTTGATCAACTAAACTTAACTCTTATTTTAAAATGCCAATCCAATCTAACAGTTTACCGAAAATGTTTGGTGCCCTAAACCATTGTGAACATAGGTGGGCGTCTTGGGGTGGTTCTCATTGCTTCTTCAGCATTTCTGCTGTCAGTTGGATGGGTCTCAGGCAGGATTAATGGGATCTCTGTGTAATATAAGTCATTTCCTGGTACGGGCAGTACAGGAGATATAGTGGGATAGCTTACCTTACACTCCAGTGCGCACAGATCACACAGCAGCTGGAGCCATTGTCAGTGAAAGACATATTAGTACATAATCATGTGAGGTTCAGCTACTGTCCAGCAGTCTGAGCCTTTGGTTGAACTGACCTGATCGCATCAGCTCACTCAAGGCAGCGCATATTGTATTGTAAATCTTATAATATTTGCTGGTGAGTCACACCCCCTTGACACAGTGCATATAGTATCTCCCTGTGAACCCAGCGTTACCCCTCCCCTGACGTGCCGTCATATATCGGGACCTGACGCCAGTGGTCCAGGGCATTTTTTACAGAACTCATTTAAGATTATTCACTGCACAGACAAGGGATCCGATAGGTCCCCTGGCTCATTGGTCTCCGTGAGTAATCCCCACTGGCCCAGCACAACACAGGCACCCTGGGAGATGAGTAGGATTTCCTGTTTGCACGTGGGCTTGATGTTTCTCGCGGCGGTAGTTTCCATCTTTTCTTTCTCGCAAGTGTTTGGTGGAGAAGATAGTTTGCCTCGACCTGCAAATCGCGTCATTTCATACGACGTGATCCCCCCTTTGAAAGTGCGGGATTGCTTCCAGGTGACCTGTAACTATAGTTGTTCATTGATGCATTGCATGCTGGGATATCGGCATGGGTAGGAGACCTGCTTTCTGAGCCCTGTTCTATTCAGAGCAGGACCCATGTGCCAGGCAGATGAGATAGTTTGACATTTAACAAAATAAATATATAAATCAATGAAAGAAAAGGAAACAACATCAATAAAAGCATCAAGTCTTGATTAAGAGGGGGGAAAAAACACTTAATTCTGCACGAAATGAAGGATTGTTTACTCCCCGAGTGAATCTGCTCGAAATCACATCCACATTGCACAACAGACTTGCTAGACGTGTGTGCTGTTAGTTGACTTAGTAGTCATAATATTCTTAAGCTTATCATGTTTCCATTTTCACATTTTTTTCATGTTTGTACTATGAGGGAATGACTGAGCCACATGGGTAACCACATGGATATTAACTGATTTTTTTTTAACCAGTGATACAGAAGCCTCAAAAGCAGATTGCGGATTGGGTGATCAGATTGGCACAATAAATTTAATGCTAAATTAATCCAATGCCATAAATTGAATTCCGTAAGAATACCATAAAGTATTTGAGTCAGGTGGTTACATGCTAGTGATACGCAGCAGTAATACAAATCCATGGAAGTACTATCACTGGGCCGGTTCAGTTCTTTACAAGAGGCCTTCATACATAGGCCACTGTCCAGGCATGTTAGTAAATGGATGGATACTTACTTCCATAATCATTGCACCATACTGCCACTGATCAGAGCAGTTTCCTGTGTTCAAGTTATCCCTATGTCCATACAAATTGAAGGGGAGGTTTTTCTGTATTTTCTAGATCCTGGCTTTCCAACTGGGGATACTTGAAGGTACTATAGGGAGTCCCTGGCCAGTCTTAATATGCAATTACTATATATAGACTTTGTAAAATATTTTTAAATATAAAATTACATTTTTTTTTTTTAAATGCCTTTGAGTCTGGGTGGGGGTCCCTGGATCCGAAAGGGTTGAAACCCCCTGATGTAGATGTGTCTTTCCCTGCACCACTACCTCCTACAGGGAACCACATGCTCCTGCGGGTCCTTCCCTCCGTGTACAAGAAGCAGCCAGAAGCCATCCACCTCCACATCGGGGAATTGACCGCCATGATGTCACAGCTTGAGCAGCCAGAGCAGCAGCACCTTCTCAGACTGCTTCAGATGGTCGCCAAGCAACACCCCCTGGTGAGCGATGCGGGCGTGCGACGGCGGTTTACGTAAGAGCGGCGCAAAGTGGAAATTCCCGGTTTGTGTATTCGCGAGCCCCGCTCGTGTCCAGGGGGACTGAGGGAAAGCCCTAATGAGTTGTGTCACTGTTCCAGTTGGAGCGGCTATGTAGTGCATTGCTGTAAATAATTAAAGCGCAATGCCGTCGTAATTCCACCCTCATTCCAATCTGGCTCGTCAGCGGTAGGCCAAAAATGTGCGCAGTCTTGAGTTTAACCGCTGAAATTTCAACGGCAATCTTTTTTCTTGAGCTCACTTTAGAAGTCTGAAAATCGGAACTTCCACATACACAGCAACGTCATTGCTCTGTATTAACAACAGCTTCAAAGAGGAGTAGTCATATGAGATCTGTAATCTGTAATTTGACGAAGGGTCATCTGCAGCAGGTGGAGGCCAATTCTTATTGGGGGACCAGGTAAGCATTTTATGGTAGACACAGAGCCGTGTGATATCACTTCCTCCTTTATAACTGCCTGCAGAAACTGTAACTTGAAAACGGGGGTCTCAGATGAAGTGACAACACTGATTCTTACACTGCTGCTTCCAAATGAGACTTCAGAGAAACGATATGCAGTGTCAGGTTGGAGTGGGCGATTCAGATGTGGCCAATTAGAGCACAGAGGGCCCGAACTGGGCCAATCGGGCTCCAGAATTAGTTTGTCCTCAGAGTACTGTGGTAGAATGGACAGAACTGTTCAGAAAGCAAAATCAGTTTTTTCTGTAATAAGAGTTTTTATCTTTTTTTACTCTTTTACATTCTATGAACCATCCAGTTCAGTTCTCAGATGTTCGCAGATAAAAGGCCCCTAGCATTGTGCGGCCGTCGTTCACTTCCAGCTCTTTTATGTTAGAGTTGTTAACTTTTACCCATTTCATCTTCTTTACTGTCTATTTCCTGCTATTACCTGTTCTTCTTCCCTAATCTTTTTTGATTTCCCTTCTTCCTATCCTTCTACCCTTCCCCTAAGGGCCTGAACTGCTGAATGATGTCACAGTGGAACCGGTTTGAACCCTGAATTTGGGCAAGGGGTGCTGCTGTTGTAGCCCTTGAGCAACATCTGCACTAGTAAACATCCAGCTGTTTAGGTGTGTAATGATTCAGATGTAAACAGGATAAGAGCGCATGTTCAGCTAAAACAGTCTGTAATGTGATCTCCCCCTGCAGGCACTGAGCTCACTAGTGCCCTCTTTGGTGGGGTACCTCAGCGACCCTGTGCTCAATGACGCGGTGCTGACCGTGCTGGTGGACGTTTCCCTGGCTTGCCCAGCCTCCGTCTCCAACTTCCTGCCCACCCTGAGAGAGGTCGGACAGCAGTTTCCTGCCCTCCTAGGCCACGTCGCCAAGATCCATGGAGCTGTGGGACTGACCAGTGAGGTGAGTATCCAATCATCTGACACATTACCTATCTCAAAACAACCTTCTTGACCCTATCTGCATTCAATTCCAGCCTCTCAGCATACTGAAAGTGCTCAGTCAAGCAGCATCCATGTTTTCTGTCTTGATTCTACTTGATCTATTGGGTGATTAGTCTAAAATTTAGTTATTCTACCTGCCAGTGACATCCTTTCCCCTCAAAGGTCTTTCCATCACGATTGCATGGCACACCATACCTGTCCTCATCTCCTTCCACTGGTTGCAAGTCGTGGTCTGAATAATACAGACTAGCAAGAGGACCTGCACTCCTACCTGAAATCTATTATCAAACCTTCAGGTCCCCTTGTCATCCCTTCCCGGAAGGGTCCTTCCTTTTGGTCATATCTTCTCTCTATTCTAATCCTCCAATGAAGGAATTAGCCTACTGCTGTCAGAACAGTCTCATCAGTCTTCCATCGGTTGATGCTGCATCTTGGTTCAACAAACCATAAACTCTGAGCATTTATTCTGGGTGGAGTACACTTACGCTACATTTAACCCTACACACTCAAACCAGTTTGCTATTTAATGCGTACATATTGAATCTCTCTCTTCCATCTATAATGGCATGTAATGCCATGTTGTAGGTTTTGTAATAAAATACTACTTTTGGTAGTGGCACTGATAACTTGGTATCATCTC
Source organism: Anguilla anguilla (assembly GCF_013347855.1). Taxonomy (NCBI): domain Eukaryota; kingdom Metazoa; phylum Chordata; class Actinopteri; order Anguilliformes; family Anguillidae; genus Anguilla; species Anguilla anguilla. The sequence continues at coordinate 20,057,207 of NC_049212.1, read as the reverse complement.
TGGTATTTGTGCTTTTGTCAGTTGCTTTGGGCAAGAGCATCTGGAAAATACCTAAGAAAAATGTAGGTGAGTGGTCGCACTAACAAGGAGGTTTTTTCCACCTTGTTGTAAAATGCAAATAACTGAAACAATTCCCAACAAATACCAATTTCAACACAGGTGAAGGTGAACCGGTCAACAGAGCATTGTTTTTAGTGATGATAGTTTGCTGATCTCCATCCCAATGCATTGCTCTTATTGACAATGAGCAATGAGATTTGTGTTTTTGATGGTTACCAAAACAGCTGTGTGAAGGCAGCTTAAGATGCACCACTCTATTTCAGTTCACTGCTCATTATATTCTTTGAAAATCATAAATCTTTTTTTTTTCGAAAGTAATTGCCATAGCAATGGGTTTAAAGTATGTGTTATCTACATACTACTCCTAAGCCCCTCCCCCTGCTAGAGCCGTGCCTGGTAACAGTTCAAAACATGCTTTTATCTTGTGCTTTTTTGCTTTTATATTCTTACTAACCCCCCCTCCGAATTCACCCATCAAGTTCTTTGAAGAAATCTAATGTAAACCGCTAGTGGTGAGCCTCCTTGACTCTTTGCATCTCACTGTTTGTCTTACATTACAGCTGCATTAATTTGCTTCTGCCTGCTGAGGCCTCTTATGCAAGAAATGTATGGTGTAAGCAGGATTATGATTCATTTTGGAGAAAAGCAATAAATGTTACATCATGCTTTGTGAGTAGGATATAAATCTAATGATTTAGTGATGTAAACATATTCACGTTGAAAAAAAACTGTAGGTCACAATCTGAATTATCTTTAATGATTTACTGAAGTAGACACAGATATCTCAGAGGATAAACAAGTACATAATGGCTGAAGCTTTTTGCATAAAGCTGCATAAGGAAAAAAAATCTTTTGGTGGTGATTTTGATACCTTTCCAAAATTTTGAAGGAATGGCTCCATGCAAAGGGAAGCATGTCATATTCTGTGGATGTGTGCAACTGCCATTTATGGGACTGGTATGACTTGTTAAAGAAAGTCATTGCGTGCCAAATGCAAATGCTGTGTGAAGATTTTCAGGACCCAGTGGGATGACAATTTGGAAAAAAGGGGGAAAGCAAAACAAAAATGAGGTTATTTTTTACAGCAGTTCTGTTGCAGTCAATCTCTTTTGTTTTCCTACAAACATTCAGCACATATACTGGCAGAATATTCCATGGCACCAACACGTTTCGATCAGAAATTTGAGGTGATTGAGAGTGACAAGCAAAATTGTTCAACCTCCCAAGGGGGGAGGGACATTGCATATTTTGGACCCTTGCCTGTATCACCGCATTCCTTGTTAGGGTTGCACTGTGAAGCAGGGGAAACCTGTTGTATTTACAGAAATTCATATTATTATTATTCTCCCCTATTAACTGGGTTAGACATCGGTCAAACTTTTTGTCCATTTTGGCTCATAAATATTACAGGCCATGGCATGAGGTGGCAATTATGGGGCACTATGATCAGTTCCCAAAATCAAACCCTCAGCCCAGCCATCCCAGTTAGTCCTAGAATTGTCAAAATTGCCTTTATTTTTAAAAATAACTTTAAAGTGGCAGTCAAAAGTTGTAGCCGGACCCTATGGATCCTAGAGGCAAAAAATGTCAAGCATAAGGAGATACATTGGTGTATTTTTACAATTCTAGGACTAATGGAATGGCAGGGCTGAGGGTTTGATTTTTAGTTTGAAAAATAGGTAACCCTGACCAGGTTCAGTAAGCCCTGTGTTTCCCTTCACCTTTGTGGTCTTTTTACATTCAAAATAAAGATGTGTCTGAATGTGACTGCAGTCCCAGATTAGATTCTGTTAGTTAGAGCATAGCCATCGGAATGGATCAGTGCCTCTCAAGCATAGGAATCCCTAGATTCAGTCATGGGGTGCACTTCTCAGTGGAGTATCTTGTATTTCAGAAAAATATAGGGATGTTAGTAGAACCAATAATTCAATTATCATCTGATTAGAGTCTTCCTCAAATTACTCCCTGTTGCGGTGTCCCCTTGAAAAGCAGGAAATGAATAGAGCTATGTGGTGCAGTTGGGAAAAATCTCTAAATGCCAAGAGGTTGATGAGATGTTGAGATTGGCCCAGCACTATAATGGCCTGAGACCAGAAAATACATCATTCAACACCTAATAATTAAAAAGGGAAGTGAGAACATATGGGGTTGGTTTTGAAGTGTGATTTAATAAATTTACCATAGCTACAGGCACTGCCTACTGATATATTTGCAGATTTCTTTTGGAGCTTCAGATGTAACTTACAGTTTATTCTAATTGAAAACTCAGACTGGGGTGTATACTGTGGTCAACGTTAAAATGTTTTCATCTTCCCAAGAGATGGTGAATACAGACCATTGTGAAATCTATGGTAGATGTCCAAAAATGCATAGAAACATCATTCATTCCTGTTTGACAATTTACAGCATGCATACAGGGAGACAGAAAAATGTGGAAAAGGAAGAACATATCCTGGCTGTGTCAGGGGTGATGCTCTGTTGGAAAAACAAGGGAGATGAATCGTGATTTTATGGAATAGGCATCTGGCAAAGGAAGGGCGATCTGTAAAGTATGCGTTGGGGGACCAGTAGTGGTACAGATTTCATATGGAGGGGGTTTGGATGTGTGTGCAGGGGTGACGCTGGGGGTACAGGGGGGTAGCCGTGTCCAGGGAGAGAGGATGCCAAGCGTAAGGGGCACTCTGCACTGAAAAGCAGTTCCTCTGGAGAACTCTGTGGAGGCATCTCTCTGAACATTTGTTATTATTTCCTGATTCTATCAGAATGATGAAATGCAGTGTACTGTAGCGTGACAGAGGGTAGGGGGCAGTTGAAAGACGCCAGGAAGGCGAGGGAGAGGCGGTTCGGGCAACGGTTTGTCGGGCATTAATATTGGTTGCCTTTGGGACAAGACCGGTCACAGCTGGCCTGATCACAAACTGAAGCAAAGCACATTACAAAACACCTATTTGTACACGTTAGAGCAGAAACATACCAAGATGTTCCTGAAACCTTTCTTAGTCACCTACCTGGGTTACCTATGTCTAGTTGGCTCAGCATATCCAACCTCATGAAATCTTTGCTTCTTTTGTCTTTACATGGCTACAGCACGTTGTAACATTATAGTCGGACATCTGACATTTAGGCAGAGGTGTGTTGTAGTGGCTATTGACACAGAGGGTTCAAACTCATGGTTGTACAAAACTGAAATGGACTTAACTTCATGTAAATTGTAGTTGTGCTGGCTCCATTTCATTTTGAGCACGACACACTTCCCTTAGTAATAGGCATAAACAGGCCCTACATGACTATTCTTTATCAAATGTTCCCTCAAATCCGCTCGCTCCCCCCACGGACCTGGGTCTGTCCATCACTGTGTATGGAACCCCCTTGTTTGTAGCTGATCTGTAATCTGTTGGCTTGTCAGAGCAGCTTCCGATGGATGCTTTTGAAACTGTTGGTTGGAACACTGACACATTGGGTGATATTGTTTATTCCTTGGCAACAATGCATCGCTGGGCTCACAAGAGACAAAGGAAAAGAAAGAGAGGGAGAGGGAGAGAAGGAGGTTATTGTTTCCGGGCTCAATGGGATGGGGGGATCAGCTGGTTTGTAAATGTGAGGCCTGCACTGGCTGTCTGCACTAACAGGAACCCACATGGCCTTGGGTTCATATCCAGCTATTGCAGGTCTATTGCTTTGTGGGGCAATTGGAGGAATGACATGAATCTTTGCATAATTATGTGGAAGAAATGTAGAATATTGCAAAAATGATATTGTGATATTTGTGGATGTTGGATGTTCTAATGTGAGCCCGTGATGGGTACAGATTTATATCAGGAGAGGAAACTGTGTAGCATTGGTTTAAATGATGACTTGGCACAGACAACTGCATTAGAAGAGTTCACTGGACCCTGGACCCCACTTTATACGTATTATAAGCATTTCCAGATGCGTCTCTCTCTCTCTCTCTCTCATTCTCTCATTCTTATTTCCTTGAATATATAGCCCTCGCTTGAAGAAACTCTGGAAACTGCTCATAAAGGTGTCTCACTGACAAACCGCAAGCAGCTTGACTCTTCGCAGGACTCCAGAGCCAGCTCAAATGGAAACAGCGCTAGTTTGTGTTTCACTAATGTGAGGATATTCATCCCTGTCAGGAGCTGGTGTCATTTACCCTAGCATTCCAGCTGGGGGGTAGAAGGGGGCAGAGAACAGACAAGAAAATAACGCAGAAGTAGAGCCTATTTCTCCTCAGCCTTTAACCCCTGACGTCAGGCTGCCAGAGGGATTAGGCTGAAGCCTCCTATTAGGTGCGGTTAACCGCACTGCTACTGACAGCGTCTTCAGAGGAACGTATGACCGAAACACTGACGCGTCAAACCCCAGTAGGATTAAAAGGGAGTGAATTGCTGTGTGTTTCTCATTCACAAAAGCACAAACAAATATGTGGAGTTTCCTGGGAAACCCTTGTGGAGACAACAGTGTGGATGCCATGGTTGAAGAGATGCTGGCACCATCTGAATAATGTGAATATCCTGAAGCCAAACCACACATTTTAAATTGGGTTTTTTAAAAATATATTTTTTTAATCACCATAGGAAAATTTGGACAAAACACTCCTCTCTAATACTGCGGCATACCTTGTGTTTTCAGGAGCACATTAACACGTGACCTTCTAATTGTCCCCCCCTCTCATGGTGCACTGTCGGTCTAGCTCTAACATTGAGGAGGCCGCTCTGCTCTTTGTCACCGTTGTCCTGTTGCGGTGGGCTTACTCAGACATTAATGTCTCATTTGTTAGGTTCCTGCTGTGTTGTATGGGTGTGACTTCCCAGACCACACTGCTCCACACTGCTGCTCTGACCACTGATCCTTGCTGCTGCTCTGACCACTACTCCACACTGCTGCACTGACCACTGCCCCACACTGCTGCTCTGACTACTGTCCCACACTGCTGCTCTGACCACTGCTCCACACTGCTGCTCTGACCACTGCTCCACACTGCTGCTCTGACCACTGCTCCACACTGCTGCTCTGACCACTGCTCCACACTGCTGCTCTGACCACTGTCCCACACTGCTGCTCTGACTCTGGTTTGTGACATACTCTTTCAACCTCCAGGAGCAGGCCCACAGTTCCCTAGTGTACTTGGTATCTCTGCTGGCCAGCATGGAGCACAGCATTCACCACACTCTGCTGCTGGAGATCCGGGGGCTGACCGACCGCTTCTCCTCCATCCTGGGGGGCTGCGGGAAGGACATCTACCGCATGAGCAACAGCTTCACCGCCATCGCCCGGCTGCTGGGCCGCCGCCTGGAGGCCGACCTTGCAGCAGCCAGCAGGTACCGCGCGCGTGCCTCGGCCCGTCAATCAAAACCGGTCCAGCACTCAGGCCCTGCCCCCTGGTATTTACTGCACACATCACTTTAACACATCTGGGGAGATCTTCACTATGCTCTGCCTCCCTCTCTGTAACTCCCTTTTTTTGAAAAATACATTTTGTGTGTTATGTTCTGGAACAGTCTCTGTTAGTCTGTATAATGTACAGCATGGTTTTTATGAGGACGGTGAAGCTACTTTATAAAAGTCTCACAAACAGGGCTCTCTCCTCGTTTCAGCCCAGTGGTGGAAAATATTAAACAATGACACATTTGATGGAATTAATTTATTCCCAGTAATCAATCTGTTTTAATCTGAACATGCAGCTTAAAACAGAAAAGCGATGCAGTAAGCCATATCATAGGCTCTATTTTCAGATGTTTTGCTGGCTTGCTTTTAAAATTGGCACTCATTCACTCCATGACGGTTCAGCTGGAACATTTTGTCCACTACACATCCTAAAGCTTTGCTTGGGGTCTCTTTGGGAAGAGAAGAAGGAGTCATTAAAATTACAAGAGAAAAAAAATAACTGAAAAAAACAGAGGTGATGTTGTTTAAGTAAGTGCCCCTGTGCTGGCCGTACTCGAGGGACGAGGCTCTGTTGAAATATGTTCGCTGGAGCGAGTCGAGTGGGTCTCTTCGGTATGATTCGTCTCGCGCTGCACACGGAGGTTTCTCCATTGTTCCCTGGTGTTGCATTCCTCCTTCATGTCAACGTGCCTGCCTGTGCTCCTTCATCTCTGCACTGCTGCGTTGTCCTTTTTATTGCCTTTGTGTCTGCGTCAGTCTGGATTTCCGCCTTTCTGCCTGTGCTCTCATGCACCTGTGTGTCTGTGCTCCTGTGTGTCTCTGCGCCTGCGCTCCTATAACGTGTGCTTATGTAACTGTGTGCCTGTGTTTCTTTGTGGCTACACACCTGTGCTGTGTTGTTTTGTACCTCATGGCTGTGTACCTGTGTGATCCTCAGACTCCAATGCACCTGTGTGTCTGTGTAGAGTACGTGCGCAGCAAAGTTCCCTACCTGTACCCCTGTGCTCTTCCAGTCTTTCTCTGAGGTGAACATATCGGGGTGCTCAGGAATTAAAGCACAATTGTTGACTGTGTGTAAATGTATTCAGTGAATAAGGATGAAAGCTCTTGAAACGTGGTGAAGCATGTACTGCTGTGCTTGTACAATAATGCTGGGTTTGCAGCCCTAGCAGCATTGGAAAAATGTTTGACTCAAAGTACTGTTACAGTACAGACAATAGGAGAAAGGACACAAAGGTGTGATGAGCTGTGTGTCTGTGTGTGTGCACCTCAGGGTAGAGGACGAGACGGAGCAGTGTCCAAAGCCTTGCGACCTGGAGTCAAGTGCGAGCGACGGGGATGAGAAGCTCCAGGTGAAGATCCAGGCATTCGAGGAGAAGATGGGTGAGGAGGGCGAGGTCGAGAGGGAGAGCGAGGCCGGGTCGCCCGGGCCACAGCGACGCCACAGCCTGGGCCAGGCCGCCCGAGAAGAGCGCCGGGAGATGAGGTTCAACAGGTGCGCCAATCACCACACTCATTTATCAAACCTCAGTGTTCACAGAGGCAATCGCATTACTGTCATAATGTTACATGCAACAGGGCTAATACTTCACACTGTGGAAGCTATGGAAGAGATCAGTACCATGTTCTCCAGTGGGGGCAGTACTGTGGCCTGCCTCCATGTGTGAATTCAGCTTGTTTACAATCAGGAGACAAACACAAACAGCCACTGATCACAGTCACTGCCTCCACCCCTCAAGGTCAAAGAGCCTGGCACTGCACGCGGTGCGGTCCCGTTCCTTCAACTCGGAGAACGGCCAGGACGGCGAAGGGGCGGAGCTTAATCCAGAGGCGTACCTGTCCGATGGGTCGCCCAGCCCGGAAAGTGGAAGGGACGCTGAGGGAGCTGACCTCCCAGACGAGCCCCCCGAGGAGAGTCCCAGTCCCCCCTGTGACCCCGCCCCTCCTGTGGATCCGCCGCAGGCCCCCTGCGCAGATGGTCCGGGACAGACGGAGGAGGACGACCCGCGAGAGAGAGACAAGCTCTGGGTCCACCTAAAGGACAATGAGGAGAAGATCAAGGCTTTCTGCTCTGACATCATCAAACGCATCCCTGTGCCAGAACAGTGTGTCATCGAAGGTAGTGGCCCTTTTCAGTTTACTGTTCTATCTGATAAGTATTTAGCCTCTAAATCGCTTACGCTGGAAATGAAAGAGGTTTGTGATTAATTCACTGTGGTTATTTTTAATTGAATGGGTACAACTTGAAGCCCCTCATATGATGAACACTGCACCACAGATACACAAAACAGCCAGCTCAACTACTGTCTGTGTTTCACATTTGAATGGGATATCCATTAGGTTTACATCATAGCTTCAGTTTTACTCTAAGGTCTTTAATCGGAGCTTTAAGGTGTTATTTGCATCAGTGAAATTAAGTGCGTTTTTTTTTGACAGTTTGATGACATGGTAATGATTAGTGTCCCTCTCCTATCCCCAGCACAGAATGCGTACATTTCAGGAGCTGTGTGAAGAATTAATTATAAACATATGGACAGGACCAAAACTCTCCCCTAACCCCTGTACTCTGCAATAGCCAAGATCTTTCATTACTGAAATACAATCAAGAAGTTTACTTACATTCATTTTTTAATGGGGGCCGTCAAAACTAAGACCCTATTTCTAATGTTAGGAGACAGTTTTTGATAAAGTTGAGCAGTGGCCAAGTTTCATCTGTTATATCCAATCAGAGTGCAGGGCTGTGAGTAGTCTCTGAGTGGCCCTAGCGACATATAGTGCTGTACACGTCCGCATGCAGGGCCAGAAATAATGCTGAATCTCTGCCTCAAAAACGCTTTCACCACACATTCAGCATAAATCTTTTCCCAGAGTCATTTCAAATTGAAAACATCTGGAAATGGAAATATTTAGACTTACTATTTTAAGGGGGTGTCAGGCAGGGTGGGACCCCCCCTCTCTTTAAAGAGGCCACTATGAGGCCTCATTGGGAGCTTATGTGCCCTTGAAGTCCAGTAAATTCGATAAACACCAGCTGGGCATTACCACGGAAATGAGCATTGTCCGGTGGAAGAAAGATGGGGGGTTGGGGGCCTGAAGGGGGTGGGGGGGGTGCTACTCGTATATATTTCCCATCTCATCTGTTGCATGTCCCTTTTCTGCTCCCCCCGTCCCACATACAGCACACACATTTAGAGAGAGTCGTGGGTGTCTGGACAGTAGTCCATAATGAATCATCGGGGGTATGATTAGGATTAGGTTATCCACAACAGCTGATGGTTCATCACGGTATGGCAGTGTCATATTCTTGTACAGCACTTCAGAACCCCACCCCCCCCCCCCCCCCCCCAAAAAAAAAAAAAAAAAAACAGAGTGGCAGGTTCAGTGATTGAAGACATATGGCCTTCATTGATATTAAAGTGCAACACATGTATGTGTATAGCCTATATGTAATAAATACATAATTAAATATGCTTGATTGTTGATTACGTAAGTAGTCAGACCCTGGACTATCCCTGAACTAAAATCTAGATTAGTTCTGGTGCACACAAATTATCATGGAACATGGTGGTTTGAGATTGATCAATTTAAATCACAGAGATCAGATCAGAAGGGTTTTCCCTTTGTGGAACAACCAGGCTATTGTTGATTTGTGGTCATATTATTCTGCAGCTCTTTTAAATTGCTGTTATCCTCCCCGTGGTTGTCTTTGCTCGGCTATTCAGACGTGGGAGACAGACTGATCTCTGTGTCCAGGTGGCTTGATATGCCTACTCACTTTCTAATGATTGACTTGGTTCGATGTTTGCTCGAAATTCAATGCCTGACCTAGGACAAATGTGTTGGGTTTCATTTTTCTGAAATGATCTGTGTCAAGTAAGATTATTGGACACAGACGAATGCCATTCAAGTAATTGTGTGACCTTGATAAACTGAATCCAAATGAATGCAATCAAGACATACACGTTTATTGTTAATTGGTTATTTATATACTGTTTATATATGCTGTGTAGATCAGAAATATGAATTCTTTTTCAAAGAGTGTCATGTCATTTCTAGTTCTGAGGCAACAAAATGTGAAAATTGAATTCCACTTCAAAAAAACCACTACAAAGTGCTCAAATGTAATACTAGCAGTGGAAATATGTTGCAGATTATATGAGATTTAAAGGCACGAGCCAATGACTGGTATCTGGGTTTGTCACAAGCAGGATTGGAATACATGGTCCCACCTCACAAATATCCATGTAAAAATCCCTCAGGCAGTTCTGAGATGAAATCATTGTGATTGACAGCTCTGCTGGGGACGGTGTGGGGGGATGGAGGATGCCCTCTGTCTGTTGTAGGCTAGAGAGGTCGGTGAGTTCCACCTCCAGCTCAGTGTGCAGAGGTCACCCTGAGAGAAAGCACAAACAGTGGAGTCTCGGGCTGAGAGAGATTTAATGCACGGAGCGCCATCACGTTCCCCCTGAGAGAAAAAACTGGCAAAACAGCACATTGGAGGAACAGGAGGAATTACTGAACACATCCTGCCACCTGGACTCCAGTAGGGCCTTTCGGTCAACACAACAATGGAGAGGTGGAAATTTATTGTGACAGTAAAGCCTTTAATCATAGATTTAAAGTGTAATTTGTGTCAGAAAAAAGAGTTGTGCGCCACACCTACACACTGAGTTTGTACTTTTCATGAGTTGTAGGAAGGGTGAGTACAAATCTATGGCACACAGGATGGAATGCTGCTCTTCAGCCTGCTGCTGTTTTCCAGGCTTCTCCTGGATGATTTACAGTGCAGTCGGTAAGTATTTGGAGAGTGAGACTATTTTTGTTGGTTTGGCTTTGTATTCCAGCACATTGGATTTGAAATGAAACAATGAGGTTAAAGTGCAGACTGCCAGCTTTAATCTGAGGGTATTTACATCCATACAGGGTGAACCATGCAGCTGTATTTACAGCTGTATACATACTGGCATACTGGAACTGGCTCACTTATCTTTATTGATGATATGAAACACCTTATCTGCTCAGATCCAACCAGATGCTTCAAAATCCCTCAGAAACAAACAAGTATTGAAGATGGCTGCAGCACAAGCCTGGCAGAGCATCACCAGGGAAGATACCCAACATCTGTTGATGTCTGTGGGTCGCAGACTTCAGGCTATCATCGAATGAAAATGATTTTCAACCAAGTACTAAATATGATGTCTTTATTTAAGATTATGTTAATTTATCGAATTACTTTCTGTCCTTTCAAATGGGGGAACTATGTATAAAAAGGGCTGCAGTTCCTACACAGATCACCCAGTATGGATGTAAATATCCTCAAATCAAAGTTGCCAGTCTGCGCATTAACCTCATATTCATTGTTACATTTCAAATCCAGTGTGCTCGGGTACAGAGCCAAAACAACAAAAATTGTGTCACTGTCCAAATATTTACAGACTGCACTGCATGTAATTGAGTTAGACTGGGTGACAAGCTTGTGCCTCGAAGATGGTATGGACAGACATACGGACTGATCATACGGACAGACAGAACTTGCAACGGTCTTCCTTTTCTTACATTCCTTTTCATTGTCATTGTCCTGTCTTGTGAGCAGATTAAGTTGTCTGGAGTTCCACAGCCAAGCTGTTTTTAGTCTTTTTGTTATCCAAACCAGTCCACCCTCAGAAGTCTGTCTGAAGAGCGGTCTGTTTGGTCTTGTTCTTTTTAAAGAAACATTATAGTGAGAGTTACCGCACTGTGGTGTCCAAGAGTGATCATTTAAAACTCACACTCACACACAAACTCATACAAATAACCTTGCACACACGCGTACATGTAAACACGCAATCACACACACACACACACACACACACACACACACACGCACACACACCTGGAGGAGTTTACCCTCATGTTTTGGCTGTTTGGGAGAGGAAACTGTGTCAAAGGCAAGACGGCAGCGGGGGCCTGGCCATGGGGTGCTGCGCAGAGTGAAGTTGGCGCGTTCAAAGCAGCGTGCTCATATCCCGGCTCCAGGGGTGCGATCGCCACGGCCCCAGCATGCAGGCCTAGGGGGACCATACCGCTGCCACTGGAAAGTGCTCCCTCACCGCAGATCCCCTTTCGAAACACGGCCTCGCAGTCACTGCAGCCCAGTTACGAGGTCAAGTGCTTGCTGGGTAATGAGTGTGTAGGATATTTATGGCTGTGTTGTACAATTGTGGCACTAGGGAAAAAAACAGTACCCTGAAATATGTATTCGTCTGGAACAAATGGGGATTATGTAAAAATGCCCAGACTTATCGTCATAAGATGCATGGATGCCTCCCCTCAGACTGAGGCACACTAGAGTATATCAACATGTACTCTATTTTTGTACATAGACATTTTCCAGAGGGATTGTAAACACTGGCAGTTCTTACATTATTGTTTGTTTAGCGGAAAACCTTACCCTGCTTATATCGCCAAGGGTTTTATATGCTATGCTGAGTATTTCAAGCCAAGTTCTGTTACAATAACACCGCATTGCTACCTATGTTATGTGTACCAGCAATGTGTTCCTTGAAAATATGTTGTAAAACACCTCAACCCTCAGGCTCAGTGTCAAATATTCTAACAACTACTCCGGTACACCTGTGGACCTGAAATCCTTTGATCCCCAAACAGCACAGGTCTGTATTTTCATTCTGTGTACCGAGGTGTAAGCGGTGAGTTATTGAGTGATGCAGGAGGAATGTAAGGCTCCTCTCTCCCTGTCTGCCCATTTTCAGATTCCAGCCGAGGTTGCGTGGCCAAACTCTCCTTCTCCTGCCCCCTGAAGGGACACTACTGCCTCTATGGCAAGTCCAGCTTTACCCTCAGCAGCCGGCAGCCACACATCTGGATACACGTCATGTTGCTCTCCTTGCAGGTAAGAGTTCTAGAACATGCCCAAAGGAGGCACAGTGCTGACAAGGTTCCAGTGAATTCTAGAATGATACTCAAGTGACAGCAAGATTGCTTGGGCCATGTTTTTTAACTGGAGGACAACCATTTGTACTTAACCAACAAAAACCCACCAAGGTTCTGAAAATCGCTAAATGTAATCAAATTGTTTGCCACAAAACTATAGACGCAAGATAACAGAAACCCAAAATTACAAAATACATATGAATCACTTAGGTGTTTGAGGCAGAAGTGGACAGGACAAAGGACAGGTCAAAATACGACCTACAGAATACTACAGCCCTGATCTTCCTACTCTCACCCAAACCCTTACAAAAAGGTGCACCTGGCAAAACCACACAAAATACTGAAGGAAGAAACAAATAATAAAGGCTATAACATGAACAGGATCCAGCAAACCCTATCAAAATAGATGAATCAGCAATCGGGTGAGCAAGTCAACAGAGAGGCTTCCATGTGGGTGGGGAAGGACTGTTTTATCCTCTGGAATGGAGGTAGCCAGGTGTTCTTGATAAACCCTTAATCTCCCTCTGCAGCTCCACCTATAGACAGAAAGACAGTATCCCAAGACAAAACAGGGGAACAGAAACAGGAATGTAACGGCATAACACTCCAAACAATGAGGTTCAAGAACAAAGATCAGAAGATTTTAGGTTTTAGATCCCTTGAAACAAGGCCCAGTGATGAAGTATCAGCACAGTGTGGTACAGTAGGTACACAGACTGAATAATAGTTATTGAGCAGAATGCCTTTATAAAAAACTGTCTCTTTTGTACTGTATTGCACAATCTGCCTGACCACCTGGCCTCCCTGCCAGTGTTTGTTTTTGGCTTTGACATGCTGGCCTCTGTTAGTTTAGGTTATCCAGCAGAATTCAATTGGTAGGGCGTGTGGCTGATTTTGGGCCCTTGTGTCCTCTCAGAGTAAAGCCAGTGAGCCCCTCTCCTCAGAGGACAAGGCTGTGCAGTTCTTGAGGGCCGTGTGGGAGAAGGCTCAGCTGAAGGGACTGCACACCTTCGAGACGGCCATGACCCAGGCCACCTTCCCACACAAGAAGGTAGGTTCCCCCGTCCGCCCCCATCCGTCTGTCTGGGGTCCTACAGAGCTGTGGCCCTGCGCTTGACCCCGACCTCGCAGACCTCCGCTCACCCGAGGGCGAACCTCAGTCAGGGTCATGTCCACAAGCTCCCTCCACCGCGAGCCCTGTGTCAGTGTGCTGGCCCATACAAAGCGGCCTGTTGGTGCTCTGTTCCCCACATCTCTGGCTGTGTTGTAGCACGGAGAAAATGACCTCAGAAGCCATGCAGTTTGAGACGTGAAGTGCTGAGGCAAAAGGTCAAAGGTCAGAGGCACCCAAAAGAGCTGGCTGTTTTCATGTTTAACTTTGGCCATTTTATGAGGCTGGAATTCTGTAAGCAAAGCATCCACTCGCATTCACTCATGTCAGTATAAGAAACTCTAAGTGGACAATAGGAAATAATTAGAAATAGAAAGAAAATACAGCTGTGTTTTTTTCCAGGGGTAATTTCTCATCCTAGATGAGCACTCTCAGGGCGACCATATGGTGTGTGTATACAGCAGACATTACGCAAAGAGAAGACGCTAACGGATTCCGACATGCTCATTAACATTTCCCGGTAAAGGCAGCAGGGATATCCTGCCTATATTGATCCGGTGATTTATTCCCCTGCCTATTCATGAGTAGTGCACACTATGACGGTCCCTGCCACAACTGACCTGTTTTATTCCCAGAAAGAGTACACGAAAGGGCAGCTGCTTGACCTGTATTTATCTTTACCTATTTATCTTTGAGAAGTTATTACTGACTATGGATTGGATCTGGCCCATTTTTAATACAGAAATTTCCCAGTCCTGTACATTGAAGTGCTTGCTTCATATGAGTCCTCAATCAGAAACATGTGCTCAGACTGAGATGAAAAACATGTGTTTGGTGGAAATAATGGGAAAAAGAACTTTATTGCCGTACTAATCATCTTCCTGCTGATAAGCAAAAATCAAAGAGCAGCTACCTTTTCATGGGAAAGAAACATACTGCTTAAAATATGCACTGGGGGGTGGAAGGGTGGGATACAAGAGGGATGTATGCACTCTCCCCTAGCTTGTTTTGGACTGCGTACGCTTATGTGGAATCTGTTTAAAATCAAGAGTCACTAATTTATTAGTGAACCAAACAGCTCTACTTCATCTTGGTCCATTGTTGCTGTATTCTTAAATTCTTTCATGACTCTCAAAAGAAGAAAATAGTTATTTTCTCTCACAGTGAAGCGGAATCCAAACATGGTCTTAGATAGCCTGCACAGGGGAACAGCAGCATGGACATGGTGGCTGCCATTGCCAGTTTTGTAGAGAGAGAGAAAGAGAGGGAGAAACAGAGCTAACAAGAGAGAGAGAGAGCCCGCAATCATTTCCACCTGGAAGTAAAGGCTTAGTGGAGTGTAGAGGATTTTATAATGTGGCTGACAATATTTTGTTCTTTTTATTTTTTTGCTTCCCAAAAGTAAAAAAAAATTAGTTGCAGGAGGTCTTAGAGTTATTTGCCCTCTGCACCATCTTGAAGACATTAGAAATGTCATTTTGGCAGTGACAAATCATGGCATTTTCTCCTGTGGACCATTCCACCAAAAGGAGGGAAAATAAATAAATAAATTGGCATCAAGTCGCAAGAATCACTTCTTTGTTTTTCCCAGTGCGTCTGGTGGTAACCAAACACACGTAGTTAAACAAAAGTGTTTTTTGCATATACAACTCTTTTTTTCAGTCTCTGGCTTACTCAATGCTGCTGCTTTGGCATAGAAGCATTGAGTATTTGCCTGAGTGCTTACGTCTGTCAGTATGTAGGTACTGTATGTATGTGAAAGCTGGTCCTGTCGTGGTCATGGTGTGGGGGAAACAGAAGGTGTTTTTGTAACTTAAATAGTTTTATCAATTGCCCATTGATCAGATATTTCATAGTCCGAGGTACTTGGTACTTGTTAGTCCTGATTGGTGAGTTTTAACGTGTGTTCTCGTGGGTCTGGTTCTCCAGGCATTGCTGGGTCCCCAAGGTCTTCCAGGTAAAGGACTCACTGCCCAAATTCGACTGACTCGGTACTTACTCATGGCAATAAGATGGTTCTCTCTATTTCCTGTAATCCTGTGTCATTTTCTGTCAGGAAGTGGTAAACTGCCCACCCAGGCCTCAACTCTCACTATTCTGACTCACCTGGACAAGCTTATAGAGACATTAAAAAATCATGTGTAAAAAAAAAAAAGAACACAACATATAAACTTCCTGTACCTTGCCCACACAAACACATGCTCACAAACATGTGTGTGCACACTCACTTAAACAGAGTCAAAGGTTCTCTGTAAACACGAATTTCCATAATATTTTGAGTCAACTTCTTGTCGCCACGGACCGCAATTACAGGAAACAGAGAAGGTTTATTGCAATATGGCATGTAAGCACTGAGGTTGATTTATCCGTTCCGAAGCAGACAGAGCAGTTTGTGCATCTCTTGTTAGCTCGAGTTATCGCCTGGCCTGGCGCCCCCCCTCGTTGCCGGCACGTGTGTTCTGCGGAACGGCCTCATGCCGTTCTGTTGCTGGGGCCGTTTCGTCCGCGTTCCAGCCTTGCAGTCCCTGCCGTTCAGCTCAGAATGCAGAGCTGTGGAGGGAGTTGTGCAAAGCAAAGAGGCCCCGGAGAATTCTCACACGGCTCCGGCAGCCAGCTTCGAGGGACCCCCGTGTCACGCGAAGCCCGCCGGAGTCCCGTGTGCCCGACGGCCACGAATCCTTCTCGCCTGAAACCCCAACCCCCCCCCCCCCCCCCCCCAACCTCCAGGAGTTCTCCAGGTCCAGGATTGTAAATCGCAGTGGGGGGGGCGACTCGTGTCTGGATTGTACACTCGCCTCTCCCCTTACATCCCTTCCTCCCAACGGGACCGGGACACAGAGGGTTAGAGCTGTTGGGGCACTTCCAGCAAGCACAGCGCCTGCCAGCGAGCATGGAGCACATTAGGAGTCTCAGAGTTTCTGAAGAATTTAACTGGAAGGGATGAAAGTATTTAAGGGAACGCTTTGTGCGAGAAGAAGTGGCAACCCCCCCCCCCCCCCCCCATGCAGATGGTCCCAGTTTGGTGGCCTCTGTGTTTCTGTGTGTTTCCGTTCCTGCTCAGGACAATGCCGTCTCACAGAATACACATTTCTGAGTTTGCCTCAATGCAGACACGGCGATATTCCAGGCCTACCAGCACTCTTTGCTTTCTTTCCCCTGTAATTTAGCATTTGACGGAGAATGCCCTTGTGGGTGAAATGGACCAAAACCAGTCAAGTCTCATGATCTGAAAGACAAACTGTAAAGCTTCCCTAAGGTCGCTTCATCACGTACCGTCACAAGTCTCCCAGCTAGATGTGAGCAGCATGTTTTCTTTAGTGTAAATCAAAGCCCTGCCACAGATTCCTGTATCAGATTAATGTAAACCTGTACGAATCAGAAACAGCCTGGAACCTCTTCCCTTGTGTAAAGCCCTTTAAATGGAGCGTCCCTGAAATATCATTTGTAACTGTATCCATTTTTTCCTCGCTTGACATATTTCTGCCTCTCAGCCCGGCTCAGGAGTTCAAAGTGAAGACGTGTGGTGTTTTGGGGGGAGGGTTTGGGGGCAGCAGTGAAAAATGGTGGCCATACGCACTTCCCGGATTACCATTCTGTCAGAATTTAGGAGTCGGAAAAGATCATTAATATCCATCTCACAGGGCCTGACAGAAGCATGTATGGCTGAATTATTTTAAGCTTCCAGCAATGTAGAAACCATGAACGTGGTGTAAAATACAGTGAAAAATGAGGAGTGTCACCCCCCCCCCCCACTCTTCCGCACACAGCCCACACACGTTTTCACCTAGGTTTGTAGGAGAGGACTGAAGTAACGGTGAGCTCTACGAGGAGCACTATACTGTTCATAGAGGAAAGGGGTCAGAGCTTTTGAGTCGTTTCGTTAACGTACCCATGAAAAGTAATTTCACAATCCGGATGTAGTACAAAGATTGTAGATTGTATGATTGTGTGAAAACAAGTTTTCATGAGAGGAATGAGGACCCCTGCAGTCGGTAATCATTTGTTGACTCGCACAACAGAATGAAACAAGGGTATGTTTTTCCTGGTGGAGGTCCATACTCTTTCCCAGCATTTAGGCTCACACAAAGGTAAAAAGTCCCTGGGCTGCACAAATTAGAAATTGAAAACTGATCTTTAATAGTCTGCTATTTATTATGATGTCATGAATCCCAGTAAAAAAAAAAATCAGAGCAAAGAAACTGAAGTGGGGCACAGGAGCGTCCCACGCAGGCTTTTTTTCCTTCCACTGCTCACAGTGTTGGCCCCCGGCCTTCTTCCGAAAAAGTGTGAAGGTAAAGCCAAATACCCCCCTGGCCAGCATGAGAACATTCATGTGACAGAAACTTCAAAGAGACACAAAATGGCACACAAATCAGGAAGATGTAAGCTTTCTACCACCAGTGTATACCCAATCAGTATTCCTAGTAGTATAACTGTAACAAATCATGATGTGTTGATTACGACCTGGAGTATGCTCTGTAATTTAGATGTACTGAGATCCAGCCTGATTATCAATCATGGTGTAATTTTCTCTGGTGTAGTCTGGTGTCTGGTGTAGAAAATATAGTACACTACCCTAAATAGACACTAACAAGAGCAATTACCCAAGCAGTTGGTTTAATAACAATACTATTTGTAGGTTTTAATACATTCTCTGTCCATATAGCTATTGCCTCAATTCCAGCTCGTTTTCATGTTGCATTTGTGGAGTACAGTATTTTCCTCCCTGAATCTTCCTCCCAGCTGAATCAAAAACAGTTACACTTATTGTAAAAGGATGTAGGATATTATAAGGCATAATTGATTTGGGGGCAAATTGCGATTTAGCGAGGTTGTGTCATTGCTTTTCAGTGGCACAACATTAGACGACAGTGCACAGGAAGACCATGCCACCACATATGAAAGATATTCATTAGATACATGGTACATGGTACATGGACTGCATTTATATAGCGCTTTTATCCAAAGCGCTTTACATGTGAAGGCTGTGTCAGATGTGAAGAGATTTTATAAGTTACATATGAATACCGTGTCAAAGACAGGCAAAATGACGCATGAGAGTTACACATGAAGACTGCGGGACCTTTACTGAAGTGTGTGCACATCCCCAAGATGTGTGTGAAAGGGTACTGGAACGATGACACTGAGAGCAGAAGTGTGTCTACGCGAAGGAGAAGTGCGGCTGACATGAGCAGTGATCCCAGGCGAAAGAGCAAAGCGGTTCCAGATGTGGCCTAATGTCAGGACTTCTGCTTCAACACAGGCCGCTCCTTATCCAGGAGTAAGTGGTCAAGAGGGACACAAATTGGGTCCAAAGAAAGGATTCATCACTGGATCTTAGGGGCCCCGTCTTGCTCACTGTCTGCGTTCGTGAGGCCAGCGGTACGCCGTGTCTCAGAACTCACACTTCACGTAATCATCAAAGGCAAACATGACCTCCTTTCACACTTCCCAGCATGCCGCAGGAGGGACTTGCCTCACCTCAGTAGGAAATTGCGGTGGTTGCGATTGGTTGAATGATGGAATGGCGCATTCCGTTCCAGGTTCCCCACTCATCTGCCTGCTCCATGCATGCTGGAAGCTGGAGGTTTAATGTGTCTGTAGGAGGAATGGCCTGTGGAGTGTGTGAAGTTATAACTGACTCTAGATAATGGTTTTTGGAAATGGAGAAAAAAAACAGATGTTTTTAGTCTCTCTAAATTCAGGGTGGGTAAGGGAGGCCTTATGCATTTCTGGATTCCATGCAAGCTTGTCTTTAACTTTTTCAGTAGCCCACTAATTTATGTAATCTGGCAATTTTGCTAGATTTATTGATAATCCCATGAATCACAGCTG
This sequence comes from Anguilla anguilla, assembly GCF_013347855.1. NCBI lineage: Eukaryota > Metazoa > Chordata > Actinopteri > Anguilliformes > Anguillidae > Anguilla > Anguilla anguilla. The sequence continues at coordinate 20,037,880 of NC_049212.1, read as the reverse complement.
ATAACTGTTCTTCTGTCCCTAGACAAAAAGTTTTACTGTGGTCTAAATGTATGAGAGCTAATTAGCTAACTGAGCCAAGGTAATTGGTGGAAGCAAAAATCCGTATATAGACAAGCTCTGTTCTTTCTCTCTTTCTCTCTTCAGGATCTGGACAGTCTACAGAGGAACCTGGAGGAGGTGCGTTTCTTTGATCTGTTCGGCTACAGTGACGAGGAAGGAAGCTGGCTCTGCTTCATGTGTAATAATCCAGAGAAAGCCACAGGTAGACACGTCATGCTTAATTTTTGTAAATATGCCACATCCAATCTAAGACAAAGGTATGCATGTTAATATTGGCCACTAGTCTTTAAGGTGCAGTTACATTTTACCAGAAAGCATTCGTAGGTACGTCTCACCTTAATCCTGTGTGATATCACCTGTCCCCTGTAGAGATCATGGGTCATGGCATGTCAGCTAGTGAACTGTGGGTATTTTTTGTCTGGAATACTGCAAGGAAAGTGAACATATTAAGTACACTGTTTACATAGTAGAGTTCATTTGGAGCTACGAGACCCAAAAAGAGTGAAGGGCATGTGGACTCCAGATGTGCTGGCTTACAGACAGGCCTGCAGACAGATAAGAAAGTGGCAGACAGTGGAAATGAATGACACATTAAAAATACAATTCTGTCAAAATTCAAATAGACGCTGCTTCGTTAGCCCTGAATAGAAACATGTTGGCCCTTTGTTAGTTGCTGTGTATTATGAGATATCCATTTCTTTTGATCTTATAGAAGTTGAAGTCATACATTTTGAAGGTGAACAATGGGCTCAATGGGCTGCAGATTATTTTATTATATACTGTATAATCCACTACATCCCATCTTTAGATTTTTGCTTTCACAGGTCCAGAAATGATAAAAACTGCCAGTTTACTGGGATATCTATATGAAAATTGTATTCTCATCTTTGATTGGGTTTCATAATGCTGGGATTTTTAAAAATGTAATTGTAAACATAAAATTTTCTTCAGCATACCACAGTTTCAGCATAGTAGCACTGTATACTGTATTGGACTGCTGTATTCACGAATGCAACAGTATGGTTTCACCAGGGTTTCAAACCTGCAACTTGGTACCTCATCTCCCCAACAACAATGTTATTCCAGTGTTTACATGGTGTAAAATATGTATTCATAATTGCAGCTACATTATGTTATACTAACATACATACTGTAACTAATAGCAATAAGTACGGGCTTACATTACATTACTTCAAAAATTCATTTGGATATAGAGCTTCACTCACTAGGAGTGGCCAGGTTATCAGTACTTTACATTGGACCTTTATTATTACACATTTGTCACACGGAATGGTTTCAGATCTTTAAACTAAATATAATATTAGATAAAGGAAACCTGAATAAACACAAAACATATTTTTAAATTATTATTTAATTTATTTAATGATAAAAATTATCCTTAAACTTAATAACTGGTTGCACCAGCTTTAGCAGAAATAACTGCAACCGAACACTTCCTATAATTTGATATGAGTCTTTCACATCACTGTGGAGGAATTTTAGCCCACTCTTCTTTGCAGAACTGCTTTAATTCAGACAAATTGGTAGGTTTTCGAGCATGAACTGCTTTTTTCAGGTCCTGCCACAGCATCTCTACAGGGTTCAAATCAGGACATTGACTAGACAACTCGAAACTTTAATTTAGCGTCTTTTCAGCTATCTGCTAATGAGACTGGAATTCAGACCTAACTCGTCTTGGTGAACATGACCGCTAATAAATTATAAATAAAAAATAAATAAATCAAAGTCTGCAAAATAGATTTAGGTTCTATGAATTATGTACTATTTGCATTGGAAGACCTCCCTCGGTTGTTTTCCCACCATGCTTTTAATATTATTTTCTTGTTTTTTGCTTTTGGCATTGCTTCCTTACTGCCTCACATCCTTATTGCTATAAATTTTTGGTAATCCCACTGGCAAAGTCTGGTTAAGTCTGCACCAAAGTGGACTCGCGTGAAAGTCCATCTTGCAGACTTGATGAATTGTAGAATTGTGCAAATACTTTTTCACGGCACTGTATAAAGGCTGTCAAGTGCGTCATTTGCAGGCATAAGATTTGCAAGCCTTTGCCTTGACTGTTAGAGTTGGCTGGTTACCAAGCCCCACAAATCCCAGCAGCCACCACCCACGCACATTGTGCACAAAGCACACTTAAAGACTGCTGCCAACATGCTTTACTGTGTGAGATATCAAATTACATAAGAAAGCTGGACACAAACAGTCTAATTGGGTCAGTCTAATTAAAAAATCATTAATTAGACTGACCCAACAAACTTAAAATTAACACTAAAAATTCACTTAATGCTAATAAGACTTCAGTGTATTACACTATGTGGAAATTCTCAGTTAGGGTTTTTTTCTGAGCACATGTTATATGGCTTTCCTATAAACCAATATGTATCATTGGGACAGGCTCTGTACTGGGGTTGCTATCTTGGAATACTGTTCTTTATTGGTTTCTTCAACACAGATGGGTTTGCTGTTATTCCTATTTACTAGGTGCAGTTACCTTGGAGGAGGCATGAGAAGTGTGATCCACTCTCTAACCAAGCACAAACATGACAACCCACTCTCTAATCATCAAGCACAAACATCACAATCCACTCTCTAATCATCAAGCACAAACATCACAACCCACTCTCTAATCACCACAAAGTATGACCGTTGCTCTAATCACAAAGTAAAGTAAAAATGCCAAGATTAAGCCCTGAATATTGTTGGTTCAATCCCAATCAACAACCAGCATATATATTACATTACATTACAGGCATTTGGCAGAGGCTCTTATCCAGAGCGACGTACAATAAAGTGTATAACCATAACCAGGAACAAGTGTGTCGAAAACCCTAGAGAGAAGTACCGTTCCAAGTGCAGGGAACAACCGCACAGTTCAACTTGGACCCTGAAGGTTAAACTGATTAATACTAACACAAACGAGAACAGCAACAACGCAGTCTACGCAAAAATACAAGCAGTAGATAAGACGATATTTACACATACAAACCACTACAAAAATTGTTTATTTAATTTGAAGCTAGAAGGTGAAAATCTAGATCATTTTCAAAATACCTTTTGATCCATTTACTCCTACTTTTATCCCATCTGTCAGACTCTTTAGTGGCTTGACCTTCACACTTCTCATTCCCCTGCTGTAGACTGAAAAATGTTCTTAATTGCTGAAGAACATCAGTAAAAGCCACAGTCAACAGCAATGGCGCTGAGAAATGTGGAGCGTGCTGGGAACCTTTAGGTGACTTCATAAAGGACATTTTGTCTTTGCTAAGATGGTGAGAAAAAACTGCTGAGTTGGCATTCGAGACACGGTTATAAAGTATTGGCCCTGGTGTGTGATTCACAGGCGAGCCCTTCATTTGCTCTCTGGCTCCGCCTCCCTGGGGAAGTGTAGGGTTCGACCAGAAGTGCACAATTAAGTGGTCCATCGGGAGCTGGAGACCTGGACATCTCACCTAAGCCCTGGCTGAAGAGATAGAGGGGCTAGATGTATGTCTGTTCCTTAACTCCTTTTACAAATGGACTATTAAAAAAGTAGAGCAGAGAAACCAAATCCCTTTAGGTGCAGCACAATAAAATGGTTATTACGAAATAATAATCTACACCCATGAAAGCCTGGTGTTTTCTTTGGATGATTCAGGGTCTGCTTTGGCCCAGAAGTCAATAATCCACATTATGTTAACCCAGACCTAGTCCGTTCATTTGGCTGATGGATTGGTGAAAGCTTCCTCTGAAGATGAACAATGATCTTCATAATGAGAATGGAATTTTGTTGTTGTGAACTCAACAGAAGTCTCTGATGCAAAACAATTTATTAGTGCACTAATAATTTTTTTTAAAGAATGTAAAAACTACTGCCAACGCAGGAATAGAAGTGCCATTTTAACTACGAAAACAGGAGTTAATCATTAAAGCTACTTTTCCTGTCATCATAACATTTACATTTACGGTTTGCTGATTCAAATTGATTATTGAGACAGCTCCCTTGGTCCTAAACTGGTAGAGGCCTGGAGGAGTCTGTGTATGTAATGTTTTTGGTATTATAAACAGAAAATTGATTCAAAGGGCTAGATGAGCAGGGCAGGAAGCCCTTGAATCAACTGTGTTATAAACAATGTCTTGATGTTTGCATACGGTACATTCATGACTGAGTGAAACCCTGTAGTGTCAGGTCCAATTGAGTTGTATCTTGAACTGACAAAGTAAACTGCAATGCACTGGATATTAAGTTAAATATGGGCACCTTTATGAATAGACCCAAAAAATGATTAAGAGAGATTGACATTTAATCAGAAGACTGAGTAAAGGCCTTAAATCATTAAGAAATACAGCTTGTGTAATTCAATGAATTGGCTTGTTTGTTCTAGTAATCAAGAGCGTGGACAAAAGTAATTTGTATAATGCCACTCAGAGCCTAGCTTTGCTGCTGCTGTTGATTTTGGCTGCTTGCATTCCTTTTAGATGTACTAAGGTCGGATCAATGTTCAGTTCTTGATGTATTGAACACCAATCACCAATCAGTGTCAGTGTCTCCTAGACAAGAAGGGAGCAAAGCAACAGTTTGTGGTTCAACTCTTTCCCTGCCTCAGTTTCCTTCCGTTTACATAAAGAAATGTTATTAAAGTTGCCCCTCGCCATGTTTAAAATGCCCAGGACGTGACGCCTTAGTCTCACATAGTCAATCATTGTTCTGTCTCCTGGAACAGTTCCTCACTGCTTGGAAAACGTCTTGGCTTCAGGAAATTATCGTGGCAACTCGCACCCCTGTGTGTGAAGCAGACCGAACTTGTGAGTGTGTGTGTGCATGTGTGTGTGTGTGTGTCTGCATCTGTGTAGATTTCCTTCAATTGCCCTTAGGATCGGCACTCTTCTATGGAGTGACCAGAACACAGAAGAGCCCACAGGGGAGCCATAAGATGAATTAAAAAATAGGAGCTGTCACTTTTCACATGTTCACATGGGCGTCAGCAGGACCTTCTGAACATGTGCTCAACATTCAATTACATCCTCCCCCCCCACCCCCAAAGACAAGTCCCCCATCACCGCCCCTTCCCCAAATCTCTCTAGAAACCAGCGCCCCTAGAGTTTTTTGACAGATTGTTGAATTCCTTCCAACCAAGCATGAACAAGCTGAACTTTTCCTGTTAGATACTGTGCAGGATCTGATACGTCATATAGAAGTTGTACAGGACTTGATTTGTCTCTGCAGGGCTTGGAATATTCTTTGTTGCTCCCACTGTTTACACTGTTGCATGAACAGCAGAATGAATTCCCCGGTTTCCAGAAGTTTCGAAAAAGACTCCTCAATCTGCAAAAAAATATACCATCCAATCCTGACCTCTTTCTACCCCATGGTTCTGAAAGTGTAAGAAACCTTGGACGCATGCTGCGTTTGTGGAAGTCTACGGCCATTTGTACAATTTATTTGCCTTCCAAAAGTAGCAAATGTTCCTGTTCCCTTTGGACACAGTTGTTGTGAGAGCACTCAAAGCCTAGGATCACGTTACGTAAACAGCCCAGGAAGGGGTCTGGCTTTCATTCCGTTCAAAGATGCTGCGTGCTTCATTGTGGTTTTTACAAGGTGAGGGAGACAGGGATGATGTGGAATGTGACAGGTTTAAATGAGCTGCTGTTTCATGCTGTGGAAAGTTTCTGATCCTCACAGGCGCACAATTAAAAAGAGTCGCAATGCGGAGTAGTGGTTAGAGCCCTGGGCTCTGGACCTGAGGGTCACGGGCTGCAGTGCAGAGCAGTGGTCTGAGCGTCAGAGCGATATGAGGTCCGCGGTCTTGATTTTAATCGCCATCATAAAAAAATAAAACGAGAATGAATGTTACAGGACGCGTGTCCGACGTTGCCGTACATTCCGAGAGAGGCGAGTGAATGATGTCATGTGTAAAAGCGCTTGGCATGCGTTTGCTGTTAATAGCTCTGTGTGCTGGTGCACCCCGCGGGACCTTGGCGCACACGCCCCCACGTGAGCGCTAAAACCGGCCCGCGCCTGTGGAAGCCAGGGAATGGGTCCGCACGTGTAGCGCTGCCCAGCCCAACATTCCTCCAGCTCCGTGGCGTACAACACATCACAGTGACTTGTACTCTCACATGAATAATGTCAAAGGCAATTTTCACACGAAACACGGGCTACTGGTCGATGCTAACCGACAGTCAGGTTGTGCTCGCGGAGTATGAGGGAGAGGGAAAGGAAGCCTGGGCTATCTCATTGGAGCTTGGCCTGGTGGATTACTGTGGACTAGTCATGGTCTGCTGTGGCTGTCTGAGACCTGCTCCTGCAGCCTCCACAAAACATCGCTTTTAACATTAATATTGTGATAACATGTTCAAATGAAAGCGGTGGGTCACAAAAAGCACAACCTCTGTTTATAAGTTCTTTATAAATCAATAATGCTGTGCTCATAAAGGAGTTTGATTAATGTTATTAGGTTTTGCTGTGCAATCCAGTTCACAGTCAGAAATAAATCATGCAGCTTTGCAGTAATCACTAACTGGCAGCAGTTATGGACAGATGGACAGGGCCTTTTCATAGTTAATCCCAGAGGATGAAAGGGCAGTAGAAGATGAGACTTCAACCAGGACAATAGCTCTCTGTGCATTATTTTGGAAGAGACAGTCCCTCTTTTCCTGTTTAATTGGCAACAGTTAGTACCAGAGCTCTCCAAAAAGCAAACTGCACCCAGATTTAGGCCCAGCATGCCAAACCAATGTGAAAAAGGAAACAGGGGGCTTATTATCTAAAATCGGAAGTGACAGGCGCATTGCAGTGCACTCTGGGCCTCGCTGGGGTAGTAAATAATGTGAAGGAGATTTGGTCCTTTTCCTGCAGTTTCGTAATGGTCATTAACTCTTCGCTGTGGGCTGCAGGGCGATGTTTTGTTTTTGGTGCAGGGGGGGTTGGAGAGCTCAAGGAGATGGAGGTGGCAGGGGCCCAGTGGTGGGTGTGAGTGGACAGGATGCATCAGCACAGGGCATTCAGTGACTCAGTTCCTCTCTGTTCCCTGTGGCAGACCGGGCTGTGGGGTAGGGGGGATGGAGGCCCAGATGTAACTGAGATATTGTGACTGGTGTGTCACTTTGATGTGTTGGGCGTGCCTTTTTTGTGTGTCAGTGCATATGCTTAAGCAACACATACATTTAGGTTGCCGATTTTTTATGTAAACTTTTGAAGAAATGAACAACACTTGTATTGTCATCATTTTGGACAAGTGCCATTTTCCCAGTTCTTTGTCATTTGAAAAAATATATTCCTCCTACTTTTAGTTGTGAACCAAGAAGGCCAGCCATTGATCGAGGGCAAGCTGAAGGAGAAACAGGTGCGGTGGAAGTTCATCAAACGCTGGAAAACACGTTACTTCACCTTGGCCAGCAACCAGCTCCTCTTCCGAAAAGGAAAATCAGTAGGTATACATTTTGCTCTCTGAGGAGCACATGAAAGAAAGTGTTTTCAACCCTTGTCCTCAACAACACCCTATACTATATAATATATACCATTGCTCTTTGGCTCTTTGTAATTGAATCAGGATGGGTGTCTGTGGAATAATGGAAACCTCATCTCCCGATAAGGCATCATTTTTCTCCAGGGGATTAGCTGCAGCTAAACGTAATAATGTTGGTCCCGGTAAAGATCTTTGGGGAATTCCTACGGCCAAAATGCAATTGCAGAAACAACATGAGTCATTGTGTTTTAAAATGTTGGATAAAAATCAACATCCAAAAGCAGAGAATAAAAGAATGATGAATAAGCATTGTATATGTAACCGAGGCCATTGATGGCAGCTCACTATAAATTTAGTCTGAGGTCATTTAGCCTCCAAATCTAAAGCTATTGTGCAAGAGAAAATGTTCAGTCAAAACACCTGGAGGAAAACAGGCTAAGTTGAGGTTAGCTAGGCACCAGTGCACCCTGGTACCTTGCCAAACACAGCAAAACATTCCAGCTATCATAATAACTATTTCTTCTCATGGCTCACCACACAAGGAAATTAGATACATTACACTATTTTATTGTTCAGTATAAAAACTGTCTATATAGCCGTGTCTGTTTTTAAAATGCCGGAGAGGGTCATAATGGTAATTTCACTTAGCAGAACAAAGGGTCTTCGTTGTTAAACAAAATCATGTTTTTTAAACAATCTTTAGAGTAAGAAGTGAACCAATCTTCTGAGAACTGTGCATTGGTCAAGAAAATGAGAGATTTTATGGATTGAGGGCTTCACATTCTTTTAGGGCTTTAGGGAGATATTTACAGAGATGAAGAATTACCACCAAAACGAAGGGGCACCCCTGTGCTCCCACCACAGCCAGTACAACCCGATACATATCGCAGTCCTCCACTTGGCCAAGCATCCCTCTCCCTCTGCCGGGGTGATTGGTTGACGGTTTTCCTTCCTGTAAAAACCGCCACTTTGTGTCCGACTGACTCCTGATGTGGCCGAGCTTTAATCTTCCTGGTGCCCCTGAACTCCACCGGCCGGGGAAAAGCCTCACTCTGTCTCCATGGTTTCCAGCCCTTTGTCTTTTTTTGGGCTCTCTTCGTAATTGAGACCAGACAGTGGCCTGCGCCAGTCTACCTTCAGGGCTGTTTGGCACATCAGCAAAGCCTGCATGTGCAGTTTCAGCGAGACCCCCACTCCCCTGTCTCCCCTCCCATTCCCACCAACATGAACTGCCTCCCCCCCCCTCCTTTAAACCCCTCTGCCCTATACCCCCCTTCTGTGACAAGGCCTTGGTGTCTTTCAACTCTTCTGTAGCCATTCTGAATGTAAGAGTATACCATAATGAGCCCACACTAAAGGCTAACAGGATACAGGATACAGTTTGGTCTTTGGAGGTGCCTGGTAAAATGTTGGCTGGGGTCAAGGGGCTCAGATTTTAACATGGAAATAGTTCTAAGCCATCAGACCTAACAAAAGTAGATGGATGCAGCTTCCATGCAGAGTAAAACATTGACATAGCATCTCACAGGAATCTATCATACCTGTATTTTATAACATTATGGCATACATAGAAAAATAACCAGAACACTGGGGTGGGGGGCGGGGAGACATCATCGGGCCATCAGTGGAGTTTTGGCAAGCCTGTTTTAAAGCATCCCTGCTTTGCAGTCCTCCTATTTCCATCCCACTTCCTCCTTTCCCTGCAGAAGGAGGAGTTGGATGACAGCCCTATCGAGCTGAGCAAGGTGCAGAGCGTGAAGGTGGTGGCGAAGAAGAGGCGCGACCGCAGCCTGCCGCGGGCCTTCGAGATCTTCACCGACAGCAAGACGTACGTCCTTAAGGCGCAGGACGAGAAGCACGCCGAAGAATGGCTGCAGTACATCAACGTGGCCATGGCACAGGCCAAAGAGAGGGAGAACCGCGAGGCCACCACCTACCTGTGACCCAGCCAACGGCAGCACCCCCTGCCCCCTCCTGACCTCTTACCTGTGACCTTCAAGTGTGACCCCCCTCCACAACAGAACATCAAACTGTGAGTTCCTGGCCCGCCTTTGACCCAAATGCATCTGTTGGAATCCACGATCACCCCACACCTCACCACCTGAAATCCGACATATAACAGTAGCTCTGCAAAGACTCAGCTTACCTGTCACAACCAAACAAAAGCTGTGACTCAAAGGAGATCACGGGAACAAACCATCCATTGAGATGGACCACAATGCCCTGACTGTGTGACCATGACACCTGTGAGTCATCTATTGCACTGCTGCCAAGGGTGGAAACTGAAAAAAAGAAGATAACCAAAAGAACAAAGATAACCTAAAGAAGCAAATGCATTCCTGTTTTTCCAATTTACAGCAATACTGGTTCCACTGAAAACTGTGATGCGCCCAGCGAGAAGTGGTGTGGGAAATTAAGACCGTAAATTATCGCACTCTTTCTGAACTCTGCAAATACTGAGGAGTGAATGATAGCTCTTTAAGCTTAGCACAGTTTTCAAGCATATAGATTTTCTTGATTTAACACTGGAAAAGTTGTGATATATTTTTTCCATTCAAAAAAGTTAGCAAGGTCTGCTGGTATTAACTGTAATTTATCATACAAGAGCGATCTTCTGGAAATCTCTGAGGACCATGAAATGGTGAAAAGCAGAAATCCTAAACTTTGTTATTCTGATCAATATTTCGTAACCTCTGATTCTTTTGGGAATGCATCTCCACAGAAAAAACATGTTTACTGGCAAAGTTTTTCCTTAAGTTTCCATCAAAGAAAAGAACCATGTCAAACTGCTTCATTTTATGTTTTGTGATAGTGGGGATTTGCAGTGAAGCAGTTGAAGCAGCCATGATGGATAGCTCCAATAATATTTGTACTATATATATATATATATATATATATATATATATATATATATATGAACTTGAATATAATTTGAAACTTAAAAGACAGTATAAATATTTATGTACCAAAAGAGGATCGGTGCTCCCCTCTTGCCCTCTTGCTTGATGAAATAGTTAATTATAATTTAAGACAGTAGAGCATTGAAATAAACATTTTAACAGATTATCTCAAAGCATTACCCCCTACTACATGGGTGTAATAAACAATAGACAGTGTTGTGGGTGCCTATGGATGGTCTATACAATTATAAAATAAAACGTCACAGTAAAAAATAAATGCCTTACATAGAAGTCTATTTCCTCCATTGTGTTCCCACCCAATCAGTTTTATATTAAGTATTCATCAAATTCAAGCTGAAGTTTCCAGTAACCAAAGAAACCCTTTGAAATCTTATATAAATCTTACACAAAGCTATTTGGCCATGGTGGCAGAGAGCTCCAAGCGAGCACAAGAACATTTTCATGATGTGACATTATTTGTTTACTCACCAGACACCCTTATCCAGGGCGACTTGAAAAATTATTTCATTTGTTTTGTTTTGTATGCATTTTGTGGCTCATTTCCACAGTTGGGTTTTTACTGGGGCTATTGAAGTGAAAGTGCATCACCCAAGAGTGCAACAACAGTATCTCATCCGAGGTTTGATCCCATGGCTCCAGGTCCAGTCCAGGGCTCTGACCACTGCGCACCGCAGTGTCAGCTGCGCCATATTTGTGCTGCCACACAATTTAGTCAGGACGCAAGAATTCTGTGTGCTTTTCCGGGGCTGTCTGGGGCCGTAGCGCAGGAGTACTGTCCCAGACTCAATGTCTTGTTTCTCCAAATGATTTCAGATCCTCTGAGGTTCATGCAGAGCCAAAAGCTTCTTTTTAAAAATAATAATAATAAATTGCATGCATAGGCAGCTGTGTAAATATAATATATCTATTATACCCCCATCTGTAATGACACTTCATATTAGCGTTTGCCTTTAAGTTTGACATTACCAAATGTAATTTTCTAAAAACAGTTTTTTTTTCTTTGCTGCTCTCAAAAAATGGGACATTATGTCTGAAATCAATTAAACCAGGAACTGAGTGTTAGTCCACAGGAGGGGTGACCCTTCCTTATGTGCATACACTGGAACACATAAGCTCTGCAGTGGAGTTTAACATAACACAATGGGAGGTTTTGTGAAAATCACTTTAAATATGTTAGGAAAATGTACGTGGATATTTTGCTAAGAATCATAGCAAGTCAAAAGTATTAAGGCTTTATAAAATTCATTTTAGGCATTTAAATCATAGTTTAACATATTCATTAACTCTCGTCACATTGACTTTTAAAGGTAATTTTTTAACCGTATCAATTTTGTTTTTTTGCAGGTCAGTATTTATTTTTTCAAGCAACAGGCATGTTGAAACTTTAACCAAACTTGAAAAACTGTTAGCTACAGACCATTTTAGTCAAATGACTGTTCCAAAATATTGTAAGTAGAATTTTTATCAGATGTAATTTTCTTTAATGCTGGTTTCTTTAAAAACCTTTCATTTTTAAATGCAATTTTGTCTTTGTAGTCGTGATTTATACTTTTGCTTTGGTACTGGTTTCACTGCATGTACTGAGATTTGTAAAACCTATACTGTTTGCCTTTTTTTCTCCATTTTCTAGAAAAAATTAAACACATCAGAAAAATGTTGTGTTCTCCCTTGGCTACCAAACCACAGCACACACACTGCAACACATTTATCACATGTACACTATTGCTGTAGTGTTTTCATTCTAGAATTGTGAACCAGCATGATTTGGGGTCTGTCCATTGGATTTTCTGAGCACTAATGTATTTCCGTAATTGTAGGATGTACAAGAATATATGTGTGGCGCCCGAGAGAAATAACTACATAAGTTGGCTGCCACATTAAATATTCTACGTTAGGCAGTGTTCTGTATCACAAATATTTCTCAATACTGCATGGTGTAAGAAGAATAATGTGGAAAAGTACAACAGTGTAGTTAAAATAGCAGTTGACATTTTGGCAGTGCTTTCCTGGAAATGATTCCAAATGGCGTTCCAAATTTGGGAACTTCCGCTCTCTCTGATAACGAAAACGAGCAGGCCATAAAACGAACAGTGCTGTGTAAGTGGACCCGCACACCCTTCTGCCTGGCCCGGGGCCTCCTGTTCTCTGGCTCTCTGTAGACTGTAATGAGGTTTATTTGGTGATGGGGCAAAGCCACTTGTCTGTGGGAACCCAGCCACACATGATTACAGATTAAAGATAACAGCATCTTAGGTTAAATCAATGTGATTTACAGCAATGTGAATGCAAGGCAGACTCTCGTGCAGAGAGGCTTCTAGTCCCACTTAAGTCCCGAAGAGGAAATTCGACTCGGGAAATGATTTTTGGAGGGGACAAATCAGGCAGTTTTAGCATTGCATTGGACGTGTTCCCTGCCAAATATTCTCTGTTATGCCTGTGGGCGTGTATAATTTTAGCAGGGGATTGCACATTGTACACTCTGCACCATTCTGCACCATTCTGCCCTGTCTGTTCCACTATGAGCATAGGGGGTGGTGGAATTTGCCCTACCCTGATCAATACTCCCAACATCCTGCTTCCCCAGTCAACCCCCACACCTACCCCAGTCTCAAAACAAAGGGGTAGATTCCTTATGTGTACTTCACTTCAGCCTAATTTCTATTGGCCAATTGTTGGAAGATAACTTTGGCCTTCCAGTGGGGATGTGGTCCTGCAGGTCTTGAATGTCTCTTCCCACATTCCAAATACTGTGGCACCTTCAGCTGCAACCTGTCAACTGACATCCAAGCTCCGTTGTTGAATTAGTTGCGAAATAAAGGGTTCAGATCAATTAAGAACCACAGGACCATGGAGGGTTGAGACCACTGGTGCAAATCCTTTTTGTTCCCACAGAGCATTTCTTTGCTCTGTCTCCCTCTGTGTATTTTGCATCTCAAAGTCCATGTAATATTTGCAGGCATCCAGAAAAAATATTACCAGGAAACAAGGATATGTTTTGTGAGTATTCCAAGAAGAGGTTGCTCAAAGCTCCCTGCAGAGAAAGACAGTGGTCTGAAGCAAAAAAGAAAAAAAACTTGCATTTTACATATTTAACATACCACTGTGCCCAAAAATATTGAAAGCATGTTGACAATAAGCTCAAGTTCCCTCTTGATTGACTCCAACCCCCTAACGGCATTCTAACAAAAACTCACTTCTGGAGGCAATCCGGCAACTTTCTGCTCTGAAGCCCTGGCACTGGCTGACATGCTGATGGAGGTGGCGGGGTCACCAAAGAGGAGGGGAGACACATGAAAACGTCTGGCATCCCACAAAATATGCGGCAGTGCTCCTGGAGCCACCCGTCCCTGACCCCCAAGCCCTCGTTCTGGTGGCAGCCCCCTCCCCCGCCGTCGCCCTCCCCGGCGCCCGCTCACGCGTGCCCGGCAGCGCGACTCTGCCTGCTGGTGGATACACGCGCGGGCGAGCAGGCACACCTCAGAAGGTCCTGACAGGACCGCGTCACGGATCCGGTACAAATCCCCGGCACATGTGAGAAAGAGTGACAGGCTCTTGGGCTCCAGACCCACAAAACCCTTGGGGAACGTGCTTAAACAAATAAACAGGGCTGCCTGAAAAATATACGCAGACCGCTGATTTGTATATAATTTTTCCTGCCCCCCCCTTCACAGAACCCTAAGTCTGGATTCGAGCCAAAAGCTGAAAGTGGTTCCCTTTCAGGCAGTTAATGACACACAAGCTTATGTAATCCCAAAAACGATTTGCCACTTTGATGGGGTAGTACACATTGAAGATGATTTATGTCAATTACTCCAAAAAAATATTTTGATACATATCTGAGAGCTTTCCATTACCTTTCCATTTACCGTGCTCTCATAATCAATGCTCAAAATTAAGTTAAAGTGTCTTTTTGGTAAGTGGCTAAAACAAACATTTTAAGGACAGCCCGTTCATTTAAAACTACTGATATTTATTGTCTTGGCTTCTACTGACATGGTAAGTATTGTTCCTTAACATAACATAACATGATATAACGACGAGAACAGGCCATTCAGCCCAACAATGCTCGCCATTTTCTTTGGCTTTGGTTTTGGTCCATTGGTTTTGTTTCCTGTAGTGGACAATTATTCTTGAGAAAGAAAAATAACAATAAGTCTTCTACATGGTCAGGCAAGGATTTTGATGATCCTATATACTTTGCTCTTTTAAAATGTATAGACCCTTAGATCAGACTTTTAGTATAACAGGAAATGGGTTTTCAGTACTTCATAGGCATTTGGCAATTGTGCTCAGCAGATGACAATGAGATAGTGTACAATCTCCATTTAAAGCAGCATGAAATGGTTTATTTCCAAGTATGTTTTGGAATGAAAACATATAATTATTAACGGTAATGCCCTTCATCTGATATCAATTGTTTCGTTATGCTCTACGTCACTTGGCTTCACATAGAATCAGTTTCAGAACCTGCGCCTACTGAAATGCATAAGACAAACCAAAATGCTTATGGAAGATCCAATGACTTTGAAATGTGATTACAATTTATTTCCTCGTTTTTTCCCAGTACAAAATGGCACAACTATGCATTTCAAGTGGTACCTCTTCTGCAGATGACCTTGGCCAAATGCAATGCTTTAATGTGTTTATGTTATGTCTTATATTTTATATCATGCCAAGCTTGTGGAAAGCTGTTCCATTAGCAATATGGAAATCATATGGAGAATGCAGTGAGCTCAGGGATTCTGAGTTTGCCTGTGTGTGTTCATCTGAGATGATTTGAGACAGAAGTGTTCAGAAAAAAAGATTTATCTGCACATCTGTATATACCATAGATGTTAATGGGCCAATCAATTACATGAAAATTGTTTTGTCAGCAGAGGACAAAAAAGGCCTTTAGTATAATGGTTATTCTGAGATATGCTTATACTGGTCATTGGCAATGTTAACACATGTTAAGCATTATGGCAGCCATTATGGCTATGTTATTCTGAGGCCAAACCTATCCATAACTAAAAGTGATTTGAATCTGTAAACAGAGGTAAATTAGATGGGGTGTGCTGCTTGGGTTTGTCAGTCATGTTATGATCAGAGATACACTTTAAATGAGGATTATCATTAGAGGACCATAATTACTTCAAGTCTAAACTAAGCACAACCAGCTCTCTGAGCCTGGATTCTCTGCCTCTCAATTTCTAAGGAACAAATGGTATCTTCACTAGAACCCATACCAATTCTGGCTCCATCAAATGCAAGCCATGGTTCTCCTAAACACCAGGTGGGAATCCATGAAGTATTGTACAATTTGATTAAATATATATGTGCGCCTTGCCCCCTACATTTTAAGACTGCAAAATTCCGTATCAATTCCCAAGTCAACTCCTATAAACTTTTTTATACTGACAGAGTACATTATATCCATTGGAACTCGTTTAAACTGTGAATGTTTACTTTCTGTCTTTTTCTCTTTAGCAGAAATCTAGATACTCGCAGCACTCCCTCAAAGCTAATAGACACTTCTGAAAAAAAGACATTCTGTAGTCATTCTTCAGAGTCCTTTGGCTGTCTTACAGTAAAAGTAAGAGAAACTCTCCGGTGAGATTTCCCACTCGGCTTTTCCCATATGGCACAATTTTAACAGGAGAGGACACATCTGGTTGTGAAAGTGCGTGCTCGAGCCGGAGAGAGTGTGCTGACACATCCTCCGTCCACACGCACACGCACACATGCAAACACGTACACACGAGCACATATTTAATGGCACCGTAGTGCTGTCGGTCTTTTTCGATTTTCATTCTTCGGATTCTCTCGCTTGGTGCCCGCTGGATTTATGCACAGTCATTTGGCTTCGGATTCCTGAGAGCGACGCAAACTGTGCACTTCAGAAAGGAGCCGCACGTGTTTCCAAACGCATCCACAGCCCATTATTTATGAACAGGCCCCCACGGGGTGGCACTGCATCTTAATTACTCCACATTTCACTTTAAAAAGCTTTTTGTTCTAACAATGTTTATACCTTACCAGCCACCTATCGCTGATATAAATTAATATGCCTAATGCTTTTGTCAAAAAGAGTGATATTCACTGTTAAAAAAACAAAAACAAAATGCACTTGTGTCATGGCGTGGTCTTATAATGGGAGAAATGCACTTTACATCAGTGAACTTGTGTTGTGTCACAGTACAACTTCTCTTAAAGCTACTTTAATCTACCATGGCTTATACCAACGTATATAACTTTCATTCCTTTGCCAGAGGTGTTAGATGTAGCCAATGAGAAGCATTACATATATTGCTCCATGTAGAGAAATTACATATTAGTCAGATTTTACCAGCTTTTCAACAATGAAGCCCTTCATGTGTTAAAAGTGATATGTGCGACCTCATTGGTAGATCTGTAAATGAAAGCACAGTAGGTTGAATGGGTTGATTGAGGAATAATGACCATGGCACATTTCATTTCAAATTGGGATGCTTTTGAATTGGGAGGGTTTGCTGTGGAAATGCCTTGGCATTGTATTTTTTAAAGTCATAATTACCAACTGTCTCTCTTTTCCCCTCCAATTTGGAATGCACCATTCACAATTGGATTCTTACCTCATTATCTGTAACATCTTCCATCAATTTGGGAGGGTGCACACTGGCACCTGTGTCCTCCAGCTCATATAAAGCA
The DNA here is from genome assembly GCF_013347855.1 of Anguilla anguilla. NCBI lineage: Eukaryota > Metazoa > Chordata > Actinopteri > Anguilliformes > Anguillidae > Anguilla > Anguilla anguilla. The sequence goes on along the minus strand of NC_049212.1, from coordinate 20,020,767 downwards.
CTGGCATGGTCAGGCTCTGCACTATATGACACAACATTAGGAATAAGTGTCTCAGCTGGTGTATATCATTCCCAACAATCCAGGACAATTTGAGGAGCAATTCAACCCATGCTATCTTTATCCCACTCATCTCACTCCATACTGTCAATCACATTCAATCCTAGACTTTCATGAGCTTTCTTTGCTGCACTCTGTTCTCTTCCATCTCCTCTTCTCTGCCATCCTTTATGGCAGTATTAGTCATCGAGTGAGTGAGCTAAACAACCTCATGAAATAAAACACTTCACAATATGCAAACACCAGAAAGGACCCAAAATGAATCATGAAAGCAGTTAACAGCAGTTGACAGCACCCAGGAGGAATCGAAACTACACTTTTTTTTACCCATTTCTTCAAGCTAGCTAATCTGGCTGCTCCAGAAATCTTGGAGTTAAAATATAAACAACCAGCATGCCCAGGTCTTTTATTTAAAAAGATGGATGCCTGAAAACATTTATGAATACTTCCTGCTAAACTACCCCCTTTATCCACCACTGTCTGTGTATATTTGACCAACCCAGAACTGTCCCTTGAATCATGCCCTTATGCAGGCCTATTGTGTAGCATTTCTCAAGTAAATGTTGTTCAAATACCTGCCAAAAGGTGGCCTTAAACCGGAAACCTTTGTGACCATACTGCACACAAGCGTTAGCAGAAGCTACACCGCTTCACCCCAGCCTGAGAAACTACTTCCCAACCCTCGGGTGGGCATCTAACACCTCTGCCCTATAGTGGGAGTTGTTTGCACTGTTTTGTGACAGACTGTAGAATTATTGCAGTGTTTCAGTCCTTTTCTGATAAGGAGGCAGCTCTCTCTTAAATGCATTCGGATTTTGCTAGAAGGAGAAATTACAAATAGATAGAGGATGTGGTGGACACAGAGAATACTTATCACTGCAGATTCCATTACACAGAGGGTCTGGGCAAGCGTATGACTGATATGACAGTATATATAAGTATCTTCTGTTACAATCAGTGAACATGGCCAGCTTCTTTGCAGTGATTCATGAAGTCCTTTTTAATAAAGGCTGACGCAAAAGGACACATGTAAATAGTATGAAAAAGCCAGAGCTACAGTATATTCAGCATACGAGAACTGAGATCATGCCAGGAATAACTTTGTGATACTGCCCTCTGGTGGTACAGAATTTGTAATGTGCTTTGTAAGCTTATATCTCCCCCTTGTGGAAAATGTGTGGGATATACTGTATGGAGTTACTGAAAGTCCATCTCCTTTATTTTGGTGACTAACATGGAAGTTTAGCACGTTTGACGCAAGTTGTACAGTTGTTAAGGTAAGGTAAATGTGGATCAATGTCATTAAAAAGTCAAATGTATTAAACTGAGTGTGGGGAAATGTGTCTATTCAAAAATCATTCGGATTTTGGATGGACAGCCCAGGTAATACTTGTAAAAAAGTGAATTTTTATAAACCACATTAAAGGGTATATAAACTGTGTGATAATGGATACAACATGGCATGGTCTTAAAAATTAGCAAAATTGTACATTGCCGATAAAGAAAATTACCTATAAATATGGCCTTATAAAATAAAAAAATATTTAATCTATGTTTTGTGAACAATATGAGGTCTGGATGCAACTGTGTACAAACAGGCACATGCGCACGTGCACACACACACACACACACACACTGTGAAAGGCATGATGGCTTGGATAAGAATTTCAAGCATAAAATATAAAAATAAAAACGAAAAGAACTTGCACTGAACACTTTGTTTAAAATATTATATTAACTCATTAGCGAACTATTTGAGAAAAACGTATGCACAAACAATCACCAGCATTTTGGATTTTATTCTGCAATGCTCCTCTATATTCCAGGCTATGTAAGAGGGAGATAGCATGCACATTTTTCATATATACTAATACAGGCTGACATTGCCTACAAGTCTAATTCAAATCAACATTTGACTTAAGAATAATACCTACATTTATCCTTAAGCCAATTACTTTGTGGTGGGACTACAAATTTCAAAAGGCAGGAGTATTTACAATTGTAGAACCACGCCGTTCTTATTAAGCATAAGTTCCACGTGACACCCAGCCAGGTGTAATCTGAGGAGCAGGAGGATTTAAGAAAAGCCCACCTTAGTGTGGGCGGGGTTGTGAAGATGCCACCTTGTGCCCTCGGGAGGGTGGCAGAATCTGCACTGCCACCAAAAGTGGCAGGTGCATGCGCACTGTAGCATTCTAAGGCGCTGTTATTCCGCTTTGCCCTCCCCGTAAATAGCATCACACAATATCGTACACTCTTCTTAATCCTGTCTCCACGGCAACCACTCTTGGAAGAGAAACATTTTCAGCATGGTATGAAGGGAAGGCGGACGGACTGGAATTTCATGTTAGAACGCGCTGAGGGACTACAGGAAGCTGACGCTTTGCTGTGAGCCCTGGAGGGTTATGCACTTCTTCACCGAGTAGACAGCACAAGGTAACTTTGGTATCATTTTGTGGACTGCCTTAAATTCATTGGTATGCTCAAGTACAGTAAGTAGCATTAAAAAGTACTGCAGATCTCTCTAGCAATGTGCCAGCTGTCCAGTAACTGACTGAGTGCCTGAACAAGCATTTGTGACTGATGCCTGATTTAATCATGAAAGCTGCCACCCTCAGATGATAAACATACAGGTTTATCAAAATGCCCCTCAACTTCTTCTCATTTTATTTCTGTATTTACGTGCAATCTGCTTCTTTTGCCATGTGAGTAAATTGATGTAAACCACACAGACCCTGTCCCCATGTCTTCAAATGGGTTGAAATTTCTGTGGTGAAGTACAATATTCTGCAGTAAAATCTGATACAAAAGGAGAATTAGCTGGAGACGTCCACCCACACAATCGCACGCCCTGACAGTTCACTTACGCCCCCCCAGAGATCCCACTGCTCACAGCTCAGCTTGGCAGAGTGGGGTGAGAGCAAAGCCTTCTGGGTAAAATTCCTCAGGAGTGTTAATACCTAGCAAATGCACAGTAATGCATTATGCCTAACTGATAGGTAGCATGTGCAGGAGGTATGCTTGTGGTCATTTGCATGGCATTAAAAAACCCTCTGCTTTTGAAATGAGCAAATTTACATTTTGTCATTTCCTTGAAGACAGAATTGTGGATATTGTCATGCCAGTGTTTAACTCTTCACTATACCCACTGTGTGCTTGACAGCTGAAATTGTTTTTACTGCTTGACCTGTACTGGGAATGATTACCCTCACCAGATTTTGCAATGAGTTAAACAGGAAACAACCCCCCCCCCCTACCTGCACTGCAAACTTGGCTTGTCAGTTTGACTCTTAGGTGTGGGCAATGACATTGCACCCTGGAGAACTCAGAGCTTAATCTAAATTTCTTCAGTAAATGTTCCGTTGAATAGATTGTATACAAAAACAATGTAAGTTACGTAAGCTGTTCTGTGTAAGAACGCCTGCTGAATGGGGTGGCAGAGTAGTATAATGGGTAAGGAACTGGTCTTGTAACCTAAAGGTCACAGGTTCAATTACTGGTTAGCAAGGTTGAGCAAGGTACTTTACCTGCATTGCTTCAGTGTATATCCAACTGTATAAATGGATGCAATGTAAAATGCCATGTAAAAGTTGTGTACGTCGCTCTGGATAAGAGCATCTGCTAAATGCCTGTAATATAATGTAATGAAATTAATGCCTAAAAATTAAGATACACACTGTGCCTGCTTCCATTGACCACCTTGGCCAAATGTAGCCAAGTAAATATGTATCCTGCTCATTCAACATTCACATCCGACAATGACTGATAAAGCAGCTGAGCTTTGGGGGAAGAAGGGGCAGTCACAGGCTTCATGTGCTCAATTGCTGTGAAACCAGTCTTTTTCCTCCATCTGTCTGCGCTACACAAGCAACTCCCGTCAGTCTGGATCTGTTCATATCTCTCCCTGTCCCTCTCTCTCTTCACTGCATGTAAATGGGTACACCATGTTCTGGTTTGGCATCAAATATTCTCATTCATGCCAGCACTTTTCAAGCCTCATTTTTTGAAGCGAAGGAATCATGAAGAAGTGCCTACGTACAATTATATAATAGCTACAATCCAAGGAAACTGTAAGTACTAAAATGATTCAAAAGTCTAAACGCTTTTCAAAAGTACACTCATTTTCAAATTTCAGCTGCAAATCAGAATAAACAGCCCCTTGAAAGGACTGGACAGCATCCTATGCACATGTGCAGTAGAGTTCCTCCTGCCTGACCCAGCGCTGTGGATGTGCTCCTCCCTGTCCTCCAGTGTCCCGTGCTTCCAGAGCCTGGCCATGCGTGTCCCGCCGGAGGTCCTGTGGGCATGGATGGAGCTGCACGACTCGGTGTCCCTGTACGCAGCCGAGAAGAAGATCCGGCGGGCCGCCGGGCTCAAGCGCTGGCAGCTGCAGCGCTGGCCCCGCCTGCCCCCGGGGCACCAGCACTCGCCCCTGGACGAGCGCAGGCTGCACCACGCGGCCTGGAACGGCTGTCTGGACCAGGTCAAAGCCCTCCTCGAGCTGCCCGTGCCGGCAGACTGCCAGTGAGTGTCTTTCCACTGCTCAGACCTCCAGGCCGTCCAAGCCAAACATGTGGAAGCCTTTGTCCCCCATTCAGTTAGGTCTGCGTTACTGCCCTCTGAACTTTTCTCATTGTTTCACAGGTGTATTAGTTATGAGCGCATAACCAGGTTTAGCAAAATACAGCAGACACCACATCACAGGATGGTTACGCATACTTCCATTTGTTATTCTTAATATGAAATATGAAACAAGATCATTTCGGTCAATGTAACTTCTTGCTGGGACTTTCATTACTCCGCGGCACAAATCATAATTATTACTCAGTTGTCCCTAAGGACACTTGCAAGAAATTATTTTTATTCACATATTCATTTTAACATTGTTTCTCAAATTAATGTTTATTTAACTATAATACTGGCAGCTTTTGACCAATTCTATTGCTGTCCTTGTTCCTCCAGTGATAAATGCACAGCATATGTTTAATGCATCATGCCAAATTAGCGTTGTAAGTACATATGACTGTCTGCCAATAGCAATGCAATTAGCCATAACATAATGAAAGTGGTACTGAGCTCCTTTCCATTTATATATATATATATTCAATTTATATATATATATGTATCATAATGTATCATATATATATATCATAATAATACATGGAAATCAACAGGCTTCCCATGACCAGGATCAAATGTATCAGACATTATTATGTTGAGATTTGTGATTGTCTAAATTTATCTTCTTACAGATTGAACAGAATATGGTTTCCATGACTACTCAGACACTTACTTATATGTGCAGACTTCTTAGCTTCCATGTGTTAATACATAACCAGTGATCTCAAAGAAGCTGATTAGCATACAGTATATGTCTTAAATGATAATGAGGTTCTTCCTCTTGTGAGGTTTAACGATGGGTTTTGAATCCTTGAGCATACAGATCAAAAATGTTTTTGGCCTCATTTTTTTTAAATCCGGGGTCCTCTGAATCTGTTGGTCATGTCTGCAGGGACCCCCAGGGCTGGACAGCCATACACCACGCCGCGTTTGGTGGCCACCTCCCTGTGGTTAAATTCTTGCTCCGGAGAGGCACAGAAGTCAACTGCAGGGACTTCTTCAACTGCACGCCCCTGCACCGGGCCTGCTGGAATGGCCACGCGCAGACGGCCGAGAGCCTCCTGCAGCAGGGGGCCTCCCACGAGATGCGAACCTGCTCCGGCCAGACCCCCCTGCACCTGGCCGCGGCCAACGGCCACCTGGAGACGGTGCAGGTCCTGCTGAGGTTCCACGCCCAGGCAGACTCCAGGGACATCCACAAATGGACCCCGCTGCACTGGGCGGTGTTCGGCGGGTGGGGGGAGATGGTGCAGCTGCTCCTGGGGCAAGGGGTGACGGCGGACGGGGACGAGGGCGGGGGCATGAGCCCCCTGCAACTGGCCGTGCTGGCCGGGAACGAGGCCAGCGTCAGGCTCCTGCTGCGCTGCGGTGCCAGCGCCAACGCCAGGGGCCAGGACGGGAGGACGGCCCTGCACGTCTGCGCGACCTCCGGCAACAAGAAGGTGATCTCACGGTCTTCTTTTAAAACAGACAGAGGATCTCTTCTCTTCTTCCTTCTTTATGCTTGTCTCTTTTAGAGACCTTCATATGCATCGCTAATTTTACTTCATCAGAGATCAGAACGCAAGTACTGCAGCTAATATAAAACCTCTGAAAATGTGAGATGTTTAGGGCGTCCCAGAGGGGTGCGTTGACAATGCAGTGTTTTGTCAGCAAGTGAGCTAAAATAAACCGATGTTGATTCAGTGAAGATTGAGAGTATGCAGTCAGCATTTCTATTTTTTTTTTCATTTATGGCTCTACTCACCTGCAGAATATTTTCTAGTTTTTTGACTGAGCACATTTCTTCAAAAATAATATACCCAATAAACCCATTATACCCAATACTGTAGTCTACACTCCAAATGAAGGTTTGCGAGGAGTTAACATTCAATATCCTGAGTCAACTGTTATTATATGTGGAACATACTTACACAGTTTTACCATCCCCATTACTGATTTGATACATTCATACTGTTACAAAAACACCACTCTTGTCAGAGAAGCTAGGTGGTAGTGTTGCCCCATGCTCTGGTCAGTCAGGTGGATGCAGTCAGTCAGCATCAGCTGCATATGAAGTGTGCTACTCCGCACAGCTTAGGGCAGATCTGCTAAGTGAACATAAGTGGTGACTGGCAGTGCTTATCTGTCCTCTTCCAAATCAATGGAGCATATTAAAACATGGCCTAAAATTTGTGTTGAGAAAAGGTTTCATATTATAAAATAGAACTACTCTGAATTGTTGGCATCCTGTTAGCAAAATGTCAGTCCTTACCGTTATAGCTTGACTACAAATACATTTTCAGCAAATAAGCTAACGTTTTGGTTTGACAACTAGCTTTCAAAAACATTTCAGGACATCTTGTCAACTGTCCAGCAAATATGTAATATATGTATGATATGTGTGAATTATCCCATAAAAACACAAACAGTTAAACAAAATGTTATAATCTAAAGTATTTTTGAAACACTGTCCATAAAAAATCACTACTTTCTATATCCCCAGTCTTTATAATGTATACCAGATAATTTTTATTTTACTGCGCATGGGAGAACAGAGAGGGGAACAGATGGCACTTGGCAGGACACAGCACAGTGCTGATTTCCTGTGTTCTTAACGCTGTTTGGTCTCTCCCCTAGATTCTTCAGCTGCTGCTGACTGGGGGCGCAGAGGTGGGGGCTGTGGACACAGATCACGTGGCCCCGCTGCACCTGGCAGCTGGGGCCGGCTCTCGCGCCGTCGTGCACCTGCTGATCCTGAGCGGGGCCGGGCTCAATGCACAGGACCGCCTGCAGATGACCCCCCTCCACCACTCGGCCATGCGGGGCAACACGGAGGCAGCCAAGCTTCTGCTGTACTATGGGGCCAAGGTGGACGTGGCCGAGCGCCTGGGACGGACGCCCCTCCACTTAGCCTCCGAGAAGGGCCACTGCGAGATGCTTCGTATCCTGTTGGAGGGCGGGGCCAACCCACTGCTCCGGTCACACTGGCAGGAGACTGCCAGTGACATAGCATCTGAGCATAAGCAGCACAATGCACTGCAGGTCATTCAATCGTACCTGAGGACCCTGCAAAAGACCCATGCTAAGGGCCGGCAACACAGCATCCTATAGTAGCTTCTAAGATGAAGCTACAATTACAATGGTGTTTGTCTGTTTGTTACAGTGAATTGTAAGTTACAATTCACATGATGTGGTTATATATGCACTGGTCATTTAAATATTTTTAAGCCTAACCAATTAACATTTTTTAATCTAGTAAATTATATAAACACTTCACAAAAATTGTATATTAAACTACGCTAAAGCCAATTCCTTTATTTAGCAGTACTTTAATTGCTGATTCAAAAATCTCTTAATCGCATTCAATGATTCGTGATATTTAGTTGTTTTATGAAATGTATGCAGTAATAAAAAATAAATGTTGGTGCTATCTTCCGTGTCCTAAATGTCTAATTTGGAGTAACGTAAATAATGTGATGTAGGCCTACCTATTTATGTCGTAATTGTTACTCTCAAAGGTCGAAAGTTTTCATCTCTGAAAGGCAAACACATTATCTTGCAACCAAAGTGCCGACTAAAACCGAATCAGCCACAGAAATCCTTGCAACATATCAGCTAAGTTAAAAAAGTGGAGTGAACAATTTGGCGGGCTACTTGACTCACTCGCATTACGTTGAACATACGTAAGTCTGCCCGTCTTCCCATGTTACGCTTCCAGGCATAGAAGCAAACGATCGCGATATTCGCGGAATGATATGTTCAAAACTTAATGGAGAAGAGGTGATGTTTTCCTGGAAACGACGTCACGGGAACTTCCACCGCCAAAGTCTCAATAAACTAAAATTTACAAATGAGTTATTTGGTAGGCGCTTTTGGTCAAAGACTAATCCGAACACATACATAAACAAACTTTGTGAAATGAAATCGAGATAGTACGTTATCACAATTTATTTAATTCGATTACGAAGCAAGAGTATATATGATTTCAAGTTCATAAACAAGACATGTCACAAATTTCCACTACTCTTTAAAAAAATGATGTGAAAATAAACGTAATGGCACGCTTATATTCTGTTCTGTTTTTAGTGCGCGAACGGAACGCGGATGAATACAGTCCTCCAGCGATACACTAGCTGGTGGTTTGGCAGCGTACTTACGTCATAGACGTACCGTCTCTTCCTCATCTCTTCCAGGCTGGCTGCTTGTGTGTCGTGTGGTCTGGTTTCGATTGAGGAAAAGATGGCCACTGGTGCTTTCTCGACTGCTCCTATCGTTAACACATCCACAAGCAATGAGGGGATACTAATCGGCGATAGGGTGTATTCGGAGGTTTATCTCACAATTGACAACTCGCTTATACCTGAAGAAAGGCTCTCGCCCACACCGTCTATGCTCGATGGCCTCGACCTCCACTCCGAAACGGACCTACGCATTCTAGGCTGCGAACTAATCCAGTCTGCCGGCATTCTTCTACGGTTGCCACAGGTATGTGTGTGTTGCGGAATATGCTCATTCGAAATAAATCATTCTATAAACGAGACCATAAAAACCAATCGTTTAAGAACACTTGTCAGTCAGAAGTTCCCACATCTGCTGTGTACCTCATAATTTTTTCTCGGGTCATATCCGCTAAAAATACACTCGGCTAACCGTAGCGAACATGGCATAGTTAGCATAAGCATGCTATTGGGAATTTGTGAAACGTTAGCAATTTTTAAATCACGTAGCAACGTTTAACACGTGAGTCTTATCTTATTGTTGTTTTTTTTTTACTTCGTTCGCGATATTTGAGTTTTCAGTCGGCTTGTTATTGAGAATGAGTAATGACAAAAACAAAATGGCGGACACAAAATTGAGGGCGCCTTCAGTGAATAGACTACAATGTCATATTTCAGTAATTTCTCTTTACTTTTGTAGGTGGCTATGGCTACTGGGCAAGTCCTGTTTCATCGATTTTTCTACTCGAAGTCTTTCGTCAAACACAGCTTCGAGGTAAGTGCACTGTCAGTTGCGTTGTCGGGAGTTAACGTAATTACAACGCTCTTACTGGCAGCCATGTTGTGACTAACGTGAGCTGCTTGTGAGCTCGGTCAGCAAGGTAACGTTAGGAAAGGCCTGCTCACTGCTAAGCTATATGTACAATTGCGCATCGATTTAAGTGTTTGAAATCGATGTAAATAACAGTAAATCTAACGCCACTAACAAACCAAACGTAATGCAGATTGGTTCACTTAAAAATCTCATGGATTTATTGTCAGTGCTTGCCGGTAGTTAAGTAACCAGTCCTACAGTTTGCGTCAGCCAGAAAGCGAGTGCCCTTAGCTGCGAATCTTACGACGTCACTCCCTGCGAACAAAGGCAGTTGTCGAACGAGTTCGCAATAAAGGACTGAAATGGCTAGCAACTTTAAGTGGACGAATACATTTATGTTGTATTTTACCCTGGTCTTTTTTAGACAGCTCCGCCTTTTTAGAACCGTGTATTACCGAAAATCTGTATTGTTTCCCCAGATTGTTGCTATGGCCTGCGTGAATTTGGCCTCCAAGATCGAGGAAGCGCCCCGACGAATAAGGGATGTGATCAATGTTTTCCATCACTTGCGACAGTTACGAGGAAAAAGGTAAGCATCTCATTCTAGTTTCGACTTCCGATGTTTTACACCAAAAGTTCAATGTGTTTTTCCTCAACTTGTTGTGCCACCACCCCAGCAGCTTCCTTCCTTTGTTATGGTCTAGAGAACTGTTCTGTTGAAACCTTATTGCTGATGTTAATTCCATTATCCTGTTTACCATAAACTAAAATGTGTAAGTAGTGAAGTGTTCTCATTACTTGGAAACTTTGCTTTCATTTGAATTACTTGTTTTTGTTTCATGAATGTTCAAATCCATCTTAACTTTTCAGTTTTCATCAATTGTGATTTTAAGGGTAATTGTAGTGACTTGTCCTTTTAGGTCAAGTTCTTGTCTCAACATTAATTGTTATGCTTTATTTAATTAGTTAAAATTATAAATGCAGTTTATCTGTTTAGAAATTGTATCTTCAGATTCTAGATACAGCAGCTTCAATCTGTGATCAGGAGGACTAAGACAAGGGTTTAGATTTCCTTTGTCTTTTTGTATTGGAGGAATCTGTTCAGTATTGAAACAGAGCCATGGTATTAACTTGAGTTCTTTTTTCCCTTGCAACCAACTAACAGCGACCAGCTACATTTACCAAACCCTGGGTGATGTGGAATGGTACGTAGAGATGAAGCTGTCGGCATGGCAACAGTGAGCGAAGTGTCGCATTCCCCCCTTCCTCCCCCGGGAGAAGCCAGTGGTCTGAGAGCGGGTCACTGGGATCGGGGACGACAGGTTGGCCGCTGGTTCGAGGCATCTTGGAAACTCCTGTACCTCAGTCTAAGCTTTTGTGTGTACTGCTGGTAAACTTAAAAAAAGAAAACAATTTAATGTGACAGCAGTGAGTCTAAATTGCATGCCACAGCTTTCACAGAAACATCACTTACACCTTGTATGTAGGATTTAAATGTGTGAATAATAAGTCCCCACATCACTGATGTACACTAGAACAGGTTCTTGGTTCTATCCAGTACTTGATAACACTGAGAAATTGTTGGAAATCATCATTTGCAACAAGTGGCTAACAGGTTGTCATTGGATTTCACTCTTAAATTTAGCAGTCTTTGCCTAGGGGAATTTTTCAAAAATTGCTTATGCTTTATTTTATATGTTTGTAGAATGCGTTTTCATTGTAGTCCAATTTAGTTCGGTAATCGTGGATGATCTTAATGGTTGTCAGAGCTTGTGTATTTAGTGATCTGAAATTATACGGTTAGCAATCTTTATACAGTTATAGTTTTAGTTTTGGCTACATTAATTTTGTATGCCACTTTTATACATGCTTGTGTAAACCCATTTATGTGTTGGTGCCATTGTAGTAATAGGATTGTTGACCTTATGTCTGTAAAAAAAAAAAGAAATGACACTAAAGGCTCCATTGATCTACTGTAGAAGTTCAACTTGATCTCTGCAAATGAGTATGTTTACATATTTGATTAATGAGGACAGGTAGTGGTAGTATTATTTTGGCATTTATAGTCAACCGCGATGCACTTAGCTTTTCACTAGTGATTTAGTACAATCTGGTACTGTCCAGAAGCTCAGATTTATTGTATTTTTGCTATAGGTGATGACCCTGATATGATCCTGCTTTTAGTTATGGTCTGAACTGTATTGGCAGGAGCATGGTTTATTTTTACCATGTCTGTCATGTGACCCGAGAGAAAAACAGTGAAGCTGTTCTCAAGGTATGTGTTTTAGATGAGCTGTAAATGTTGAACTGAAAATACACAAGAAACCAGGTTGAATTGAGATGAAGAATATGCAGCATCTGCAACTTTTGATGTGAATTATAGCCTAAATCCAGATGGCAAGCATGTGACAACGATTTGTGTTGAATGTGGGGCTTTGGGAAGAGCTAAATGTCGTTTGTGGTTGATGGTTGTTTGAATAGAAATCATTTGGAATTGGCATGTGGAGGTGTGTAAACTCAAAATTTGGTTCCATAATTTAGGATATTCATTGAAATGATGAATGGAAGGGGGTGGGGTTTTGTCTCAGATGGGTGAGAACCATTGGCACTAAATGTATGCAGATTTGTTATCCATGGCATAAATGGTGTAAAGTTGCCGTTTGGTTTGTGTGGAACTTGACTTTCTGTTAAAGCTGTGGTGCATGGTCAGAGAGGGTGCACATTGGTTGTTTTAGTTTCTTCTGAGCAGTGGTATTCAAAAGCTTCTATTGCAGGTACAGGAGTTAAAAAAGAAAAAAAAAAATTAGAATCTGTTGCCTTTAGTTGGTTGAAAGGGAAAACTGAACTGAAGAAGTGGCCAGTTTTTTGGGTTTTTTTTTTTAAAGGTTTTTTTTTTGTTTGTTTTAGTTTTGTTTTCTTTTTTTGCCTGGGAGACATTTATTTTTTATTCTTTTGCAAATCAGGAGCCCAAGTCCGTTGATTCTTGATCAGAACTACATTAACACCAAAAACCAGGTTATTAAAGCGGAGCGGCGTGTACTGAAGGAGCTGGGATTCTGCGTTCACGTCAAGCATCCGCACAAGGTGAGCACCACACCGCAGGCGGCACACTCCGCATGCACACCGCTGCTGCATGTGGCTCCATTCTGACTCCCAGGCCCCACACAGAACACTGCATGCTTCGCAAAGCTATATCATTGGTGCAGTGCCACCATGTAGACTTTGCAGAGAGCACACCTGTTTCCTGTTGGTGTCTAGTGTTGTCTTGAGTGTAGATTAGTCCATTTCAGGCTGCCATGCTATTATGGTTAGCAAAGTTTCACTTCAGAACTCACCAGAGTTGGCTATCTCTCTAGGTACATAATTTGTCATGTCTATTACAGATTATTGTCATGTATCTACAAGTCCTTGAATGTGAAAACCAGACGCTGATCCAGACAGCATGGTAAGTGGCTGCCTGGTCACTCGTATGTGATGTCATGTCCCTAATTAACCAGCCAAATTGTTTGCTTCAGCATTCTGTAATGTTTCTGTTCTACTTCTCTGGAATTTCTTATTCAAACTTCTTTGTCTTGTGTTTTCATGGCTTGAGACTTTTTTTCATTTATGAATGTGAACGGGGAACTCAGTTTAACTTTGTCCTTTCTTTCTACTCTTTGATTAAAGGGTAGTCCATGATGGTAAGTGTCATAAAGAACCTCTGAACTCTGCTCCTCCAACCACATGACCTCAGGGATCTCCCCCCATTGGCTGCCCTTCTCGAGACAGCCAATCCAGTGAGAGCTCTCTGCCGAGAATCACTGAAGGTGTCCTATTCCATCTGGCAGCATCACCTTGTTTTCTTGGGGTGTCGAAAGGATTTGTATTTTTTGTTTTTGTTTTTTTTTTGGCTTCCAGGTGTAAATGTTACCTTTTTTGTAGTTCTGTAGATTTTAAAACTGCTCTCTGCTATATTTTTCATTACGTAAATGCATCTTAAGCAGTAAATATTAGTTTCCTTTTTATTTCAGCATAGTTTTTTAAATAGATGAAATGTTTCATGATTTATTGTTGTTGCCTGCTATCTTAAACTGACATGGTCTCCAGAGCTGTCTTTCAGGCCTCTTCCAGCGCAGGCTTTGTCACCAAGGACCTGTTCTGTCATCTTCTGCGTTCGCTAGCTCTGTCGATTAGTTTACTCGTTTGCCATTTTTAAAATTCATACTTGAACCTAAATGCGAAACGTTAAAGCTCATAATTTTTTTTTTGAGCAAGCGACAGGCGTTTTTCTAGCTTTCCGTCTTCATTTGCAGTTTCTCCTACATCTGACCCCGAAGGGGATATACCATGAGGGTGTGTCTGCAGAGCTTGTTTGGGGGAGGGGGGGTACAGAATACACGTGCACGCACACACTCACTGAAGGGTGAGGAGCTGAAGTACAGGATCAGACTGGTAGCAGCCTTTTACTGCATGGGATGAGGGCAAAAGCTTTTGTTGCCTATTTAAACCAAGATACTTGGACAGCCAAATTAAAAAAAGGGGGGGGGGGGAACTCTCGTTATACAGTTAATGCTTGGGTACTAGACATTATTAAAGTTAGAGGGGTTTGTTTGCAAAATGACTCATTAACAAGCTTCCTTTCTACATGAATTGGCCTTCTGGATAGCTATCAAATGTAAATGTGTTAAGTTCATTTTTTGCTACTTGCTGATTATTTGTGAATCTCCTAGTTAACAAGTTTGCTAATTATATTGATTAGCAAGTTGGCAACATAGAATGTCAAATACAATTAAGTTCCTCACTAGCTTATTAAAAACATGGAACTGTAGGCTTTAACCACGTAGCCCTGGGAATTGATAAACCAAATAATCTCCTAACCAGCTTGGTAGTTGCTGAATATCTACACAGAATGGCCTGGCTACAACTGATATAATGGCGTTCATAGATTTATTTCATAGCTGTTGTATGATAACATAAGAATCAATAGTGGAACCCGCTCCTGCAGCTTTGCCACATTTCTTGCTGACTATAAGCTATGCAGGATCAAAATAACTGAAGTGTCCCAAAAACTCAACTTCATAAGAAATATAACACTGATAAAATCAAGTTGAGGAATATAATTAATAGTTGTATTTTGCCATATTCTGTATTGGTTTCTGTGGAAAGGTCCAATGTTTTCTCACACGCAGCAGAAACATGCTGGACAGCTTTATTCCAGTAGCTTCACCGCGTAGGTTGGCTGAGGGCATGATTTGCTGTTTAGTTATATACACGTCTGGGCTTGGGGTGGACAGCAGGGTCACGTCCATTTTTGTTCACTTGACTTCCTTTAAATCCTTAAATCGTTTGGCTTGTTTTGTCTTGACAACTCACTAATTGTCCTCTGTGTATAAAATTACCTACCCATTGCCACCATGTCAGGCTGCTGTTTGTTTTCACCAGTTATGACACTGGTAAGGGTGTTGTCATTGTCCTGCAATTGGACCAGGAGCAACCTGTTCAGGAACATGCTGTACAAATCACTAGAAGCATTTCAGTAATCTATACTTCGTCATACTAGACATTCATACCCGCTGCCACACCCTCCCCCAGTACAGCACACCTTGTGCACTGAGAGAGTATGGAATGCTTTTGTGGCAGTTGCTTTTTTTTTCCTTTGTTTGCTTTAAAAAAATTAAAAAAAAAAGGAAATTGGTGAACCATTATCTTGCACTAGGTGAAGTTTGTGCTGCATGCATCAGAATTTCCATGACACCCCCCCTTTTTATTTTTTTATTTTTTGGTTGGAGCTTTCATTTGTGGTGAATGTCTCGCTGTCACCATGGACACACTTTAAGGAAGAAAAGGACAAAGCTAAATTGAGTCTCCATATGAGTTGAAATGCATTAAGTTGATCCTCTCAAAATAACGGTGTAGGATATGCTGCATTGTTGTTCTACGGTTTTGTGTTTTAGGAATTACATGAACGACAGCCTGAGGACAAACGTGTTTGTGAGATTTCAAGTGGAGACCATCGCGTGTGCCTGCATTTACCTTGCTGCTCGAGCTCTTCAAGTGGGTATCTCTGTCCTCCCCCTTTATTTCCTCGTCTGATCTGACCAAATGACTCGTAATAATGTCCTCTACCTCTCCATCTCCCACTCCCTTCTCTTGTACTATTGTTTGCCTTGCTGCTTCTTTCCTTCGGTCTTGTTCAGTCCATCTGGTTCTCAAATCCTCCTTGTCTGACCACCAGATGCCCCTACCCTCAAGACCACACTGGTATCTACTGTTTGGAGCCACTGAGGACGAGATCAAGGAGATCTGCATCACCACCCTGCGGTTGTACGCCCGGAAGAAGGTGAGTCCTCACTCCGCCCTCTGCAGCCGGCCCCTGGGTCCTCAGGTAAACGGTGTGGGTTGTTAAAGGTGATCTCCTTCTTCAGCCAAATTACGACTTCCTGGAGAAGGAGGTGGAGAAGAGGAAAATGGCCCTGCAGGAGGCGAAGCTGAAGGCCAAAGGGCTGAACCCCGATGGCACCCCTGCACTCTCCAACCCCGGCGGCTTTTCGCCCGGCTCCAAACCATGTAAGTGGCACTCTTCCCCCCCCACCCCACCCATTGCCAGATGAAGTCCCTCCCATTGCGTCCAGCGCAGCGATGGCTAATGATGCCGTTCTTGCTTTTTTTCAGCATCTCCAAGAGAGTCGAAGGTGGATGAGAAATCTCCCAACCCCCAGACGCAGAAGGTGGTGAAGAAGGAGCCGGATGACCGGCCGCAGAGCTCCAAAAGCCCCCACAATGGGTGAGTCTCAGCGCCCCCTCCCAGGAGCCCTCCAGTTTAGCTTAGACTCGGATTCTTGGGCTAACAGTCGGTGTTGTGTGTCCTCCTCCCAGCCTCAGGAAAGATAACAAGCTGACCCGGAACAGCAGGAGTGTGAGTCCATCACGGTCAAGAACGAGATCGCGGTCACGGTCCCGCTCCCCTCGCAGACAGTAAGTACTTGTCCTTTTCTCCCTACACACACACACATACAAGGGAATGCTTCCAGGTGGGGGTCAATGGATAGAAATAGGGCTTGTGTTGGATACGTCTTAGAGCAGGCCCCGGGGACCAAGCTTGTCAGCTAGAATGGTTGTGGTTTCTCTCAGCTCATGTCTGACTGTGTCCCCTCTGTCTGAAGTTACAACAACCGGCGGAGCCGCTCTGGAACCTACAGTTCGCGCTCCCGCAGTCGATCCCACAGCCGCAGCCCGTCGCCGCGGAGACACCAGAACCACGGGCCGTCGCCGCTGCTGCCGCACCTGAAACCCAAGCACCGGGCGGACGAGCTCAAGCTGCAGGGCCGCCACGCCCACAAGAGGAAGAAGTCCCGCAGCCGCTCGCGGTCCACCAGCAAGCCCAGGGACCGCGACCGCAGCTCCGACGCCGCCGCTGCCAAGAAGCACAAACACGAGCGCGCCGGCGGCGGCGGGCATCACCGGGACCGGCGGGAACGGTCCCGCTCCTACGACCGCGCCCACAAGAGCAAGCACCACAGCAGCAGTCACTCCAGCCACGGCCGCCACCGGCGCTGAGACGCTGTCCAGAGCGCTGGCTTCAGACTCCCACCCCCCGTGTTTCTGTGCTCTACTTTCTCCTTTGTTTTTTTTTTTGTTTTTAATTTGCAAACCCTCAGTTTATGTAAAGCTATGGACTTGAAACAACATATTTACAGTGTAAAAGATGGCTTATGCCAGTGTATTACAAAGAACGCTTTGATTTATAAAAGCAACATTTATGGGGAAAAAAAATAATTCAGGAAAGATCTAGATTTTGCACAGTTCAAAGAAAGATGAACACCTGGATATGTATGTTTTACTTTTTTGGACAGATGTATACAAAAGTTGTGTGCTGTACAGATATAAGGAAAAAAGGGGTTTCTCTAGATATAGACCTTATTTTTTTACAGCTGGCTGCAGACACTTAATTTCAGACCTCTTTTGTTAGAATCGTGGTGAATTTGTTACACTGGTTTTTAGTCTGCACGTGTTCGTCTGATTTTTACTCAATAAAAGACTCGGTACAAACCACTGGCCTGTTTTTCAGTTGTCTTAACTAAATGACCAATTCAGCAGAGATGAGCTGTAAACTGCAACCTTTCAGCCCTGCACCTAAACGGATTCCCAAGGTTCGCTTGAGTGAACTCAGGTTTAAAGTACCTTGCTAAGATAACATTCATAAACCTCGATAGCAGCACTGGAGACATTTGGGCTCACAAAGATTTACGAAACCTTAGCGGAGGTTACGCGTGTTTTCTGAGGTATTCAGTGCTGCAGTGTGGACCTGTAGATTTCTGATATTGGAAAGAATTTTGTTTAGCACACTGGAAAACAAAATTTCTTGGGTAAACCACACACCCGTGGATAAAAACACATTGAATCCTCTTAATAGGTGAGCGTTTCATTGTGAAGAAATTGAAACTGAAGGTTTCTGAATTCACGGGAACATAATTTCACAGTAAAGTTGAAAATGGCTCCTGCTGTGATAAAATATGGCCTGTATTCCCTGTATAATATATGGGGAATACAGCCCATAATGTATTATATTGACTGCATTCTTTTGGTTATCCCCGTGTAGAGACAAGGGCAAATTGATCAATCATTGAATAATGAAGATTCAAGCCATTTTGTAAAAGCGGGTTTGTCTTTCATCAGAGGTGGAAAGTCCAGGTTCAGAAAGTAAATGTCCTCCCCAGTATTTTGTTCCAATCACCTGGATTTGCCAATTGGCACAATTCCTCAGCCAGGAGGTAGGACTATTTAGTGCAGTGGTGTCAAACTCGTTGCCATGGAGGGCCGTGTGTATGCAGGTTTTCATTCCAACCAATTAATGCTGCCTTAATTGAGTCCAATTACTCATTCAGCCATATGCGTTTAACTGCATTGAAGCACAGAATATAAGAAAATTTTTATTTAGACAATGCGGGTCACCATAGACGTCGGGTCACCATTGTGCACAAACCTGCATCCCTAATTCAGCAAATAATTTAACTAATTATATAATCAAGATCTGAGGCTGGAATGAAAACCTGCATACACACGGCCCTCCATGGCAACGAGTTTGACACCACTGATTTAGTGAAATCAGCTGGCAGAGTTCATGGGAGGAAGAAATGCATGGGAGGGCTTTTACTTTCTGACCGCTGGACTGTCCACCTCTGGTCTCCATCCACTTTACATCTTGAATGGACAAATGACTGAAATAGTGTCTTCAAAGCTTTAATCTGAAACCCACAGCGGCGGCAAATGGCCACTGCAAAATCGTAGCAGCAGACTGATAACGCTCAACCTAACCACAGAAAGTCCACATTAATACAGTATTACAGAAACACAAAAATGTCACCATTTGGGAAGAAAGAACCAAACATTCAATGACAGGAGCACTTTTTTAACCTTGGAGGATCTTGATTTGCTGCAATACTGAACAATTTTATGAAGCGCTGAGGCGAGGAGCTAGCTGTGTGAAATGTTACAGGAACTGGTTAAATAGTTGCCTTCTTTGAATTATCCTGAAATTCCGGTGCAGATGCAATTCCGTTTTTAAACAGTTTGTTATGTGTAAATCAGCGACAGCTGAATCCAATATAATCATTTAGCAGGTGATGATAATGTCTCACAAATTTGGTTTACTTTAGTACCAACAGCTGATGGTTCATATTTACAAGCGACGGAGCTCAGTGAGTATTTATTTTGGTTATTAATCATTTAAACATCGATTAAAAGAATACGTGCGTAATTGACACTTAAACAGAACATTTCCAATAGATATTTTAATGGAAAGGCATTTGACAGAACTTGCAGTTCAACAGCTCTGAATATTAAGAAATACTTGACAGCAGAGGGCACCATAACACAAGGCATGATACATCACTCTTTTTTCTGAACCAGGACAACTTGCCTCTTAAACAACCCATCTAGATCCCTACCACTTGCTCATACAGTCCTGTAGACAGCGGGCAAGGTCACTGCACCCGGGTTGTGGATTTGGAACTATCCCCGCTGGTTTGCCCTTGAATGATAAAGAGTAACACATTAGCCATATGATTAGTTCACAGCATGTGAAAGGTTCTCAGATGTGAATAAACCAACTATGATGTTGGTATGATAACAATAGTAATTGTACACAGGTTCAACCTTGTTGAAGGGATATCTATGTAGATAAATAAACAGCAATAAACTAAAGTGACTCCTACTGGTTGGTTGGGGTGCCTGTTCAGCAGGGAGGAGATCTGGGGTAGATAGCGTGAACCTCCGCACCCGTTACACTCTCCCAGTGAAACTCCTCACTGTCAGGTGAAAAGAAGTGTCTGGCGACTCCACATGTATTGGAGGAGGCATGTGGTAGTCTACACCCTCCCCAGACCAACAGAAGGATAGCGCATCTACCAGGACCGTGATGCACACAGGGAATTGGTATAACTAAATTGGGGAGAAAATGGGAGAAAAATGGCAAACAAAAAAAGATTGAAAAGAAAAGTATGGCGTAAAGATTGGCACAGGATAAAAATAAATGTTCTTAGGCAGAGGATTGTTTCACCATCAGTTTTACACAAACTTTGACAGATCCCTTTCTTCCATACCATAATACTGACCAAACAAATCTGCCACACAAGTAATTGCTGATTAATGGTCAGTGCTTGGGGTAAGGCTGTGTATACACTATGATTTCAATGAGACCCTTCTGCTGTTATATAATGCAATGTCCTCATCCTTGTTGCACTGTTGACACTGTCCTGTCTCTGCCATGGAAACCACACAATTTCATAAGCACCCACCCTGACAACACTGGGGCCCCATCCAGCATGTCTACCAGACTCCCGGTCTCACGTAGACACCTCAGTCAGTAACAGATGGTAGAAGGGCATACCTTGGAGTGTCATGGAATTAATTATCATGCCCAGAGAAGTTGGGTTGTATTTTTTTTTTTTTCATTAGGTCATACATTAAAAAAAGAATTCACTCTTACAGATTATTTGAGAGCACCTATCCACTCGGTTGTTCATTTGAGGCAACAATGTAGCTTATAAAATCGTTGCAGATCATGCAGCTCATTAATTCACTTTAGATCATGCCTCAACACGAGGTCAAACATTCCACTGGGAGATTTTCATATTGCCGATATTATTTATTCATAAATCACTGGGCTCGTGTCCTCCTCCAGGGTGACTCACAGAGCATTTATAAATACAAGTGAGTCCTAACACTGAGCTGCCAAGTCAGCTTGATTCCACATCTCTGGTATTCCAGGACAGCTGGATAAGCTGCTTCACAGACACAAAAGGAATCTATGAGCTGCACAGCATTGTTCAGTGTGAACATATGTGGAACTTAATCCTATTAATATACTAAAGAATTTACCCAGTGCCTTCAGCGATTCTTGGTGAACTGGTGTTACCAAAAATGAATAATATATGTAGCAAGGCTAATTTGGTAACCCACTAAAGTCAGCATCTGTTGTGCCAAAAACAGAGGTCTTTTTGTCACTGTGGACTTGTAGGTCATGTAGCTAGAAGGCTTTCACACAGCATCAACACAAAACATTTAGAAAGAAAAATGTAGCAAGCACATGAGTACGAGTGGACATCTACTGCTATGTCAGCTCTTTATAAAGCTCTTGTTTTGAAACTCCCACAAAAAAAATGTGGTTTGACAAGAGAACATTTAAGCTCGGGTGGATTTACAAAAGGACATATGAGCTCCTAGCCTCATGACACGTTTTCACATTAGTATGCTCGGAAATGATGGGCTGAGGTTTCGCAGTCACTTCCTGTTGCGGCAACACCTTCCCTGTGCTCACGCCATCCCCACGGAGAGCCCTCCGCGTGTTTCCTGTCGCCTTGGCGACGGCGATTGTGGGTGTGGGAAGGCGTAGGGGGAGGTGGCGGAATCTCGGAATGCGCATAAATCACAAACAGGAGCACTGGGCTAAAAGGCTCACCCCGTGCTAGGAGGGGCTCGTTTATAGGCACGATCCTCGGCACAGTCATGAAAGACTTCCCCTGTGACACGCGCACATTCCACTCATCATACTTAAACGTGTGTTAAAAGAGGGGAGGAAGCGAAGAAAGACAAACCAGAGCAGCATAGCCAGTTTAAGCCAAGCTTTTTTTTCCTGAGCGTTTCTTATTTATTGATTTTGTTTTGGTCCTTCAGGGCATGGCACGCTCACAGATGACCTCTTTGAGAGTAAAGTATCTTGGGGCTATTCATTGGCATCCCTGATTGTGTTGGTTTCTGGGAGATTCAGTAATAGAACAGAGGCCACAGTGCAGGATGGGAGGAAACATTTCTCTTCATTCCATGCCTCTCACTTTCACACTCCTACAGTCAGTCAGGCTGGGACAGCTGAAGTTTTTTCCCTTTGTTTTCTCACTGAAACTGGGACGTGTTTAGGAACATTTAGAGTAAGGTTTTCAGACAGTCTCCCTGAACTGCCATCACCCAGATTAAAAATACAGTGTATACTCAGCACTCAGCACCAGCTGTTCCTATGGCCTTCTTCTCCTCATCTCCACTACTCCTATTGGCACTTTCCCATGGCTCTGTTCACTTAGAGTAGAAGCTTATGATGCCATCCTCTACTGTGGAGCGTGATTACATTCTGGGCAAAAATTAGGTGATGATGTTAGCCATTTCCCCACTTCGGATCAGCCATCTTCAAAGTCATTTGACTTGATATAAAACATAAACAATATATATTTAGGCTACATATGAAATATCTTGCCAAAAGATGTTTTAATATCCACACTAGTCTGCCCTCTGTATGATATCACCACACATTCTTTAACACAAAGTACTTGGGATGCTGAAACCTGGTGCCTACTGACAACACTGTCACACGTACAGAAACCAAGAGCCAGCCTCTCATCTCAAATACACAGTGGTTATCTGATTAGGCTGATCCCGAGCATGGTGATCTGTACAGACAGAAGTAATCCAGAGTGTAATGATCTATAGAGAAGGGTGATCCAGTGTGGTGATATATACAGAGAAGAATGATTCAGTGCGGTGATCTACGCAGAGAGGAGTGATCATACTAGCCCATGGGCATTGACGTAACAGGATCAGGAGTTTCAAAACATCTGCAGTTTCCTTGGACAGGAACAGATTCCACACCCAGATGTTCAAGTTGGTAAGTTGCCATGCTACAAAGCCAAGTAACCATGGCAAAAACTAACCACCCCGAAGGTAGGCCAGTTGCCATGGTACGCAAGTATGTTTCCAAGGCAAACAGGTACTGCACAAGGGTCACTTCCCCTTATTCTCTTATTGAAAAGAAATACTGAAGGATTGACCTGCATCTAGTGCAGTTCCCCAGCTATTAGGTACCAGTAGGCAAGAGTGTCTTTCTTCAGCACAGGCTGGGATGAGTACTCTTGTGTCAGGGGAGGTTTCATAATGCTTTCTCCAGAAAGCTACATACACTTCAACAGTCTGAGTGTCTGATGTAAAATGACCTAGGATCCAGGCCACACTGTTTCTCTCTCACCCTTTAACTGAATAGCAAAGAATGAACCTGGCTATAACTTTCCACTTCACTTTGTACCCTCAGGTTAAAGAGGTGGAAAATATGTGATATGACCCTGAGTTGGGGGGAAGGTGGTGGGTGGTGGGTTCAGTTAGCGGAAAGAACCCCACCTTCGCTCATTGTCTTGCTGCATAACCCAATTACGCTTCAGCTCACAGACAGATGACTGGTTCTTTAAATAATGTCAGGTCAACCATGTCCTGAGGTAGCAAAGCATCCCCACACCATCACATTGCCACCAACATGTTTGACTGTTGGTATGATGTTCTTACTATGAAATGCTGTATTTGCTTTATGCCAGACATAATGGGTCAACCAAAAAGTCTGTCAATTGAAAATTATTCCAAAAATCTTGGGGATTATACAGGTGCTTTTTTGAAAATGTGAGACCAGCATTGATGTTCTCTTGGTTAGCAGTGGTTTGCTGCTCTCCCATGAATTCCATTTTTTCCCCAGTCGCTCTCTTATTGTCAAGTCATGAACTCTGACCTGAGCTGAGGTTGGAGAGGTCTGCAGAGGTCTTTGGATGTTCTTCTGGGATCTTTTGTGAGTTGTCACTGTGTCCTTGGTGAAATTTTGGCAGGCCAACCACTCTTGGGAAGATTCACCACTGTTCCAAATGTCACTCTCATTGTGGATCTGTGGAGTCCCAGAGCCTTAGGAACGGCTTTGTAACCCTTTCAACAGTCTTTTGGTATTTCCTTTGATCGTGGTAGAGAGTGCCTGTAGAAACTGTGTGGTGACTACTTCACTCTGATGATAAAATTCAGTCTGAGTGAGGTTTACATTAAGCAGGGCTGGTTGCAATTAAACCTGGCAGTGTTCAATCAGCTGAATCTAATAATCAATTAAATTTGGTTAATTGGTTGATTGAGTAACTAAGGGGACAATTACTTTTTCACATGAGTGATATGCATGTTTGACAACTTTATTCATGAAGAAAATGAAGTAATAATTTAAAAATTGTGTTTTGTGTTTGCTCAGTTTCCTTTTGTATAATATTACATTTTGTCTAAAGATCCAAAACCATTCAGTGTGACAAATAAGCAATAAGAGAGGAAACCATCACATGGACTTGGGGTACAGAAAAGCAGCAGCTGACCCAAAGACTTAAAGATTGTACCCCTCCTTTTCAGTTAGCAATGAAATTTGGAATATTCATCACTCAGAGAAAAGATAGCATGATCTTACATTGACAATGGAGGTTTTTAGCAGATGCTCTCATTCGGAGTAATTGCATGACTTTCAATGTGTTTACACAGCTGAATTTTATTTATTTATTTTACTGAAGCAATCCAGGTTAAGTATCTTGCTCAAGGGTACAACAGCAGTGGCCCACCTGGGAATTGAAACAACATCCTCAATGATACAAGTCGAGGTCCCAAACCATTCTGCTAAACTGCTGCAGAGCGCTCCTGCTCACCAGACAGGCACCTTGACCAACTAAGCCACAGCGCCAGATACTACACACGTCTCTGGCAGGAGTTGAAAGTTCTAAGGACAACAAAGAGAACAGAGGCAGAGGTCCAAAAGCAGGTTGGACAGGAAGCATCGCGCCAGGCCCTTCAGTGCAGGAGGGTAAGATGAAAGGGCCGAGGGTCAAAGGTCATGAGTGCAGCTGTAGGGAATGTTTGCAGCCAAACGGAGCAGAGAATGTGCACAAGGTGGAGATACAATGCCTCAGGAAACAAGGCCAGCAAACACTGCCTAAGTGTGTGCCCAAGAGCCGTGTCTCTGCGTCTTCTTGTTTATGTAAAATTCTGTGTTGGGCTGCCACACTTGATCTGTGGGAATGACAATCTTTTGAACACTCAAGCACCTGTCTCTGACTCTGCCATCCAGAATGAACACAACTGAGGAGAAACATGCCTATTTTCAGCCAATGTAGTTCTGAGAGAGGGTATAGAAACACACACAAACAGAGAGAGAGAGGGGGGAGGGAGTACTTTCAAATCTGATTAGTCTGTTTGGAACCAAATGCTGAGTTATTTTTGGATATTTAACTGTGCATGTGATCTTCAATTCAAGCCCCTTGTATTCTCCAGTTATACTTGAGTGCAGCTTCCAAGAAAACACTGTCTTCCACCAAGTGTATGCTCCAATTCTACTACAAATATTTTAGCACAAAAACACACACATAGATGGACATATTTTTGGGACAATGACGTATATATATATATATATATATATGGCTCTGACTTTACATTTGTAACAATTCACATGTGGTTAAAGTGCACATTCTCATTTATTTAAGGGTATTTTTATACACTTTGGTGTCATTGTAGAAATTACAGCACTCCTTCTACATAGTTCCCCCAATACAGGGCATCACAATGTTTGGGACATGTTAATGTCATGTAAATTAAAGTACTCATGTTCAGTACTTTGTCACATATCATTTGCAAGAAATGACTGCTTTAAGTCTGTGAGCCATAGACATCACCAGGTGCTGAGTATTTGTTCAATTTGATTCAGATCAGGTGACTCACTTGGCCAGTGAAAAATTTTAGCATTGAAAAACTCCTTTGTTGTTTTAGCAGTATATTTGGGATCATTGTCTTGCTGTTGGATGAAGCGCCATCCAGTGAGTTTGGAGACAATTGCTTGAACATGAGCAGAAAGATGCTTCTGTACACTTCAGAATTCATTCTCCTGCTGATATCAGCAGTTACATTATCATGGAAGACATGTGGCAACCATACATGGGGAAACCATAACACCCTCACCACCATGTTGCACAGATGCTTTGCATCTTAAGCAGTTCCTTTTGGCCTCCACACTTTGCTCTCGCCATCACTCTGGCACAAGTGAATCTTGGTTTCATCTGTCCACAAAACCTCTGCAGGCTGTTTTAGGTACGTCTTAGCAAACTAACTTGGCCTCCTGTTTTTGCAGCAAACTAGCAGCTTGCATCTTGCAGTGTAGCCTCTTTACTTCTTTTTGTGAAATCTTTTGCAAACAGCAGTCACTCACAAATCCACACCTTATTAAACACACATCTAAACTAAAATCCTAAAAGACTAAATAAAGAGGGGATATGAAAGGGGGCTCGCGTGTTGCGTGTGTGTGTCTAGTCATGTGTGTGTTCACCAGCACACATGGTGCCTGAGAGAACAATGGCTCCTCTCTTGGAGTGAATTATGAAGCAGCCTTTAGCATGTGAGGCTAACTAACATGGCCTGGAAACCAGGGGAATGGCATGTACAAAAGGCTACTGAAGTTAGCTACGTCAAGCTAATCTCACTGCACCTTGGCATCCTAAATATACAAGACCTTATATCTAATGAGTAACATTAAATATTAGTTCAGGACCTGATTTTGGTAAGCCTAAGGTTTGGTCTATGTCTCTGACTGTCCTTTCCTTATTTCCCAGCCTCATAATGGCTTCCTTACCTTTCATTGACACAACCTCATGTTGAAAATGCCAATAACAGACTCCAAAGGAAACCAAACATCTAGAATCATTGTATACCTGTACTAACGAAGCAATTGAACACACCCGACTCATCAGAAACACGTGAAGCCATTTGTCTCAAACATTATGAAGCCCTGAAATGGGGGGCTGTTTATAAAAAAATTCTACATGGTGAAACCAAAATGTATAAAAATACCCTTTGTTAACATCTGCAATTTAACCGCATGTGAATTTTTTTTATTACAAATCTAAAATTGTGGAGTACAGAGCCAAATCAAAAAAAAAAAGTATTTGTCCCAAACATTATGGAGGTCACTGTCAATCCATACACACATACAACGTTCACGCACAAAAAAGTCTAGATACATACACACACCCGCACACACGCACACACACACATGCACACAATCACTGGCGCTCCCCTCCCCCCAAAACTCAGTTCTCAACTGAATCTCAAGTACCATATGTGCACAGTTCAGATTACTTCCAGTTATATAATTTAAGGTTCAAACATTTCAGAGTCTGTAGGGCTGACTTCACTTGCGCTAAAGATGACCTCATACCTGAACAGAGACAGGTATGGAACACAGTCCTGTATCACTCCAAAGTTAGCTCACTCTCCATCTCACCCAGCGCAACATCAGGGAGAAAACAATGTTCCTGTCTGATAAAAGAACAGGGCAGCAGGCTGTGCAGCAGGCTCTGTGAATGGGATCATGGCTTCCTTCATAAATATTTTCTTCTGTCGAGCTCGGCTGGAGAAAATAAAGTGAAAGCACATGATAGCAGGATTATTAAGGGAAAAAACCATGGGGCTGCGGGGAGTCTGCAATACTGACTGTCAGGCCTCGGTTACACCCCCCTCTTCCACCCCAGGCTTTGGTTAATTAAGATAATAAAGACACTTTCTGTCGTTTTTTTTGTTTTACACAGCCCCCGTGATGACAGTAAGAATCAGCTCGTCACACGGCCTTCTCTCGAGCATCTCTGAAAGAGAGGGCCCAAACCCGTTCCATGTGTGGTGCTCCGAGAGGAAATGATTTCCATGCCGCGCAGATTTCCCGCTTCTTCTCCAGCCAAGTCATCGAAAAAAAGAGTACGGAAAGGAAGTAGAAAGGAAAACGTGGGAAGAACCTGGCATGGAGCGAGCGGCGTGGATCACACGGGAAAACGGCGGCAGGAAGCAGCGGCGGGGCGTGATTGTGTGTGCGTGACATCTCCCCCCCCCCCCCCCCCCCCCGTCTCTCTCAAGGCCTGCTTGGGCCAGTCACGCGTCTCTTTGTGTCGATGGTGTGTGTGTGTGTGTGTGAGCCAGTGAGTGAGCTAGTGGTGCGTGTCTAGGGGGTTGCTGCTGGTTCACAGGCACGCTCTCTGCTTCCTGCTTGCGTGTGTGTGTGCGTGTGTGTGTGATTCGTGTGACTGTAAGAGGGTAATTGGGCTTTTGAGTGAGTGTTATGGGGCCCTGGAGAGTCTGCGTAACCATGGTATTCCTGAGTACACTGGTCTTAATGTGCATGTGTCTCAACATCTCTCCTTCCAGCCCATGACTAGGGAGACCCTAGCCTGGCTCACTGATGCCGTCCTCTCCTGGGGCAGTCTGGGCAGGGTGACCTGCGATCCCCTTCTCCCACCACCTCTTCCGTGCCAGAACGTCCCGCTCCTCCCCGATCCGCTGCTCGCCTCCCTTTCCTTGGTCAGCCCGTCTGTGGGGCTGCGGGGCCCCGTGGGGCCCGGGCGCTGGGGCCCTCGGGTGGCATGGGCAGGTGCGTGCCTGATCTCCAGCAGCTCCTCGCGGGCCTGCGTCAGGGCGGCCGTGAGCTCCCCTCGCTCCTCACACTCCCGCCTCACCGTCTCCTGCAGCAGCGCGTTCTGACGCCAGGGGCCCGGGGTCAGGGAGGACACCGACAGGGGCGGGGCCGGGTCACACAGGGGTCAGAGCCGCAGAGGGGGACGGGGTCAGAGAGGGGGACAAAAGAACAGGGTCAGACTGGGGCTGAAGGGAGGGGAGGGATGCCCTACATGGGACCAAGGAATTAGGGCAGAGTTCATATACCCTCTACGAAGGATTAACACTTCCTGCATCATTTCCAATGTGCTGTATTTACCAGCAGTGGTAACTCTTGCAGGAGTTCAGTCTAGCAGGAACTACAGCTGTCTCGTGAAAAGCTAACAATATCAGAACAAGTGAAACAACGTTTTAAACTGGAATAAATGAAGCGGTCATCAGTATTATTTTAACCAATCAGTCATACAGCCAACATCAATGGACTGTAGCCCTCATGGTCTAAGATGGGCCACCCACAGGATATGTAACAAAATATAATCTACAGCTCTCTAGGTATTTTCATTATTGCTGCTCCTGTATCACTACTCCCTCAGGGTTTCAAGCTCTTTTCCTCACCTTACTTAGGTTGTTCGTTTCAAAGAGAGGTTGGCGTTTGTGAGGGACAGCCTTTGTGACAAATGAGATGGATTCTGTGACATGGCTTCTGAGCCCTGAGCAGTTTTACGGGGTAAGACATTCCAGTGTCAAAAAGGTGCTGTGTCCGGGTGCCAGCGGTAAAAATGACTCTGGGGCGAGCAATGTCTCATACTACTCCCAGTCACACACACAAACGCATCATAAACTGTCACCGTGAGTCACAATCCAAGCCTCTCTGATGTCTGCAGTCTCTAAACAATCCCTCTGACCCTCAAATTCAGTCCATGCATGAGTGTATACGCGTGCACTGCTTAGGTGATCACCACCTGCTTTGTACATAGGGGCTCCACCTGCTGGCCACACACTAGAGGTGCTGCCACAACCTTACAACCAGACACGGAAAGCATCCTGGTGCATGAGATCAAACGCGCCCAGCCCAGGAGAACATCTGCTGTGCATTTCTCTCCCATTTTCGCCAGCGTGGCCGGTAAGGAAACAGCCCTGTAGGGAGGTTGAAACGCTCTTCGTCCGCCGCGATGGCCTGCACCTCAGCGTAAACAACTGACGTGTCTCCGCCGGCTGCGGTTCGATAACTTTAGAGGAAGCTAAGAATGTTCCGAGAGCGGGGAAGTCAAAGCGCTAAGCTGGCTCACTCTTTTCTCGCCATCTGTCTGATTCTACCGACACGTGTGCAGACGTGTGGTCCCTGAGCGCGCTCAGTGCTCTCTCCCCTTCACGCCGTGTGGTGCCAGCGCTCCGGGAAGCACAGCTGCGCGGGGCGAGCGGCGCTGCGCTCGCAGTAAAAGGGACAAAGGTCAAACCCTGATGCCATTGTCCCAGACAGAGTGACCTTTGTTTCATTTTCCCTGGCCCTAATTTTCTAGCGGGAAGCGTAATGGCATGTGACACCGGTGCAAACAGAGCCCTCTGGAGCCGACACCACAGAAGCCAGAGTCACACGCTTCTCACCGGGTCAGGGCCACCTGCAGGACCCAGCCAACGCCTACAGGGCACTGAGGCCACTGAGGCTTCCCCTTCTCTCCTCGTTAGTGTCCCCGCACTGAGCACAGCCCGATTGGGCATCCCTGAGTTTCTCTGAGTGTGTGTGTGTGTGTGTGTGTTTGCATGTGTGTGTTCGGGCATGGGTGTGAGTGTACATGTGTATGTGTGTTTGCGTGTGTGTGTGTGTGTGCGAGTGTATTTGTGTGTGTATTTGCATGTATGTGTTTGTGCATGGGTGTGTGTGTGTATTTGCGTTTAAGTGTTTGTGCATGGGTGTGTGTGTTTGAGTGTATATGTGTGTGTGTGTGTGTGTGTGTGTGTGTGTGTGTGTATTTGCATGTAAGTGTTTGTGCATGGGTGTGTGTGTGTGTTTTATGTGTATGTGTTTCTGCCTGTGTGTGCGCATGTGTGCATATGTCATCTGCATACAGTATGTGCATGTCTGTGTGCACACGCAGTGTGAAAGAGAGTGCTTACGGGTGTGCATAATGGATATGACTGTACATAATCTCCAGATGAATTGAGTTTGTATGCTTTTTATGCTTATGACAGCTATGGCTAAGTTATTCCTCTAAATCAGTCAAATGAGAGCAACTCAGGGTAATAAGCTTCCACTTTGAAGATTCCATTAATCAATTTAACAGAATTAAACAGAAAAAACATTGAAGTATTTCAGGTCAATGGGCATTACAAAAAAAGCAAATGAGTGACAAAATCGCTGTTCTACTGCTGTGTGGAGCTTTGCTATAGAAACGTGATGTCAAATGGTACTAGTGCACAGACTGGTCTTCACCAATGGTTTCAATGGTTTGTCAGTGGTGTTCATTCTGTAATACAACTGGACAGAACAAAATGACAAAAACTATTAAATGTAATGTTCCCACTAGCTTGCTATTTCTTAAGTAATTAAGCATTGACCAAACATATTATGTCACGCTGTAATTCAAAGTTAGTTTGGTATGAGAGAAATAGAGAAGTCCTGCAATCCCCAAGCCATGCCCACAGCATTTGTGAAGTACCATCTGATCTCATTGCAATGAGCAACGCGCCATAAAAAGGTATCAGCCGCTGGAACTGTTCCAAAGGAAATATCATTGAAAGCTTGTATGACTCTCTGACTCTCAGTCTATGGATCCCACACTGGTGAGAGTCCAGTCTTTCACAGCGACCTCTACTCCAGTTTGAGCCTGTCCCTCACTGTTGGACCGGTGGATTTCTCAAACCAGGCAGGAGGAAGCAGAGGAGACCACACGGGGAAGGGTAATGGCTCCTTCTGAAAGCCATTATCTTTGTCGCGGGGAGCACATGCATTATTAACGAGGAGGCGCAAAGGAGTCGATAAATCTTTGATATCCGCGGACCGATAGTGAGGAATTAATCAAGAAAAAGGAGACTAAAGGTGGTGGAACGGGCTGCGGAGTGAGCCGACCTCCAGCCCTGATTTCATTACAGATTTGAAAGCGGCTCGGTTCAATGCTAAGATGCGGTGAGCGCTAGCTCACCAAAGGGCATTCGCCTTTGAAGTAAAAAGAAAATAGAAGGAAGAAAGGAAAAAAAAAAACGGAAGAGAGAAAAAACGGGGAAAAGCATTTTCTCTGGTTGGCATAAAAGGATATGTCATCTGTAAAATTCACATCACGGAGTCTTGGACTGAACCAACGGGCGAGACACATGGCATGCGCGGGGAGGTGGGGAGGGGTGGGGGGGTGGGATGGGTGAGGAGCTATGTACGGAGTTACTGTAAATTTGAGAATTAAGTCAACCTACAAACTAATACATATGTATTTCAACTTGACTCCATGTCCCTCTTTCTCCCTCTCCCCTAGTGCTATCTCCCCTCTTTTATTGTGCATTCTCTCTTTCTGGTATTAGGGTCAGCTAATGAACAATGAAACAAGAAACTGAAAAGAGAAACTGAAATTCTAAAAGGAAAAAGACTTCAAAAATAACTGATATTTACATGTGAAAAGAACTACTTTGAACGTGGTAGCCATCATATACATATACATTCCGTAATACATTTTCAGACATATGTGCATTAGGAAAACAGCAATGGAAAAAAAAAATGAATCACTGAACACACTGAAATGACAGTATTGTTCAAATGCTGAAGTGGATGTGACATTTGCATACTAAGGACTTCATAGGCAGTTAGCTAGGGGATATGTTGTTATGGAGTACCATGTGTGGGGTTTAGAACTGTTAATGACCTGTTAATTACTGAAAATTGCATTTAAACCTAACTACCCCTTCATCATGGAGACTCAATGGTCCTTGCATTGCAAATAATAAGCGTCAACTTCTTCATAGCGCACTGACTGAACTTACCATAACTTTGAGATAACATTCTTTTTTACTTTTAGCCAATGAATTCATTTTATGAATAAAGGTGACTCATTAACACCACAAAGTACCAGGTAATCGATCTAGGGGTGCTGCCAGGGATTTTGGGCCCCATGTAAAAGATTGCACATTGGGCCCCACCACCCCAGGCCACCCCATCCCTGCACAGTTACAGCATCCACCCCCCCCCCCCCCCCCCCCCCCAGCATACGGCACCCCAGCATTTTTCCCTCACCTCTTCCTGAAGAACACTGGTCTCCTGCCTCGTCCGCTCCAGCTCCTGCCTGAGCTCGGCCAGCTGCAGCGCCCCCTGCTGGCCGTCTCCCCGGGCCTGCAGCAGCTGCCGCTCCAGCTCCGACACCGTCCTGCCGAAGCGCAGCGCCTCCTGCTCCCTGCGCTCCTCCTGCTTGGCCTGGCCCTCCTGCATCTCCCTCAGCTTCTCCTCCGCTGCCGCCACCTCCGCCCGGAGCTCCTCTGTGGCTGTCTGCACCAGGGAGGGCAGCTGGGGGGTCCGGTGGAGGCGGGGTGAGGAAGAGGAGACAGCATTGCCAAGGGTGTCGCTTACAGTCAATTCTAAAAGCCCCCCCGGACAGTCTCATTTGCATTCAGGGTTTAAACCGCCATAGCTTGCACAGACTTTAATAAGCACGGCTGTGTTTGCTGTCGAGTGGCTAAGACTCCCACTCAGGTAAAGACCTCATCCCTGCAGCTGCTGCTCAGTGGGTTGGTAAGTGAGAGATACCGATTTGTCGAGCGCTGCTTCCTTACTAATGCCATGAGACACGTGCTTGAAATGTAGCATAGTATTACATTCTAATCATATCGAAAAGATAGATCATTGAACTTCACTATGCATGCTTTGAATTGCACATCATACTTTTCATTAGCTAGATGAAGGATGGTGATAAATATAAAAAACAAAAGGTAAAGAATGGCAAGAATGCCACACATTTTTACACCCATTCTTTCTCCTACATAACTAGCACGTGCAGTTACCACACTCATGAAGACCTAAGTCAATAAATATGAATGTCAGCCCAGTTTGTAAGTATTGGACAATTAATTAAGCCTCCTGTAATTATGGTATTATGAAATAAGAATGTTATGCACCCCACATGCCCCAGATAGAGAAAGTACAGTATAATATAATGGATAAAGAGAGAAAGTGGAGGGAGGAGATAGAGGATAAAAACAGAACTGGGAGAGACAGAAAGCAGCACCAATACCTTCTTTCGAAGTTGCTCAGCCTCTCTCTGGTACTGCTGCAGTAGTTCCCTGTTCTTCTCCATCTCAATGTGGAGCTCCATCTCTTTCTCCATCCACAGTTCCTGCTCCTTCTCCTTCAGCCGAAGTTCTGCCTGAGCCCGCTCTCTCTGAAGCAGGGCCTCTACCTGGAAACAAACCGCCTGACCGTCAATAACAGCATGTGGACATGGGGTCAGAGCACAAGCCCCTATGGGGAATGGTTATGGGTCTGGATCTCAGTTGTGCCATTGTTATCTGAGATTCCTAAGCAAAGGAGATTTGGGCATGAACTGAACAACTAAACAGCAGAGGCTGCAGCTACAGTATGTTCATCTACTCATCATAAAACCTTTCCCTGGAAAACAGTACAATGCTTAAGATTCTATACTTTATACAAGCTTTCATTTATGACCTCGACATGTTTTTACTTGAGTAACTGAGACAAAACAGGTGCACCACAGAACAAAGTATAGAAGTATAGCCACAGGTCCATTTTTTTTTTTTGCATCAAACTGCTAGTAAGCTTAAGCTATGAATCAGGTCAAATTATGATCCTGAAACCTGTTGCTGATTCAGCAGACAAGTCTATTCTGATCCCAAAAAGGTCTCAAAATAAACACAAAATAGATCCTAATACTTAATGTTGGTGTGAGACTGTGGAATATCCTGTTTCACTTTGCTCAGTTCCAAAGCTCAATTCTAATTCTTGTTTTGAGGACATAACATGGTGTGTGCTTGGAAACATTTAGCGAGCATTATTGGAGTGCTTTAGCCTCGTGGTGTTGTTTTCAGCACACTGGGTGGTGGAATATTCAATCGTTAGAGGGGAAAAAAAGACGGTCGCGGCAATTAAGGAAAACAAAGCAGAGGATAGCATGCCATTTATTTTTAGACGTGCACAGCCAAGGCCACCATGTTTTTGTAGGATGGGAGGGAGCTAAAGGATTATGTGTGAGAGAACAGGACACTGGCACAGAAAGAGACAGAGAGAGAGAGATGGAGAGAGAGTATATGTATGTATGTACATGAAAGACTATGTATACGTTCGTGTACTTGTGTGTGTATGTGTGTGTGTTTGTGTGTGTGGGTGTCTGTGTGCTTGTGTGTGTGTGTGTGTGTTTGTGTGTGCTTTTCTAACAGTGTGCACTACTTCTTCCAGTTGGGCCATCTCAGCCACAGGAAACCAGGGCTTTGTTGTGTAATTTAGCAAAATCAAATGACATTCTGCTTAATATTGCATTGCTGGTGAGAAGAAAAAATATGAATTACAATTCACCTGTGGGTTGTGAGAAATTGCATTTACTATCTAATTCATCATTTCACTGCAAGACCCCTTAAAGGACAGACACATCAAGAATCAATACAATCTGGTCCTGAGCTCAGTTAAAACTTTTGCATTTTAGTCTTTTATGTATAGCAAACATTGGTTCAACACTGGTTCAAAATGCTCCCTATGCATAGTTACCTTTGTTTAGTACTTTTGTTTACAACCATTTTGGTGATGAACATGAGTGTTTTAAAAGCACTGAGGGAGATTTTGACCTGAGACAAAATTCAGATTCTACATTGGGAAACAGATGCCCTCCTTTCCAGGGTCCATTGCCATATAGTATTAAGAAACAGGATGAGTATCTAGCCTAGCCAAGCTTCTGCCAACACCATGGCAGAATCGGTGTTTAAACACAGCACATGAGAAATATTTATGCACAGGAGTCAGTCCTAGGGCCAAGGCTAGGTATAAGTGTGCATATGTGTGTGCATATACTGTATGTTTATGTACATCTGTGAGTGTTTTTGCTCCACAACTAACAGCCTGTTTTAACATTACACCCAGGGCAACTGCCATCATACATGTAACACAAATTTATAAGGACAGTTTGCATATGTATTTGTATGTGTGCTTGTATGTGTGTGTGTACATATATATTCCATAGGGGAAATTGCATAATTCAAGCGCGTGAGTGTGTATGCAGAAATGTGTGTGGATGTGTGTGCTGTGCGTGTCCGTGTGTACTGCGTCTGCGTAAGACAGAGCTAGCGTGTGTGAGGGAGAGGTGTGATGTGCGGCAGGGGAGAAGCACTGGTCACGGTGGAGTAAATACCTGCGCTCTCTGCTTCAGTCCCTCAGCCAGCTGCTGGGCTGTGTGCTGATGAGCCAGAGCAGCCTTCTCACTGCAGAGAGACACTGTAACTTTAGAGTACACTTTCCCACAAGCCTAAACAATTAGCTATAATCCAGGATACAGTGATTGGGAAAATATGCAAGTTAAGCCCCAGAGCAGGGCTAATTAGCGTCTGTAAAACAGTCCCCCTGACTCTGTATATATATATGTATAACTCTGCTTCTACACACAGCAGGGATTTTTAAGTTGCATTATAAAGAATGTTGGAGGGTGTAAATGTGGCTCCCCACTTGGGAACCTGTCCATACCACACAGGTCTCCTTAACGCTACTACATTTTATTAAAACTTCAGCCTTCTTTGTAGATGCCCCTACCTGGCATGAGCTAAGCAGCTAACACTTGCACACTCTGTACTCAGTAAATAGGCTATAATCTGTACGCAGCTGTGTCGTTACCGTGAGAACAGCGAAATTTACAAGTGTTTTCTGTGATGCCATGAAAACACATGGAAACTAGCCCTCTCTGTTCGGAACACCGTCGTCCCAGCCCACAGTGTACCACCAAAATATCAGGAGAATTTAAATAGCGATTGCATAACTAAAGGCGTGAACCCTGATGTGAGTCGTAAGGAGACTAAACGCTCTCCTGCTGCTTTAAATACAGAAGTCCAAGAGTAGGAACAGTCTCTGCTAACTCTAAAAACAGACAGCATCGAAACACTGCAGCAGGGCAACACCTATCTCCGTAACGACAAATAAAATTTGCTTGTGAACGTTGTGTGCGAGAGTATTTTTTCTTTGCGTGCACCACGCGCGTTTTCCAGGAATGGCATGCTAGCGGGCCTCAGACGTGTCATCGGCGACATCGTGCTCTCTCCCGCCTAATCCGCGGCAATCCCTCGTTTTTCTCCAGACCCTCTCCGTAATTCCCCGACCGCTCACACGGCACACGCTCCTAATCCGACGTGTCTTTTTCGGAGCGTGCCAGCGACAAACAAAACCTGAAAGCAATAAGTCAAGCAGTGGGCTAGGCAGAAAACAACAAATCCTCCAGATGTTTTGGTTGTGTTTTTCAGATGAGTCTCTCTTTATCCTGGCATGCCGGCGCTGTCTTAGATGTTGCTCTCGCAGTAAGCGGTTTTGGACTCGGGTACAATGTAACGGTTGTGTTACACCCGCAAACTGGTCTTGGGTGTATTTTCACAGTTTTATTTGCACAGGCTCAGTGCTATTGGGAGCATGATATTCTTTGGTTTTCCGGGTTTCTCTATGGTAGGCCTGCTAGATTTGCGAAATACCAGATGGGTGGGCAAATTTAAATGGAAGGATTTAAATATCGCTGTTCATGTTACGTTTGGCTCAGAGATATGGTACTTTGGCATGGAGAATTTTACACATTTGGACCAGCCATACCCATTTCAAATAAAGAAAACATGGGTGACTTGTGTTATTTTGTTGTTCAGACCACCAGGATTTGATTACTTAGTTTCAGAAAAGGATACATGATTTGTTGTCGATCTTTGCTTATTGTATGCTATATGCTATGACAGGTTCCAAACTGGCCTTTCATTTGAACGTTGTGCTGCCAATTGAACCATCTATTTCTGCACCGCCCACATACTGAGAACCTGATCGAAACTGATCTTCCAAGAAAACAAAGTATAAAGACTGTAATCACAATGGAGACAACTCATCAATCAGGTTGCACACAGATTGTTGTTCCCCCCGAGTAACAGACATGACATACCAATTAAACCAGAAGAAAAACAGCAGACATACAGCAGAGAATGATGTCATGGGGAATTTGTGCCAGCCTATCTGTACCTGTGTCTCTACACGAGACTCAAATTATAACATATTCAGGGGCACGTGCATACGTTTCCCCCTCCCGAAAGCTGACTTTCTGCACGTTATTCTCCTGGTGTTTTGGTTATCTGCATGGTATGAGAGATTCTATAAATTTCATATACCAGGGAAAGCGCATACGCCACTTTAATGGGAACTGCGTAAAATCGCACGAGTGCTGCTTCAACACTGCTGTGACCTTCAAATTCTCAGTCATGCATAAATAATCAAGTCAATACTGACAGGATAGAATGTCAGACAGAAACCACATTTAAAAGCAGCCATAAAGTTCACCGGCTGAAACAAGGAGGAGTCCGCGTGATGAGGAAGCCCCTCCCACTGCACCCAGGTGTGGGTTGGGAAAAAAACAAGTCAGACGCTCAGAGAACCGGAACAGCGCTCTTACATAATAATAACCTCTTTGACCCAGGGCTGCTTCACCTGCACACACCTGTCTCAGCCCCGCCCACACCCCTGGGCCTCAATCACACCCACAGCTGGAGAAACCTGAGCCAAGTCATCCCTGGTAGCTCTCTTTCTCTCTCTCTCTCTGTCTGTCTGTCTCTCCCACCCTCCTTATTTCCCTGCTTTTCTAGAGATTCTGAAAAACTTACCCCTTTTCTCCCTATCTCTGCTTTTCCAGTTCTCTATTTTCACTCAGTCACGCTCCCTTAATTTTTCTCTCTAAATCCATTTTTATTTTTTCTTGCTGTCTCTCTGTTTTTGCAAGAGTGTGCCCAGGAAGAGAGGGTTCTGAAGAGGTTTTTCATCTCCGAGTAATTCTTGTATGCATTTCTCTGCTGCTCTCCTGAGCATGCTCCTTATCACTACCTTTCTGCTGGCAGAGAAGAGCAGAGACTTCTTTGCCTTCCTCATCTTCCTCTTTTTTTCTTCTTCTTCTTCATCTCTTCGGTCTCTATCTCTATCTCTTTTTTCAGTCCAGACTGCCTCAGGTCTTCTCATTAGCCAGTGTTACTGAGACACTGTATCTGTTCTTCATGTCTTTCATCACCTGGCAACTGTGAGATCCAGTGCCCTACTGCAGCTATTGTGCACCCTGCAGATGTGTGATTAATGGTCTTAATTGCACTACATGTCCTGATTAGCCTCCCAAAGCGGATCCGATAGCTTTTGTGCAACCATTGATAATGGCTCTAATGTGCTGAACACATTTAAATGAATGTCACCACACGAATGGGGCAGGAAAGTTCAGGGATGGTCCTCTGTTTAAAGAGTTCGTACAGTTACAGAAGGTTCAGTGTAGGAAAGCTCATCTCCAGAGCAGAGCAGAGCAGAGCAGAGCCTAACTGTGTTCGCTTAGCGTGTTCCTGACCCGGAGGCAATGCTTTGGGTGTGTTCATCACGCAGGAGTCCACGCCTGGCTGCATGCCTGCACTCTGTCCGTGCTCTGTGTTTCAGCTGAGCTCCGCTATGTACCCAACCTGCGGCGTAATCCCACCGGGGGGGGAGGGGGGGGGGGGACGGATTAAAACCGCTTTCTGCTTAATCCCAGCCCTGACAATTTAAAAGAAACCTGCAAGTTAATCGGATTCTCTGCAAGTAAGGCTCTGTGACAGACCGCTCTGTTTACGGCTGGCAGGGGGCTGAGGATCTCTGACACCTCTCTCACGACACAGAGCCGTCTGCCCCAACCTCTAACCCCACCCCCCTCCCCCCTCCCGCCCAACCCTCTCCCGGTGACCCCGTGACCCTCCCCCAGTCTGTCTCATCACTAAGCTCTGTCTCTACAGTCTGATGTCATTCAGAGAGCCATGTCTGAGCTCTTCAGAAAGCCCGCACTGTAACGTTTGTATCTCTCTATCATGCCCTGGAATACTGCCCAAATCCTACCATTCTTTGGAGGGGGAGGGGCTATAAAGTCAATCAAACAAATGACATTGATACGTAGTAGTGGTATAAGCAGAGGAATGTTTCAACAAATCCACATTCAGCTGTAGACCCTCCATAGACCTCATATAAAACACGCAAGGTCAGTGTCTGTAGCTGGTCT
This sequence comes from Anguilla anguilla, assembly GCF_013347855.1. Lineage (NCBI taxonomy): Eukaryota > Metazoa > Chordata > Actinopteri > Anguilliformes > Anguillidae > Anguilla > Anguilla anguilla. The sequence goes on along the minus strand of NC_049212.1, from coordinate 19,981,144 downwards.
CCCACTGGGAACATGTTTGCATGATATTCAGTGGTCATTGTTTTGCCTTTAATTTATTCAAATTGGGTAAAGGCATCCCCCATTGGTGTTGTTGTGTAGTGTGACATTTATTTTGTAATAATGTAACTGATGTCACAAAATAAGCTATTTCAGATCAGAAGTACTCCTTTTGTCCACATTCCACTGAACTCAGCTAACTTTAATATCTATAAAACTTAACGTCATCTCTGTTGCTCATTTGCCCTTTCTCACTCTCTCCTCCCCTCATTCACTCCTTCTCCAATTCCTTTAACTCTCTTGCTCCCTCTCTTTTTGTTCTCTTTCTCTCTCTTGTTCTCTCTCACCCTCTCTATTTCATTTTTTCCCCCTGGTTTTTCTGGGGTTCAGAGAGGCGGGCGGGCGGACCCGCCCTGTGACCCGCCCGCCCCCGCGCCAGAGGTGGCGCTGCGTCCGAGCGCACGCCACGCCACCGCACGTCACCTCCCGTCTGCAGGGCGGGGGGGGGGGAGGCCCTCAATGGCCCCATTGTGGATCCCCGGGAAAAGGAATGAAAGACGGGGTTTGTTGCGTTCTCACACCGAGCCCGGGCTGGAAGAGAGGAGCAGTGTCTTCTTTCGGGTCGTCTGAGGTCACCGCAGCGGTCGGAGCCGTCCCGCTCCGCGAACGGGGGCTTCGGAGCGCGTGATAATTAGCGAAGCACGACAGGGGAAAGTCCGGCGGCCGCCTCGGCAGAGGAGGGCGCGCGTGCCGCCCCCCGGCCTCCCGTGCCGTGCCGTGCCGTGCCGCCGAGCCGCCGAGCGGCGCGCTAAGCCTCGTAGCCGCGCGGAATGGGTACATTTTGTCAGGACATTCAGTGAGTACGGGGCGGCGGCACACCAAGCACTTCCATCTCCACTCTGAGCGCGAAAAACATTTCCAGTTCGCTGGCAGAGCGAAGTTGTGATTGGCAAAGAAAAACAGCCTGACCCTCTCTTCTTTTGCTCACGCGCCCAGACCGTTTCAGAGAGTACGGCTCAACGCTCAGGCCAATTTTAATGTCTCACTCAGATGGGTAAATGTTGCGTGTTAATATTATCAGTTACCTTTTTTTTTTTCTTTTTTTAATCTTTACCGCAAATAAATTAATTTAGTTAGGGCACACCAATTGGTCTGAGGGACTAAAGATATTTGATATAAAAGTAATTTGAAATGCTGGGCTGTCATTAAAATGCAAAAATATCCGATTTGTAACACTAAAATGGAATTTTAAACAATGCAGCATATTTTTCTGAAATTCACAACATGAAAGTGGAGATTTTCTTTGTTATTTTTTTAAATTACGGAGCAGGCAAACTGTACTTGTTTAGTACCGGAAGGAGTGCTAGAGTACTATTTCTGCTGCTTTGCAGCAGCAGTGTAGGAAGGCACAGACGTTTGCCTGACTGTGTAACCCTGCTGCTTTCTGATGTCAAAGGTTTAATGACAGGATTGCAGACAGCGCTGTTCCCTGTCCCAGGTTTAATCTATCAGACAGAACTCCTGCTTTCACGCACGTCCCATACCGCAGTTGTACAGACCGAGCCCCAGACGGTATCGTGTTTCAAACGTAATGCTTTTTTTTGTTAAATCCCCAGAGAGAAAAAAGACATAATCCTTATTGACTTCGCAACTTCCACCCCCAAGCCTAAGGCCCAGGCCCTGATATCTTACACAACAGTCTCTGCTTTCAAAATGTGGTTTGAAACACAGACGACAAAAACATTTCATATGAATTCCAGGAATTCAGACAAGGGTGTACCAAAAACTTCACATGCATCACTGCGATTGTCTATAATTAATTTAGACTCTATTCTAATGTTAACTGTGACCTTTATAGTCACTCACCAAAAGGAATTAAGGCTTCAGAATACAAACTTGCACCTCAAGTCAAATTTAAGAAAAAACTTCTCCACAGACAAACCGGTGAAAGATATCATCCTCAACTTGTTGGTGAAAGGAGTTCAAGACACTTCAAATCCTCCTGTTTTACCTGCCTGTAAACTATCGTACAATTTGAACAAGAAAGATTGACTGTCTGGCCTGTTTAGTGTGATCTGTTAATCAACAAACTCACAAAACTGTCTGGGATCAGCAGTAAGGGGAAAGTTCCATTTAAGACAGGAAACCTTGGCTGGATTAGACTCTGTCTGGGCCTCTCCTTGCATGGGAAAATAGGTGATAACAGATGGCTGAAGAATAGACAGGTCAACAACAGACAAATGAATAGGTCACAAGAGACAGGTGCTGACTGCTAAATGCCTAAATGTGTGTGAATATCTAGGTACTCAGCATAGAAACAGGTGAAAATACAGGTACACAGATGCCAACTGACAAGAATGGTGAGCAAGTGAGGATGGACAACACCATCTTGATGATAGGCAGGTGCAATGCTGAGAGCTGACAGGTGAAAGGGGGACAATAGAGATCTCTTCAAGTTAGAAGAGAGAGGCGATACAAACAGGTTTTCACATTAATACTAATGAGTAAATGAATTAATACTAATGAGGTTAGAAAATAAGGTGAGAACTGACCATCAGGCAAACAGGAGGGATAATAATACTGAAGTAAATAGGTGAGATAGGCCAGATAAATAGCTGACGGGTGAAAAGATGAGAATCGACTAATAAATACTGTACGTGGCAATAGTCATGAGCAAATTTAGGAGTAAATAAGTGGATGCGGTCAGATAAACAGCAAATCATTTACAGAACAGAGAACAGCCAGGTGCGAAATAGCAGGTAAAGAGGCGAGAACAGCCAGGTGAATAAACAATGACCTCTGTTCTGTCAGAGTGCTTATTTCCTCCTGGGCCCGCTGCAGCGATGTCCTCAGAGTTCTGTTTTCACTCTCCACCTGCATGTGCTTCTGTGTCATTTCCTCTTCCCGCTGCTCCACACCCAGCAGCTGTTTCTGCAGCGACTGGCACCTCTGTTCACATGACAGCAATCTCTTCTCTCTCTCTCTCAGGTCTTCAGACAGCCTGCACAGGGCAACATGTCCACAATTCAGCTGGACACACACACAAAAACACACACACTCCAACACCCGATCCCATTCAAATATGCCAATTACACTACACAGGTTTGCACACACCTTTCCATTATTGCACAAAACTTTTACGTCTTTCATTTCTTATTGGTGATTCAGTATGGTGGGAGTGCACACTGTGGTTAAACAACCTGATAGCTAACTGAAAAGGTTACACAAGAACAAAATATTCCATCTCAAACCTCCAAATTCAAACTGTAGATATTTTCCTTTGTTTGAAAACAAACACGAAGACTGGCTTCCTGAAGACACATCTACAAAACGGTCCCTAAATGCACAAATGCCCACAGCATCCCCCCCTGGAAACTCCATGAAATAGTGAGAAGCTCCTTGTTGACAAAACAGAAACCCTGTGAACTCCTTAGTGTGCACCTGATATTTATCAGCCAGTGGGAAGCTGTGTGTCTGTCAGGAACAGCACCTGTTTACACAGATAACCAAGCCCATAACAAACGAATGAAGAATTTAAATAATCTGTATATCTTTATTGTCTACAGCTATTGTTGTCCCTTAATTAGTTAGGGCTTTCATGTCTGTACAGATCTCAGTTTTGTACAACGTTTACAGCATGGAGAACAGCTTGGCAAATTCTGGAGTTTGGAAGTGCTGAATACTATTCTAGAACATGAGTGTTCTGGCTTCCAGCTGAACCCAGACGGTTCTATGATTCCATAGCTATTATAGCATTGGTTGAATTTGAAGGGAGGGGCCACTCAAATAAATAAAAAAACCTGACACAATCTGTCAATTCTGTAATCCTTATTCCATATTTTTATTTTGCCAAGGCGTTTAAATGCACAAAATAGTACAACGCTTGGATGGTTTTCAAAAGTTATGAAAGCACTGAGTCAGATGGAAACTTGCGGCTGCAAATAAAACTGAAATCATTAAGTATTCAGAGACAAACTTTCAGGAAGTCTCTCTTTGGGGAAATAATTTTTAAAAAACTACTCACAAAAGACACCACAAAGTATGTCTTGCTGATTGTAGAAAATTGCACGAAAAAGCGTCTGCCATCGCCTCTCAAAGAGATTTGAAAATCAAATGGAATTGTCCTGAAATCACAGGCACTTACTGAGAAGTGTTACCATGTGCTCCTCAGAGCATGTGACGAGCGGCAGCGAGCGCATTAGGGAACGTAATATTTTTGTAATATCTGTCGAAGTTCTCTTCAAACACAGCCGGCGCTGGGAGAGAGAAGCGGGATGCCGACGGGCGGAGAAAATGTGGCGCGCACGTGAGAGCGATCCATTACGCGCGTCTGCGGCGGCGTCGGAGCCTGCCCCGCTCCCAACGCCCTTCTGTCTGCTCCGGGGCTCTCGCTGCGCTCTCTCTCTCTCGGCTTTCGTTTAAGACCTCTCACACAGCCTCCAAGGGCACGGGAAACTCCGTCCCTTTCGGTCCGCCGTTCCTCCAGACGCGGACGAGAGAACAGCGCGAGGGAACGTGGGGAGGGAACCCTCGGTAAGGCCGTTACGAGAGTCTGGGTGCGCGAACCGCTGAATTTGTTCTTCAGAAAAGGGAAGGAATACGGCAACTAGGAGGACGCTGTCTACTGATGTCTTCCAGATTACTGAGCTGTTATCCTCCCCACAGCCACCCGCCCTCATTGAAAATATCAAGAGCAGCTTTGTCCATACACTTTATTTGTAGCACCTTATTTGTTTATGTAGGGAACATGAGTCACTGGTCTTAATCTCAAGAACCATATATTCTACGACGCTGAAACCTGCACTTCAACAAAAATAAAACAATATTTCTGGAAGTATTTTCACTGCAACATGACTCCAAGGCACTTGTATTATGCCCAAGAAATTGAAATACTTAAAACCTTTTTCTTCCGGTCTCAGGAGGATATATATATATATATATATATATATATATATTACCTTGCTCTTTGCTCCTCGAATTGAATGTGCCTGACATGAAGCTCCTCTGTTTCCTTGGACTTCTTCCTGAAAGGCAGCAATGTGTTATATTAGAAGCAGCACCTTGTTGCATCAGCAGCTGACTGTTCTTTCAGACATACTAACAGGGCAGAAAGGCAATCTGTGGCCACTGACAGCAAACACTGTTGTCGACAAACACTCATTAGGACAAATTCGCTTTACAACAAACACTCCTTACGGAAAATATTCTTCATGACATATTCTCCTTATGACAAACAGTCCCTGAGAACCAAAATTCATTTTGACAAATCAATTGTTTCTAATAATGCTCACAAATAAGACATTACACTAAAGCAGGGCCTCTCGTGTAGAAAACAGACATAACAACAAACATTCCAAATGAAAAATGTTCCTAATGACAAACATTCTCATTGACAATTAATGAAAACAATTCTACAAAGGAACGCTCAAAACAAACACTGTTAATGACAGAATGACAGACGTTCCAAATGAGTTCTAATGAAAAATGCTCCGACTGAAAAAAGATTCATGAACGCCCTAAATGACAACCACTCACGCTGAGAAACACAATCACTACTAATGAAAAGAACCCTTCTAACAAAACACACCAAATGACAAATACCCTTCATTTCAAACACTCCCAACAACCAACGCTGCTAACAACAACCATACCCAATGGCCAAAACTCAAAAGAACAGATGCTCTTAATGACAAACCAAACAGCCAACAGTCCTAATAATAAGCACTTCCTAATGGCAAACATTCCTTATGACAAATGGAACGAATGTCAAATACTCAAAAAACACATCAACTCTCCTAATGACAAGCATTCCAAAAAATGGGCACTCCTGATGACAAACTCTCCTTGATGAGAAACGCTCCTGAGAACAAATGCTTTGGTCATGCAGCTGGAAAGCATTAAAGTATCTTACTCACGATGCATGGTAACCACTCCAAAAATGTTTTTGTGACAAGGGCTGCTCCATTAAACGTATTACAACACTGAATGGGATAGATAAGGGGGACACAAAATGTTTAACTGTTTGCGTGAGCATGTGCCTGCATGCATTTGTGTGTGTTGGCTCACTTGTGCATGTGTGTGAGAATGTATGTGTTTGGGTGTGTCTGTCTGTGTGTGATTGCATGTGCATGTAATTTCTGTATGTACGCAAGGGCGTGTATGCGTGCGCGTGTGGGTTGTACTTCCTTTAACACAGCTGCAGAGATCATTTATTTAGTAATAAAACTGAACCTTGAGAGGCCACATATGTGCACATCCCCTTGCATTGTAAAATGAGAGGACATGTATCGTGCAAATTCACTAACAGACACCCCCCCCCCCCCTCCAACCCCCACCACCACCACCAATACACATACCCACACCCTCATTTCACAATCCCCTCCTGCAAGGCACAGGAGTGGAACACAAACACGCCAGACCCCCCCCCCCCCCTTCACACACACACACGCAGACAAATCCTCTTTCAGGCCATGCAGGCTGGCTCATTGAGTGACCTTCCTGCCACACGCGATCAGGATCCAAACGGGCCACGCGTGTGCATGTCTGGGCTCAGTCTGGGCGGCTGGACAGCCGGAGGATCCCCTGGCCCCGCCCCCAGACCCCCCCCCCCCGCTTCACTGCGCGCACTGCTCCGATGAGAGAGCTCAGTGTTTAAAAACCCACCAACTGCTGTACTTTCTGTCCTTCTTTCGCTCCCTCTCTCACACGCATACAGTCTGTCTCTCTCTCAATCTCCCAAGGTCAGCTCAACTGTACAGGCTGCTTCTCAGCTGGAATTGTTTACCATCTCCCCCCCACTCCCCAAACGATTACAAATATCTCCTATGCCAAGAGCCTATAGCTTAGCAGGTACAATTAACAGTGAAGTGAGTGAAGGATACATGCTGGGTGCCGGGGGGGGGGGGGGGGGGTAAATCTGACTTCTATGTCCTCCGGAACGCAGATGGAGAGAGTGTTCCTGTGCTGGTTTTTTAGGTCTTTGTGACAGACTGCAGAGGGCTCATTCAGCGCGCTCGTTTCTGATGGCAGGTTGAGATACCGAGCGCGGCTCCTGTGCGGGGCTGGGGCGGCGCTGGGGACGGGCGCGGCCGCCGGGAGGGGAGGGCAGCTCCTTCCGCCCCGCTGTCAGGTCAGGTAGACCCGGGAGCCCGATCTGAGGATACCAGCAAGAGGCCGAGCAGCGAGAGAGAGGCTGGCGCGCACAGTCTGATGGAGCTCTCCACAGCAGACGTCCACAAGCAGGGCGCTAACGGCTAGCAGCCAGACTGCACTCACAGGCTGAGCACACCACCACAATAGACCATCCTTTATCTGTCGATTCTTCACAATCTATCTTTCTCTCCCTGCTACTCCCTTTTACATTTTTTCTCTTCCTCCCTCCTTTTCTCTTTCACTCCTGTGTATCCTTACATAAAATGAATTCAAGCACAATTATGCTATTATGATGATGGACGTAAGAGCAATGAAGAACTGAAATACATTTTAAATAGAGGCAATGTATTTATTCCCTCCCTCTTTCTATCCCTCATTCCTTCCTTTCCTCTTCCCCTCTCACCAAAAGCCGAAAACACCCCATCTATAATTAATTTCCCTGAGCGATGGAAACATATTGAGGAAGGAAACTCCTAATTTGGCAGATTTATGAGAACAAGCTTGCAAGTTATTAGCAGTCAAAAGGTTGAGCTGCCGATCCAATTTCTCTTTAGGCCCCAATTTTACATGGCCAGCATGGAAGAATGATTTGTGAGGTTGCTAATGTCACAAATGCTATATAGAGGACAGTAGAGGGAAAGGGGGAGGAAGGGAGAGAGAGAGAGAGAGATACAATTGTACTGTGAAATATCTCATACTGTTAAACCCCTAGTGGGTATACATAAATGTTTAGGGTAGGGCTGGTGTGTATGTGGGGTTTTGCTCCCACCAATTAGTCTGGCTCAGTTAGCTAATTAGCTATGCATGAACATCAGTTTACTACAAGATCCTCACCAAGTACAACATTTTGTCTGGGGGCAGAAGAACAGTTATCAGCTGTGATTGATGGGCTTATCATATATTTAGACAAATCACATAAATAAGTTGGCTAATTAAATAATTAAGAGAAGTGTTGAAATGTCATGAAATCCAGAAATGGATACACCCCCCCTTACCCACCCCTGATCCTACAGACACATTTAACCTCCAGCTTCCAGCATGCATGGAGCAGGCAGATGAGTGGAGAACCTGGAATGGAATTCCATCATTCGACCAATCGCAACCACCGCAATTTCCTACTGAAGTGAGGCAAGTCCCTCCTGCGGCATGCTGGGAAGTGTGAAAGGAGGTCATGTTTGCCTTTGATGATTACGTGAGGTGAGAGTTCTGAGACGCAGCGTAATGTTGGCTTCACCATCGCAGACAGCGAGCGCCTAAAATCCATGGATGACTTTTAAATCTGATTAGATTATGTTATGTGCGGTACTTTGAAAACAAGGTCGCACATGATTAATATTTGATATATTGATGATAGGTGTGATAATAAAAGACAAACAGTACCCAAATTAAATAAACCAAGAATCCGACTGAAATGCAGACTGTCTCGCTCTTGCCCTTGCTCTGTGATAATAATAGGGGACACACTGAGAGGTTTAGTAATGGGGAGCAAATGCAGCAGGATTCAGAGTCCTGTGCAGCCACACCTGCTTTCATCTCTCCTGTCACGCATGCGGAGGGCGGCAGGCGAGGTCACACCGCACCGGCAGCGTGTGTGTGCTCACGGGCGTGCGTGCGTGTGTGTGCGTGTGTGTGCGTGAGCCTTCACCGCGCTACTGTCACGGCATTCCTGGCACGGCTGCGGGATGGCATCTCACGCTTTGTTTACCCTCCGCGCGTCAAAGACGTGAGCGCGAGCCGCGGCATGGGAAACTGAGAGGCGTGGCGTTCGCCCTGTAGCACCACGCAACGCGCTGCGCCCGCGGCCCCGAAACAAACGTTCCCCGCCTCCGCTCCGCCTCGGGCTACAAGGGAAAGGTGTTCGAAAACAGTGGAGCTGAATACGCCGCAGCAGGCCTGGGAGCGTGCCCAGAATCAGAAACGACGGCGTGGCAGACAGCAACATCCATCACGGGGAGCGCACTGCGGCCGCACGCGCCCAGTTCACCTTTCTCAGCACCGCACCGTGAGGAATGAGCCATCCAATGGCAAGCTGTCTGCCGACCTCCGACCTTTGCGGGGGATGTCAAGTGGTGCTCCCGGCTAAAAGGCTCTCAGTTCAGTGCTGCGGCCTGCGGTCTCAAATGAAATCCTGCCTGAGCCAGTGCCCCAAATGGCTCTGCATAACTGCAGATAGTGTCACATAGGGTGGAACGGTTTCAGTTGGCATTTGGCAGGGCACCTCCCGCCTGACGTGCGAGAGCGACTCCTGCCAGAGAAACGCCGCTGGTGAAAGAAAACGGCACTCCGTCCTGATGATTGTTTTTCATAATCTCTGACATTTTTCCTGTTCCAATTAAATTCCTGTAAGTCTCGCTTGCCTAATATGTCAGGGTTTACCCAGACAAAGCAGGCTACCCAACCATATTCTACTTGCTGAAGAGATTTTCAACTCCACACAACCTCTGTCCTCCATAGTTCCATGTGTAACAGTTTTCAGCTCATAAAGGCTTTGATTTTAGTTAACAGAACATCTGTGCTAATGTTTTATTTGAGGTTATGACCCTGTTGGGAGAGAAGTGTAGCATCACCAATGCTAACACTGTAAATCTCACCATTTCAGAATAATAAAACTTGAGCATAAAGGTTTTATCAGTCGCTTATTTCATTTATCACTTAAGAAGTAGCATGCATAACATAACATAACATAACATAAGGATGAGAACAGGCCATTCAGCCCAACAATGCTCACCATTTTCCTACCACTAAAGTGTACCTTGTGCTCAGTTTACCTACAAACTAAATAGTATCCAGCACCATATCAACCTGGTCTTGAAAATCCCCAGACATTCAGCCTGGTACGTAAACCTGACCTTTTATAAAAAATAAACCTAATTAAAGAAGGGCAGGAATGTACCGAGACAGACTGAAGCGTCTGCACTCTCAAACACACAGGCGCCGTTTTGAGACGTTCTTTGCATGTTCCAGGACACGCAGTTCACCCAGCCAGGCTGCTTAGCGTGCGCAGACACAACGCGTGCCCCCCGTCACCTCTCCGCGTCTTTATTTTTCTGGCATGCGGAGAGACACATGTTTTATTGAGGGATTTTCTCCTCTTTTTAACATGCGGGTGAAAGTCTCAGATTATTGAGGTCAGGCCTCTTTATGAACTTGTGTCAGGTGAGACGGGAGGGTGTGGAGGCACGCAATGACAGGACGCCTCCCGCCTCACTCACATCAGAGAGACAGGCGGCCATTCCACCACAGGTTGCCACGGCACCACTGTCACTTCACATATCCCAGCACTGTGGAACAGCCAATCAGGCTCTGACAGCTCAGAGCTCGCCAGTCAAAGAGAAAGATGTATAAATAATGTATATACATCTTTTTCAAACGTATGTAATTTTATATATATATAGTATATATATATAATTTTTTATTACATTTTTTGCTGATAGCTGGGAAAATAAAGAGAGCTATAGAGTTAATAAAATCACTTTGGTGAACTGAATGTTCCTCTTTAAAAGAAAAAAGAAACATCACTTTGGTGAATTACGAACGAAACACATTCTTTCTGTTTCTCTCTCCCACTCACAGATTTATCTGTAATAATGAATATTTACACAGAGCAGCGCTTAAACTCTCACCATCTGAAAATTACCAGCACTTTGTCTCCTTTTGGCAGTTTAACATTCCATATTTTTTGGCATATCTCTACCACTAATGCTCTTTTAACTTTCAACACCTTGTATGTCAGTGGTGTAGCTTACAATTGCCATGAAAAATAAAAATTAAGAAGAACTTTTAGTTCCAAACTATTTAAGTCAAGGTGTTTGTTTAAAAGTTTGCTTATAAGACCTATAAACCAGGCATCGAGTGTGGGCTCCGTCATTAGCCAACTATGACTGGGCCCTCCCACATGTGTAGGTGGCATGATCTCCAATATCTCCTCTTACTTATTCAGCAGCGAATCCAACTGAATTGGAAAAGCTAACAAAAACAGTAATGCACGCCATCTATTTTTACTCCATTTACACAATTGTTCTAACAGTGTAAACAATAACTGGATATTTATCACATTGCAGTTGGGTTGGATGAGAAATGGGTTTGGATGAGAATGGGTTTCCCTGGTGCTCACAGTGGTGATAGCGGGTGTCCGTGTGTAACTCAGTTGGGTGACGTTGTACCTCCCTATAGCTCAAAGGTGAGGTTGGGTATCACTGTCTTACAAAACTCAAAGGATTCTGAAGATTCCACATTCTAAATTCCACAAGACCTGTGGAGCAGCAGCTTAAATGTCACCGTGAATTTGCTGGCTCCGTGACAAATTCTAAAACTGGCCTAATGGCGAACTGCCTTTCACCTTCCAAACTGCATTCCGCTCGGCTGCGGGGTTCACATAAGAGCGAGCGCGTGAGCGAGAGCGAGCGAGTGTGTTTGTGTACGAATGCTCGAACGTTAAGCACGCGTGTCATCCTGTGCATTCGCGATCGTGAGTACTCACAAGAGCAGAGTTTCCATATGTTCCTTCGCAGACTGGCTGTCCTGGAGATTGACATGCAAGGACTTCACCTTCTCTTTCAGCCCTGAAAAACGAGAAAAAAAATAGGATTTAAGTATCTATTAAATTTAAGAATCACTGAAGAATCACTCTGGTTGAACACAGCTGGTTCCGGGTGATTTTAATCTGAGCCTTTCGTTGTTAAAAAACAGCAGAGCTTCGGAACACTGAAAGGGACTAAAACCCTTGACTGACATTAGGGACCCTTCAGAGACACAACTGTTCCTCTGTTTCAGCTTCCCACACACACAGGCTCATCTGGAACACCTAACATTCACAGGGTGCCATGCTTAAACTCTCACCATTCGAAAATTGTCAGCGTTTTGGCTCCTTCTGATAGTTTTAACATTCAAAACTCAGTCACAGAATAAAAAAGAGAGTGGTGTCATGTTATTTTTCACTTCAGCACACCGACACCTGATGCTCAGAACCATGGGTGAAATAGAACTGTCTGTCTCATTAATGGCATGAGAACACAAACAAAAAACATCGAAACCCGAGTGCACTTGAAAAGAGAAGGATGAAGCAAAGCGATTGTGCTACTGTTACAGGCAACCCGTCCCCTCCCCTGGTAAACAGAGCAAAGAAACAGGATGAAAAAAAGAAAAAAGTTGAAACAACCTTGAAGTAATGGCCTGTAAGGCCGTGCCCCTGCTGACTACTGGAAACAAATATAGCAGGAGGAAACTCTGTGCAAAAACATCTTTAAAAAATGGGAGCATTAAGATTCCTTTCTAAGTTGCATAAGTGGCTAGATTCACATCTGGAAATGACACCTGTGTACTTGGCCTTCCGTAATATTCCACCTACTCTCCTCATATTCTCATAACACAATCTGCTTAACTGCATGGTTGTGCCTTTTAGGCCCAAGCCATTTAATCTTCCACCTTATCTATCTCCTCAGCATGCAATTACAACACAGCGGGGAATAAAAGGTCTACCAGCTCTTGGTGCAGAATGAGATATCTGTATGCAACTGCAAAAAAAGGGGCCAAAACCTGGAAGGTGTGCAGAGCACCAACAAGGCATGACCCTGAAATGAAAAACATTAGGTTTCATGAGAGACTGAACAAGTGCAAAGGAAAAAAAATCTAACTGTGCTGAGATCACATAGCACAAGCACAAATAAGATCATGCTCTTAATGAAATGCACACACAATGAATGCTCAGTGGACCTTGGCTGCTGCCATCCACTGGAATTGTTTAAAAATTATAGAGCGAGACGCCCTGACCTTTTGCTCAATAATGATCTGCAGGAGGATAATGTGAAAAGGAGATGTGGATGGGCAGAGAGTGAGTGAGTGAGGGAGAGAGAGAGAGGGGAGGGGAGAAAGAGAGAGAGAGAGAGAGAAATATTTAGCGACCCAGGTATTAGCGGACAAATTTATGTCCAAGAAGGTCTTCACAGAGGTTACCCCATTGCATGCTGGGAATTGGTTACTCATTGCTCAAAATACCTCAGGAACACTGTGAACGCATGCAGATTAAATCCTATGGGGAACTAACCCATTGATTCAGAAGGCAAAGTCATATCTGACAATCTGGTTTTCGTGCAACTTCTTTTTTTTACTGCTATTTTCTATTTTTGATGTTCAAATGTACTGAAATGGCACAGCGCCGACAGTGTGTGGGGAAAACAATAAATATGGAGGAAATCTCAGAGCTGGTGGGAGTTTGAGTACAGAAACCCCGAGCGGCGCTTTATTTTCCCCCTTTCTTCGCCGTTTGTCGGCTTTTGTCCTCAAACACGCGAGGAGCCTTGCCTCTGAGCGTTTGTTCTTTTGGATTCTGCCGGGGCTGCGAGATGGAAGCGAGCAGCAGTCGGCCTGGCTCAGCGGCAGTCTGGTGGAAGCCCTCTTGGCAGCGGCGACCGTGTCAGGCTGACATTTTTGTCCTGAGGAAAGAGGCACACTTGAGTGTGTGTTTTTTTATGCAGCGATAGGTTGATAATTGCTTTCTGGTCGCTGTGACCGCACCAGGCAACACAGGAAAAAAAAGGAGATACAAAAAAAGGAAGAAAAAAAAAAATCAGAGCGGCACACACGTACACCAGCGTGGAAAAAAAACCCGCTGCCATCTTGCACAACCTGGCTGCAGTGTGCTTATGCAACGCAAGCAAGCCTTAACTTGTGAAATGAATGCGTGCTCTTCACAAGCAGCAACGAGGCAGCGCTTTCCCTCTTTCTCCCTTTTCCACCCCCTTCTTTCCCTTTGAGACGCGAGGGCGCAGGGGCAGCTTCCGACGCGAGGGCTCCGAGAACTCGCCCTGCTCGACGGGTCAAGCGAGGAATCGCTCCAGAAGCGCTTTCCGCCTCACCGGCTCTTTAAATGAGAGGGCACGGAAGGTCGAGGAAGAGGGCGCCGGGGAAGGGGGGCACGGGGCAGGCATGAGTCAGCGGGTACTGCCCTGCCCTCGTTGATCCAATACCAGACGCCTGAGAGAACGAGCGTTGGCATGCAGGCCCGCTAAGGACCAGCGCGGCTCATCAATCGACCAATGAGAAGACAAAACCCAGCCCGGGGCATCGTGGGGCTTTTAATGCAATGTAAATGTCAGTGCAAATGAGCTCAACTGCTAACTTGGGTACAACTGGTACAAGCTGAATATTTTACATGGCCCCTGCCAAATAAATATATAAATGAATAAATAAATAAATAAAAATCAGACATAAAACTTGTGACGCACACTGCCGTGTGTGCACTTCCGTGCTCTAATTAAGAGCCCATCCCGTATTGATCAGTCTGCGCCGCAGAGTCGCGGGGCTCTGATGAATGGGTGCGGCTTTTCCCCACACAAAAGCCAGCCGTGCAGCCTGGACGGCTCTAATGCTTTCTCTTTGTGCTGTTCCAGGAAGCTTCAATGGGACTCCGTGAGAAAGGGGGCAAGAGGGCCATAGGCTGCGGAGAGGCTTTATGTCTTCTCTTCCTCACTGGGTCAAGATGCCCCGGCTTTGGATTAGTCATCTGAAGTAAGATTTTAATGACGTGATAATAGCATATCATACTTTCCGTGGTTGCTCTGAAAGCACTCGCGCTATCAGTAGATGGGGAAGAAGCACGAAGCACACACCAGGAAGTTTATCAGAGAAGCGATAAGCCGCTCAATAAAATCAAATATGCGAGAGAGCCTGTCTGTTTCTCGAGCGGTTAAGAGGCACGCTAAGCGACGGTCCGTGCGTCAGCTTGGATTATGTCCAAGCCCGTATCACACCTACAGATTAGCAACGGCCATTGACCAGGAAACCGAGGAGGCAGAGAACTATCCTGACCCTACCCATCTGTTCTTTATACTCGTCAAATTTTAGAAACAATCGCCCAACCGCTGCTTCTTGCTATTAGCTCATCACATACAACAGCTTTCAATGGCTGGAGAACTTCAGTACTGCAGGAACACTGTTTTAATTATTTTGTGAGAGCAATATTTAATTCCCCGTTTTCATCCCCATTGTGAAATACCTAATCATAACAGACTGACGGAACAACACAGGATATCACAGGATTGGTCACTGTGTGTGTGTGTGTGTGTGTGGAGGGGTGTGGGGTGTAAGGTTAAATGACTTCAGTCCCCACCAACGTGCAGCATATTGAGATACTTTGAGTCCCTGTTAATAATTAAGATGAGTCAAATGCTTTCTGCCTACCGAGCAGCTGTGTTTGGACCTCCTGGAACCGGGATTGCAGTTCCACTTGGTTCTGAGCCTGGTTTTGTAGCTTCTGGGCCCGGATCTCGGAGGAGGCCAGGCGCTCGTCCAACTCTCTCAGCTCCTCCCTCAGACAAGTCACTTCCGCCTGAGCCCCGCCCACTGCTCGCTGTAGCTCCGCCCGCTCTGAGCACCACACAAGATGACAGAGACACAGCAAAACTCAAACAATGCCGATTCCTGAAATAACTGAGCCTTACTTGATTGCATGAATCACAGGTGCATGTCTACTGACAATCAGAGAAAAAACAGCACAGGACTAATACAGGAGAAAAGTATCTGTGGACTCTGAGTGCAAAGCAAATCACAGCTCACACCGTGAAACACTTTAGAATGGCTCTACAGGGAAGCAAATCATATATGCTAACATTCATCTGGCATGACTGAGTTTGACATTTAGTGTTCCATCAATGCACATAACCACCAGACTGAATCAATTTAACTTATTCTTTGCAGTTGAGGGAGCAGCAGGTTAAACGCATATAAAACACTGGCCAGATTTTGGCCAGGATGAGGGTTAAGAAACCCTGCAGGATGAAAGAGGAGAGTCAGGGTGAACGGGGCCTGAATAAATGGCTCTCCCAGATTTAGTCCAATCAAAATGTCTCCCTTGTTTACTCTGGGCTCTGAGGCCACTTGCCCCACCTTACCCAAAGGATGCTGGGTAGCCCAGAACTCTCAACTGAATACTTCAACATTGCTTCAAATGGCAAGATAAACGAAAGCACATTTTAGACTTTATTTGGCACAGTGTCTGAGAGCTGTGGCTTTTATGTTTTCTCCAGAAGAGGATAAACATTATTTCAAATTCCAAGCTCATATTTCAAACCTTTAAGGCATGAGACACCTCAGCGAATGAGGAGGTTTTAATGATTCACCAGACGTCATGTGCTGAAGCGCTGAAGTGCATCGCCACACATCAATCACTTTAATTGCCCAGTGTATTTGAGGGCTGGTAAGAGACTTATTGTTTTTATGTGCCCTTGAATGTTCCGGAACCTAGCGGCCCAAATTCCACCTGACACTGTTTTTTCTTACAAGGAAACTCCAGCCGAGTCCTTTCACAACAAGCGGCCAATAACCTAGATAGTGAGAGAAGGGTAGAAAAACAGCTCCTCGGAACTGTGTGAGAAAATACCACAGTTTTACTACCTCGCTCACAGCACCGTCACGCTTTGTCATGAGGCATCACAACAAAAACAAAAGAGAGGGAGGTGAACGATGGCAGCTACGATAAGCGATCGCCGGAGTTCACCACAGGGTCACGGCCAGTGACACGGAACCTCCCAGATTCCCCGCGAAAACGACAGAACGGCGCACCTCGCGTTCACGTTTTGGGGAGAGGACCCATGAGCCTGTGTTCATAAGGCCATCCCACCCACTCATTTAACCCCCCTCCCCCTCCCCACTCGCGTTGGGATGTCACTCTCCGACCAAGCTCCGCCCTCGATGGAAGCACGAAGGCGGAAGGAGTGTTGGGGGGCGGGGCAGCTATCGGGCTAGACACGCCTACTGCGTATGAGCTTGTGGGGATTCTTCGGGGAGCGGAGCGCTGTGACCGGGGCTTCACCGTGCCCCGCCCTGCCCCCGCGGGCGGTGGTGTCGGGTTTCTCGCTCGCTGGCACCTGGCGGAGCTGTGTGGCACCACTCCCCGAAGGAGAGGTCTTAACTTGTCTCTCAGCAGGTCTGATTAAGAGGCGAACATAATTAATGCAGAGAGAGGTGAAGCTGCAGGCTCCCAAACCCAGCCTGCCCTGCCAAATCAATCCTCTCTCTTCCCCTCTCTCCTGATCTCACACCTTCCCTCTCTCTGTTACCGCACTCCCTCTCTCTGCTCCTGTCTCTTTCTCCCTCGCTCTGTCTCTGCTCTCAGTCTCCGCTCTTTCCTCCTTGCCTGGCCACGGAGTTGTTTTCTTCCTCCTCTATCGGTCCTTCTCTTCGGCGTGACCGCAGAAAGCTGACAGACAGGTATCGGCGTTTAATTGCTCGCCCACGCCCATCAGATTGGCCCCGGATCGTGAGCAGGGAGTCACGCTGCGGTGACGTGGGAGAGCGCGGCTGCCTCACGGGCCGACAGCAGAACGACAGGAAGAGCAGAGCAGCGCAGAGACAGCGGGAGGAAGAGACGAGTCTCTAAATCATCAGAACCCACACGTTCTGCAGGGACGGTAAATAAATACCAGGCTGGCATTCAGAGATGTAGACCAACTGTGTACACATACACACACACACACACACACACACAGACACACGCACACGCACGCACACACATACGCACGCACATGCAAACACGCACTCAGCAGTTCACAGAAAGCCTTGGCAGGGAAGGCGTTCACGCCCAGTGTGAGGTGAGCCCAAGGTTAACTGGTTAACTCTCATCTGTGTCCTTAACTGCAACTTCAGCTTCTCACTAACTAACCCGAATAAACCTGATTATCACACACAAACAGACAGACAGACACACGCACACACACACACACACAAACACACACACAAACACTCTCTCTCTCATCTCTCTCTCTGTCTGCCTCCCACACAAAGGCAGACATATCCACACACCTGCCCTTACAGACACAAATGCACACACCCCTGCTCTCTCTCACACAGACTGAAGCTCATATATTTATGCAAAACACCTGTGCTTACAGACATACACCCTGTCACTAAAGCATGCACGCACTATGACATTGCTCTCATTCTCTCTCTCTCTCTCTCTCTCTCTCACGCACACACACACACGCATGCACACACACGCTCAAAGAAACACGCAATATACACATAATTTTGCCCCCTTATCCGCTCATAAATACAATGCTGACTGGAGGGCTGTTTGACCTGGCTCCCTCCCACACACTTCATTTTCAATCCCATTAGGCAGTCATATCAGCCCATTATCTTCACACAGCAATTATCTGAGAACAGAGGGTTCTCAGCCTGACGACACACAGAACAGCATACTGTGTTCCAGCTCTGCGGGGATCTTTCTATTATCTGGAGTCCAGCTCTGCTCATCAGTGATCGCTCTCTTATTGACAGGCCGTGCATTAGTATTTGGATTACATGTCCAGGTTTCTGTGTAGGTACACAGCGCAGTGAAAAATAACACCACGATCGGGACCATTACCCCCCTCTCTATCTCTGCAGTGAGGTCGGAGGTAACAGGAGTCCATTTTGGAGCATCCTGGTGGGATAATTAGGACCCCGCAACCTTCCGGGGCAGGGGAGATATCACAGCACCACGGAGCCCATTATCTATGAAATGGATATGGAGCCAGAGCAGACTCTCTGACACACTCATTTCTGCTCGCCGAGCTAGCCAGCTTCCCACAGGAACGGCCACCTCCCGCCTCGACTGCAGCCTGCCCTCAACTGGGGCTGCTTTACTCAATTACACTGAGCCAAGAGTGAGACAGAGAATCGCACAGGGAGGGAGAGTGTGAGAGAGAGAGAGAATCACTGAGGGAGGGAGAGTGAGAGAGAGAGAGAGAGAATCACTGAGGGAGGGAGAGTGAGAGAGAGAGAGAGAGAATCACTGAGGGAGGGAGAGTGTGAGAGAGAGAATCATTGATGGAGGGAGAGTGAGAGGAGCAGATACAAAAATCTGACAGAGAACAAGTGACAGACACAGAAAGAAAGAGTGTGAGAGGAGAGAGAGAGAGAGAAAATCATCAATGAGGGAGGGAGAAAGACAGTTGAAAGAATCAGAGAACAAGCAAAAGAGATAGGGAGCGAGAGCAAGACAGAGAGAGAGAGAGAGAGAGAGAGAAAAGAGAGAGAGAGAGAGCACAAAGCGCTGCCCACACAAACTCAGTTGAACTGGATCAATAGAGAGACAGGGAGACTGTGCATGAGGGTGTGACCTTCTGAAAGTACATTTCCTTGAGTGTACATGTGAGCATTAGCACACTTTGTGCTTGTGTCTGTGCATGTGTGAGTTCCTGTACGCATAGTTTTTATGTGCTCCTGTGCATGTGTGTGCGTGAGGTGTCACCTGTAAAACCTTATATGTGGGAGTCTGTACAAAATGTACCTGGCTGCGAGCATACATGTAACAGAATGTACTTATGCGTCTGCACAACACTAACAGCTTACGCCCGCGCGTCTGAGCACCTGCCGCGGTTCGTACCTGCGTCTGCATCCCGGCTCGTCTGCAGCAGTTGGACGCTCCACCCCTCCCAGAATGTGAGCAGGTGGGCGTGGTTTCGCTGGACTTCCTGACGCAATTCCTGACGACAGGAGTGTAGCAGTGACAGAGACTCTCTCAGGGCATCCACCTGCAGCTGACTCCGCCCCCTGCAAAACACATGCACAGAATTGGTGTGGGTGTGTGCGTGTGTGGGTGTGTGTGCGTGTGCGTGTGAGTGTGTGCGTGAGTCTGCATGTCTGCGTGTCTGTGTTTGTTTGTACAGCCTTAATACATCAAACGAGAACAATCAGCCGACCTACAGGTAAAGTACTATTCTCTATCACATTACCATTATACATTCTCAAACAGCTGAAATTGAAACCTTCGCATGAAAAGGCTGTTTGAATAATTCAAACCCACTCTGTCCCCTGATTGCAATCTGGTGATATGCAAAATGTCCTGGTTACTTAACAATGAAAATGTAGCCTCAGAGCACTGTCACTCATTTTACCACACATTCAAAGTGGAACTGTGGCCATGATACAACTCATGCCCAGGAGCTTTAGAAGGCCACTGATGAATTAAGAGCAGCAGGCGCTGAGGACCTCTATGCTCCACGCTGCTCCCGTTAGGAGATCTGCGGCAGTCATGTGACCTCGCTGGGAACCGCGTGCCTGAACCACTGCTGTGACGGTCCCCCAGCAGCACTCGAACCGCATGTGGTCCACTTTGGTTCCCTTCCACCCCAAACCCTGCCTGTTCCCACCCTGCCTCAGGCCCCACTGCGTCTACAGTCTACGAGCAGCCAACTTCTGGCACATTTGAAGTCACTTTCTGGCCCACTTCTGACCCAAATTTCTACTGCATTTAATACACGTCTCAAAAACTACTTAGTGCTGACACAACCCCAACAGCACTACCAAATATTCAGAGAAAATAGTGCAACTGTCATCATCTTCATCATCCTCATCATCATCACCCTCACCACCAACATCTTCTGCATCATCGTCATCATCATCACCATCGCCTTCACCATCACCATCTTCATTATCATTGTCATCATCTTTTTTGTTGTCATTTCACTTGGAGAAGGCTGGCTTTGGGAAAAGCCTGATCCCCGCAGCCATAGCTGCCTTGAACAATAGGCCTCGCTGAACAGGCCTGAGTGTGCACTGTTGTCTGTCATTGTATGCTGTTACTGTGTGCTGTTGTATGTACTGTTGTCTGATGGGTACAGTGCTGTGGAAAGGAACTTCCCCCTGGGGACAATAAAGCCTAAAGTCTAAAGTAAGACCAACATCTGAGCACAGGCGACAGCAGGAAAGGAATGGAAGGCTCCAGTGTGGAGCTTGTGGGCCGAGGTCGCCGCCCTGGTTATCCCAAAAATAAAACCCTGCGCTGAATGATGAGGGCTTCATTCAGAACGGTGTAGCACGCAGCTTCCGCTTTGAGCCCGCTGACAGATCAGCCTGCAGCTGGGTCAACCAGGGAGAGGAAAATGGCGCCTGTTTTAGCGCCCGACTCTCCAGGTGACCCACAGAAAATACCGGGGAGCAGATGAGAATCACGCATTCGTTCCAAGTGTTGACGGGCGGAGGGCGGTGAGGTTGGATTCATAGTAGAAGGTGGGAAAGAAGAAGAGATTTCACTTCCTCAACAACAAAAATTCTTAGCACAGTACAACATTGTGTGAGCCAGACGCACTGGTGTTTTTTTCCCACATTTGAATACTTCAGTAAGAAGTATATTCAAAAATGTTGGGGAATAAGCTGAATCTGGTCCATGTGTGGGGTCACAGGCCGCCGTTTTGTGCCACCCTATCCAGGTCGAGAAGGACTCTGCCCATGTCAGTGCAGCCTTTCTTAATATAAAACAATGTTAATCACCCAAATGACAGGTAAGTGTAGCCATAAAAAAATCAGAAGCCAAAACTCATCATCTCAAAACACATGTTTTGAGACGATCGGGAAGTGTGAACAATTACTAAGCACTTAAGAAGTCCTGTGTCCAATGGCTTGGAAAAGCCTGCACACACACATACACACACACATCCCTGCATGCAGAGGGATACACACAATCACATATACGCTCGAATACACACACACACACACACACACACACACACAGACAAAGAGGCACGAAACACAGAGATACATATCAATTTGTCCACATCTCCCGGACATTTTAATAGCAAGGGGGTTGACAGACGAGCCCTCGAAATGGGCTTATATTGGTACATGTAAAGTCATAGATGAAAGCTACTCCTGATATCTATTGATTTCACAAAGCAGCAGCAACTCATTTGATTCTGAAGGGCAAGAAGAGAGGCCTTCAGAAGCCCAGATCTCACACGTATCGGTGAAAGGATTTGAGCCGTCTTCACAGAGACCTCTCTTTGAACCAAAGTTCTGAAATTTCCCTGCTTCTTTTCCCGTTTGATCCAAAGAGAAAAGTCTGCAGGCTCTGCGGCTCCGGGTCGCAACTACCCCTACCCCCTCTTTCTTTTTTCTCTCTCTGCCATTTTTTTCCCCCTGTACTTCAAGCCCGGCGCACAGTTGTTTCCCATCTGCTGTTTCCTTCCTGTCGTGCAGTCGGTTGTTTTTTTTTTTTTTTTTCCTTTTTTTTTTGTTGCGAGAGCAGCTACCGTGGATCCGTCACGCCACCAGGACACAGCTTCGCAGGAAGCCATTATAGCGATGCCGGCCTTCCCCCCACCCCCCCCCCCCCCCCCCCAACCACCCCTCCGCCATTCTATTCCTTCCTCCGCTCTCTCCGTTTCCATGTGTTGCCGTCAGCCGTATTGTTCGAGCGGTTTCCGTACCTGAGCAGTTGGCAGCGGCGGCCAGCTTTTCCCAGCTCCCGCTCCATGACGTCTCTCTCTGCGCTCACGCTCTCCAGCCGAGCCCGTCCCTCCGCCAGCTGCAGGTCAAGGCATTTCGCCCTGGCGCAGGGGACAAAGGGAGAGGGAGAGAGAGCGCACAGGCAGAAAGAGAAAAAAAAAGCCAACAATGAAGAGGGAGATGAAAAGAATAGAAAATAGAGACAAAGGAAGGAGAAAGAAAAAAATTACTATTCACCAGAATGACAGCATATTGCTGTAGTGAAAACTCAAAACCTCATTACTTACCACATTTTTATAGTATATGGGCATATATCAAGGACACTTCTAACAATTGTACACCATTATATTCAAATATAGTAAACTGAACCTATACTATGAACATAACATATTGATTCATATTTAAAATTGAATGCTAAAAACAACTTGAAAAAGCCATAGATCAGGATTATTATGCCTAATCTATCTGGCTATGATCGTGCCTTCCTTGAAATTATGTTCTGATCATCTTTCCGATTGCAAACATTTCAGAACACTCTTTGAGAACACACATTGTAAATAGTAAGTAAGTAGTCATCCCAAAGAGGAAAATCTAAATGTGTGATCAAAAGAGATCCCCCTCCCTTTCCCCTCAAGGAGTGGTACTGGAGACTGACCCCACCTCTATACAGAAGGAGATTATTCACACTCTAAACTACCAGGTTCCAGTGCATTTACATTTATTACAGATAATACAAAGGTTTGAGGAAAGCACCCCCAGACATTAACAAGAGCAGCGTTCCTCTGCCTGTCTGCACAGAGACACTGATCATCCACGTCAAAACGAGGGAAGCTAAACGCCACTGGGCTTCCACATCCACAACACTAGAATCGAGGAAAACAATACAGGAAAGCCACACAGACACTGCATAATTACAAATTTACATAAATGAGTATCTGCTCCAGTGGAGACCCCAATAAATCATTTATGTATCATGTGATGCAGGCGTTCCGGCTCGACAGACAGAGCCATGTATGGGGCAATCACAGGTCACGCTCGGGTCTAATGGGACTGCCTAATGCCTAGTGTTTTAGAGGGATTTATTGTCAGGTTGATTTTTAAGGATTTCCTGTGCTGAACTCAAATTTTACAAGACTGATGCTAAAATGACCTGACATTTTCATTTCTATATTTTGCATCTTGCTTGTCGTCTACCCCTGTGAATTGTGTGAGCATGTGAGTGTGTATGTGCGGGTGACTGTGTGTGTGTGTGTGTCTGTTTTGTGTGTGTGTGCTAACCCACTGCTCCTCCATTTGTCCCTACAAGTCACAAAGCCAGAGCAGTGCATAGAAGGCTGGTAGGGGGTCATTTAAAGCCACCCACTCACAATGCAGTGGGAAGCTATGAATTGCCAGGGCATGCTGGAGCACTGTACCTCCTACCAGGAAACTAAAAAAACACCTTTATCAACAGGAAAAACAACCCCATAAACCACAGCTGTTGATTCTGCTGTAAATATAATGTTTCTTTCTAATACAGAAAATATATAGATAGATAGATACTGTAGTGGTCTTCATGCAGAACTGTAAGGGTTTCTTTGTTTCATCCCCAGTGAGATCACTCTGTTCCCCTGCCAAAAGCACTCTGATGGGGTTATGAAAATCATCTGCAGCGCAGTGTCACGCCTCACGTACCATCAAGCACACGGCACATTTGTTTAGCTGCTGCTGATGTCGTCAATGATGTCGTCATGCTCAGGAGTGCGATGCGGTGGCCGTGTTACCCTGACGATATCACCACCATGGTGAAATATCTGAGACTGCTCTGTGCTCACACATCTTCCCACGGCGCGAGCATAACTACGCCATGACAGCACACCCATTTACTGGTACATGCACTCCACTCAAACACATCTGAACAAAGTACTCCTTTTGAGTCAGGGTTAAATTAAGGTTGGAAACCCTTACAGACAAACATGTACGGGTTACAAGTGCACACGCACGCAAACACACACACAGACACACACACACACGCAAACACACACACAGACACACACACACACACGCAAACACACACACAGACACACACACACACACACACACATACGCACACATGTACTAAAACAGGCATCTTGGCTGCACATGAAAAAACAGAACTGAAAATGCTGCTGATGACTCAAACCGAAGGTATAAAAAGTACACACACTAAGTGAGCGAGTGCTGGTTTTGAGCTTATGTGCGCAAAGCGAGATCCAGTGAGAGGAATGCAGGACACCACATAATTTCTCCATGTGACAGGCTGATAACGTAAGCAAGAACCGGATGCGATGAGAGAATCGTCAGGCCAGCATCACGATGCAAGAAACGATAAGGGTTGTGCTGTTCGCACGGCTGCTAGTGGGAACAAAAGGAGGCGCTAAGAGAAGCTGAACGGAAGGTAAACAAAAGCGAACGGCGGTCAGCGTCCTCGTCGTAACGCGTCCCCCACGCGTCCCAGCGGCCCGCGATCCCCGAAGCTCCCCCATGCCCTCGCTCCGCGTCTCAGAACTGACGACAGAACCGACGACAGCGGGACAGAATCGACGACGGTCGTCGAGTTCCGGCACGATGCGGTGAAAATGGCAGCAGGGCTACGACGCAGTGCCACGTCCAGGCCGTTAACGCATCGCGCTGGAGCAAGGGGTTTCATTTTAGACCGCAGGATACAGCAGAGAAAGAGGGAGGGAGGGAGGGGTGCCGGCAGAACGCCTTCTGATTGGCTGCTTCTCATGTCATTAAGATGCTCCTGATACATGATCCAAATGTGGAAACACCTAAGCAGGGGCACCAAGTGAAAGCAAGAAAGGGAGAAAGAGAAAGACGTACACACCCTCCATACATTCACAACATACATATACAATATTACATCTGAAATATTGCACTATTTTGGAAAACACCCTCATCTCTAGATGAAATATATTTTTCCTTAAATTATCCATACATACAACAGATTTATTCACAGAGCCAGT
The DNA here is from genome assembly GCF_013347855.1 of Anguilla anguilla. Lineage (NCBI taxonomy): Eukaryota > Metazoa > Chordata > Actinopteri > Anguilliformes > Anguillidae > Anguilla > Anguilla anguilla. Next base: position 19,955,804 of record NC_049212.1, on the reverse strand, counting down.
TTAGTTTAAATCTGTATGATCGGGGTAGGACGGCAACACGCATCTAGGGTATCAACCCTAACACCTGAGGTTTCCCAGTCCCGTTTCCCTAAACTCCACACCACTCCTCTCCCTGCAAACACAAAGACTGAATCCTCACACCTAACGAGAAATGTGTGTCTTGGCATTGTTCTGTCAGATCTGGCAGCGGGGATTGTTTTTAGAGCTGATAGGATCTTTCGGCCCTGCTGCTATATTGTCGGAGGGGCTTGCTGCGTGCGACACCCGGACATAAAAGGGGAAGGTTAATGTTAGATTAGCTGGGTGATAGGCCGTACCTGCTGGTGGGGCGAGAGCCGGTTCGCCAGGGCGTGTGTGCGTTCAGGGCGCGCCCGCCCCGTGAGTCACGCCAGACGGCGGGGGCCCTCGGCAAGAACCCGACCGCGGCGCAGACCGGAGGAGCTGCTCACGACGGCGCGATAGCTCATTCTCACCCTCGCCTTTGTCTTCCTTATCTGAATCACCCCGCTCCGTCGGCAGGAAGCAGCATCACCGCTGCTGCACTCGCCTGATCTCAACGCAGCCCAAAGCAGAAATGAGCTGCAACAGCAAAGGTGCTGCAGGAGTGGGGGCACTGCAGCAAAATAAGGTCTTAAAAGTCTAGTTTTAATAGCCGTGATCCTAGCTAACACTTAAATCTTTGTGAGGTGAATGGTGATTTGTTCTGGAGGCAGTAAAAGAAATGCAACACTGTTTGTACACTACTAAAGACTACTGGGTTCCTCAATGCAAAGTATAGATTTATATCTTGTAACTACACACAGTCTTTGTTTTGCTTAACTCATATATTGCAGAAAAGTGTTACATTTTTGGATAGCAGGCTTTTAGCCTTCAGGTCATAACAAAAGGTTGTGGCTGATTCACACAGTTTGACAAGAGAAGTTCCAGGCAGCAGGAGGAAGTGGGTGTTCGGCAGAAGTGCTGATCACAAGGAAGGGCCCACATCAACAGAGAATGACCTCACAGAATTACCTCAGAAGTGAGTCAACATCATAAAAATATTCAATATGTTAAAAAAAAGTATGTGCAATGCCAGTCCAATATCTAATCCTGTGTCTAGCAGTGTCAATTGTAAATCAGGTTTGAACAGGGATGCAAAATTAGCAACAGCATCATCCAGGAAGCTGACAAACACTATTAGACAAGGAGAAAAGAAAAAAAAAGTGAAAGATTTTGATTTAAAAAACAAACATTATATGTCCACCCTTTGAGGGCTTATATATCCATAGCGACCTAAAGGTATGCATTGTGTGTGGTTTCCATTTTCCTCTCCCTCTGTAAGGGGAAGTGAATGATTCTACAGCAATAGGTCCAGATGACTGGAGATCTTCAGGAGATAAATGTCTGAAATGAGCGATGTAATATCTGTAACATTTGAATTATTTATTTTATAACGGTGTCTCTCCATGAACACTGTAGGTGCTGCTCCTGGTATGATCTACTACAGTCTATAGTGTTTCTGTGTTTCTGGGGTTTTCCTGGCTGATACGTGCAGATCAAGCATAAAAAAACTCATAGTGGAGAGTAAATAAAAAGTTCTAAAATAAATACAATTATACAGTCTGTGGAAACAGAAATATTGAAATATAATGATTTTCTTTTTACTTGCACTTTAAGGAAATGTATTGTCTATCATTGTGTGTGTGACATCACGCGCATATTAGCAGACACTGCCAGTAATACTGATAACTTCCCTAGTCACAAAAAAATATTTTCATAAAAGAAATAAATTCTGTGCTATTTTCACTGTTCCTTTCCCAGTAAGGAACCATGAACAAAACGGCAGGGGTAAGACCCAGCTTTGATAACGATGTGCGTGTGGCACCAATCGCCCTTATTGCCCACTTCCACTTCCACATAGCGTGCATGCACTGTACACCAACGGCACATGTGTTTCACACGCACACACCTTCCTGCTCGTCTTATCCGCCACGCTGCCACGCTCACACACTGTCACGCTCTGGCCACGAAAGTGAGAAGTTGAAAAGGTTTAACTTATTGCAAAGTCATAAAAATGTAAAAAGCCCATCCAGTATATGTCCATGGGTAAGAACTCAGCATTTGACTAATGACAGTACCCTTTTACATTTCAAAGCTTTAGTGATTTATGTGATAAGCCTTGGATAAGAATTATTCAAAATTCAAAAATACTCGTACACACATACACGCACACACACATGCAAACAAACACGGAACCACGCACACACACACACGCATACACATACAGACACGTACACACACATTTGCACGCACGCGCATGCACACACACACACACACACACACACACACACACAAATACATACACACATACCCACCTGTACAAAAACAGAAATAAACACACACACACACACACATCCACTCATTTGCAGGTGGTGAGGCTGGTGCTATGTGCCTCAGTGCTAAGCAGCAGATTTTCCCAGCGCTGTGTGCTGATGATGCGGATATGAGAAACCACCAGGGTACCTCAATAACCATCAGCTTCCTGCTCTACCAGTTCACACACACGCACAAACACACGCCCTCTCTCTTCTGGTCTCTGTTTCTCTCACTCCCTTTAGTTATCTTTACCTCTGAGTCAAATCACTCAAATGCAAAAGTTCATCTGACGGTTGGAAAACAACAGACTGGGGCCGAGTCCTCTTCTTTATTCAAACCTCCACTCCATGACGGCAACTTCTGCAGAAGTAGAGACTCTACACTTGCTCAGAAAGTTTTGTTGATGCTGCAGTGTTTTTTTTCCTTTTTCTGTTGTTATTTTTCTTAAACCAGACCTGTATACAGCCCACAATTCATCACTTGACTGCACACAAACATGTCCCTTCAGACACTGCTGTCAAAATAAATTAATTTTGAGGGACTCATCTGAAAGAGTAATTACCATCTTGTTCATTTTTTGGTAGGATTATATACCCCATTGGATGCTATTATTAGAAATGGTAGGCGTGCTATTACGAGAGCTGCAATTACAGGCATTTTAAACATTAAAAATCAGAGGTTTATATTTGATTGAGATTTTTAAACTTATAATTATCCAGCACATTTGCGTCACTACCGTAGAAAGCGTGCATATATACGCTGTAAAACTGACTCACAGTTCAGCAGTCAAAAACCTTGCATTCTCACACTAGTCCCCCAATCTTATGAACACGGGCGGGTATGCAGACTGTCATGTATGCAAAAGGACTCGCCCAAATAAACTCAAATACACAGTATTGACAGACACACACACACTAAGTCACATACTCATAAGCAGACAGTCCTGACAGACACACACACTCACAATGTATGTTCAGAGACAGACACACACAAATGCACGTACACGCACATGCACGCACACACATTACATTACATTTACATTACAGGCATTTAGCAGATGCTCTTATCCAGAGCGACTTACACAACTTTTACATAGCATTTTATATTGCATCCATTTATACAGCTGGATATATACTGAAGCAATTCGGGTTAAGCACCTTGCTCAAGGGTACAATGGCAGTGTCCTACCCAGGAATCGAACCTAGACCTTTCAGTTACAAGCCCAGTTCCTTACCCACTGTGCTACACACACACACAAAAAGCCACACTCATACACTCACAGACACACTGACTCACACACACAGAACGGACAAATGCGCACGCTCACAAATTCAGACAGAGGGCTGTCAGACACACGCGCTCCTCACGCAGTAAATCATTTTCCACCCTGCTGTTCCTCCAGCCTCGGTCACGTTTCTGCTCAGGATGCTGAGCATTGTGCTCAGAAACACTGAATGGTAAATGGTAAATGGACTGCATTTATATAGCGCTTTTATCTATATACTTATATATCCAAAGCGCTTTACAATTGATGCCTCTCATTCACCCATTCACACACACACTCACACGCCAACAGCGAAAGGCTGCCATGCAAGGCGCCAATCAGCTTGTTGGGAGCAATTATGGGTAACTTCAACACTCCCAGGGCGGGGGATCGAACCCTCCAACTGCCAGACAACCGCTCTTACCTCCTGAGCTATGTCGCCCCAAACTGAAGAGGGAAGCTCTGTTCGGCATGTGGCCGTGTGCAGCAAAACAAGGGCGAATCCATGTGTCCACGCACACACCCTCACACAAACACGTGACCTCTTCTTTGGCTCATGACCAACCTTTTCACAAAATCTTGTGCAAATCTGTGAATCCATTCAGAAGTGGTGCGTCCCTCTTAGTCAATCGGCCTTGAAAGTTACTCAGCTCTACCTTCGGTCATGACCAACGTCCATGCAAAATTTCAGCCTCCTGGGGAGAAAATTGTGGCCGCTATGGGGTGGGACACTTTTTGTGGACCAACCAACCAACCAACCAACCAACCGACCGACAGACAGAGCTGTAGAGCTGCCGGTCGCAGCTAATAAAAACACCAAATAGAAGCTGTGCTCTAAGCTCTGAAGCAGCCATTGCCGAAGCCCCTGCACTGACCATTGGAATCAAAGAGTTTGGGTCCAACGGGTTGCCAGGCGTCGGCCAGGCATTGACCCAGCCCACTACCCGGCCTTCCCCTTCCCTGACACGCACGCCTCTGTGTGGGTGCATCACAGGGAACGGGGAGAGGGACGGCGGTGGGGAATTTTGGAAACAAATCACTCAGCACGTACTGTCAGACAGCACAGCACACAGCCCCATTGTTTCCCACACTGAAGAGTGAACAGCCTGTGGTAATTCACCTTTTAATTGTTTTCATTTCTATTCGCTGAGACTCTGCAGAATGGCGGGTGACGTCACATGCGAGCACATTTAGATTGAAAAAAAAACAGCTGTCTTTCAGCAGGGCGATCCATGCCTTTGCTGGGAAACTCAGTGCGCGAAACAAAAACCCCCGTCGCATTTTCCAGACAGCTGGATAGAGCTGAACACCTGCAACATGCAAATATTCCCAAACTGTCCATCAATGGCCACCATCGCTGATATTCATTATTCATTACTCCTTGATGCAGTCAGTCTTTTTCCCAAGGAACACAATGCTGTGCAGACCCTTTGCCTCCACATCTACATGTCCGCGTTCTAATGTAGGGTGTCTTTCAGTCAGTGCCATTTAAAACGTCTCCAGTAAAACACCAAGTCAGCCATTTGGCAACTACTTCAAGCGCGGCGCAGAGCAAATGTGCAAATTCATGCACAATCACAGAGCAGCATCTACATCATCCTCTCAGAGTAACTGATGGAAAAGAGCACAACGCATCAGTGCCAAATGTTGCATAAAACATCCAAAATTCTTCACATCAGCATGCCCATCATAGGGACACAGGCATGTATGGCTAGCAATACACTAAATAATCAAATAATCAATGTGCAAACAGTTTCCAGCTGATACCATCAGGGTGGATATTCAGTGAAGCCACAAAGAGCCGTGATGAAGACTTAGAAGAGGTTCTCCTCTTAGTACAATATTTATCGTTTATAAATTTTCTTCAAACCTTTTTTCCAGCAAAAGAGAGTCTACCAAGCGCACACCCACTGATGTGTGATGCTTCAGACCAGCCATACTGTGGCACAGAGCTAATACACTAAAAAAGGAGGGGAGAGCCCACACTATCAGATGACTGTAGGAGGGAGAGTGAGGTTTAATGGACTCGAAAATGGAGTCATCATGTGTTATCTGTGACTCGCTTAATTCTCCCAGTCAAAATGTTTTACCGAGGAGAGAAAGGTATTCAGCAGGTATAAATATGTCAGTGATCAATAGCACATGGTAGCTCATCCCAGTATGGAGTTCATGAAGTGTTCTTCACCCGGTGCTGGGGCTCACCGCCATTTAATGTGCCAGAGAGCAGGATGATGGAACAATGAACTACTGAGCAGCCCGGAACAGTGGGGTAAAAACTGCCTGCAGCGCAGTGCTATCAATCTCAATACCTTAAAGACCACAGCGTATGCTGGCTTCTGTTCCAACCAATAACCTTGACTTCAATCAACACTTATGGACTGCAGTGCAGCTGCTGAATAACAGCATTAAGGAGCGTCAGTATGGCAGTATGATTCACATCCGCAGTGCTGTTATGGATCATATGGGTAATGTGTCTTTTATAGTAAGTTTTAGGCCCTGTGTTTACTTTACTATGATCAATGTACATTTTCCTAAGGATAAGTATCAGGCTTATTTTTAGTATTGTATATTTTTATATTTTAGAGCTGTTTTTAAGCTTGATCCCTGCTTATCCCTTTCTGTACTAGAGAGAGAGGTATGCTTATTGCTCCTGTAATGTGTGTTTAATGTATTACGCTACATTAGCGTCGGTTGATCATGAATGTCAGGCAAATTAATAAATGAAAAGAATAAAACAGCTTTAAAAAGTAACTGCAAGAAGTTACAAGAAAATAAAATAGTTATATAGATATTTTTCATAAGCTATATGCAAATTCTAATGGCTTTATTCTACACTCACACACATTTAAAATTCAACACGCTCTGCCACAGGACTGTATTTGCAAAGACGGTGTCCTCAAGGGCCCTGAGGTCCAAGCCTAAGCAAGCGAATAAGACTACAAACAAAGAATATAATTACGCATTACCGCCAGTCATACATACAAGTCAATGTAGTTCTGAGCTGTCAATATCAAGCTATTTGAGATCAGAAAATTTCACTGCTTGTTTCCCCTAAAAATCTATATTTAGCCATCATTCATGCTAGCAGTACATTCATAATTCATATCAAATTCAGTGCGTATAAGATTATTGATTTTTGAGTTAAAGCAGTGTTTTGCATTTTACAAAATAAATCGAGATAGGGAGCGGAGGGGGAGGGACCTCACCTCTGGGCCTGCTCCAGGTGTGACTCCCCGAGCTCAGCCAGGCGAGCGGCGGCCTCCTGCAGCTCCTCCCTGAGGGCCCCCTCCCTCTCCACGGCGCCCCGCCGGGCCTCCAGCTCCCGCTCGGCGGCCCGCAGCCTCTCCTGCAGCCGCTGGATCTCGTGGAGGATCAGGTAGCTCACCCCGCAGTACTGGCACACCGTCTCCGACCGCTCCATCTGCAAAGCGCCGCGCCGGGCCGCCCAATCAGTGAGCCGTCAACCACAGCGACAACGAACGCTTTCGGTGCCATGACTATTATGGAAAGAGACCAAGGTTTGAACAGCTGCTTCTTGTTTGGGAAAACTCTGGGGTAAAATCGTTAGCTGAATTTAAAGAGGATAAGGGCCTGTGTCACTTGTCTCCCTCCCACAGCAGGGGGTTTTTCATAACCCCCTCCTGTGTCAGTGTCAAGAGCTGCATTCTCTAAATTAATTGCTTAAGTATGCCTCTCAAACCATTCTCGCTGAAGCCTCTAGGACTATGAAATGTGTTTTCCTGCCCCAAAAACCCTAAATGCCTGGTCTGGCCAGCTTATAATGGTCTACAGAGCACAGTACATACACACAGCCTTTTCCTTTTATTAGCTCAAGTGCAGCATTTTCGAGGGTTGTTGACTGAATGAACGGGCTAGAATCCAGTTTAGTCGATGGGAGTATACTCGCTCCAGTCTGTTCTTCAGGTTCCAGCTTCCCTCCGCCGATGTCTGAGGGAGGGAGAGGCAGCAAAGCCCTACCAAAGGCCGGCAGGCTGGTAAAAGTCAGGGAGCAAGTGTTTTGAGGAACGAGGAGGTGGGTCGGGAAAGAGGGAATATGGTGTGTGACCTGTTCTCCTGAGGAATAATCTACTGAATCGTACGCAAGCGACTAATAGACAGAACAATGCTCAGAGGGGATAAACCTATCCCTTTATTACACACCCTCTGTCTCTTTCTCTCTCTGTCTCTCCTTCCTTCTTTCTCTTGCTTAATGGCTGTCTTGTATTTGTCAATGTGTCAGGAAGTATATGTTTGTGTATATGTGAATGTGTGTGTGCGTGGGTGTCCTGTTTGTGAGTCCTTGCATTATGTGTGTGTGTGTTTGTCTTGGTGTGTTTGTGTGTAAGCGCCTGTGAATGTTGGTGTGTAGATGTGTGAGCATGCGCATGTGCGTGTCTGTGTGTTTACGAGTTAGCTCGTGTGCGTGTCTACACGAGTGCAAGCATGCGCAAACGTAAGCATGCGTGAGTGTGTGAAGGTATGCGTGAATGTGTATTAAATAAAGAAGTAGCAACATGAGCCTGGGGTGACCTGAGGGCTCGACCGTGTCTCGACCGTGGCCTGACTGCACACCAACCCACCCGTTCCTTTCCCATCCCTGATCCCCAGCCTGCAGGAGCCGTGCGCACGGTCGCACGAAGAACCAAATCCCCCCCAACCCCATACACACGCTCCCTTTCAGCCCCGGGGGGGAGAGAGGCTGTCACGAGTAAGGACTGCCCTCCCGTGACAGAGCCAACCCCTAAGACCCCCGCCCTGAGCCCTGACACAACCGCTCAGCGTTCAGACCCAAAAAAACTTCACAAGGAAGGAAGACTACAGGAAAATAAAAGAAAGGAAAAGTAAATACGTGAAGAACAGATTGCCTCTTTGCGTGACTCCACCCTGCCAATTTGTCCAGCTCTTTTAATACCATCTCGCAGATAGTACCAAAGTTGGTACTATCTGCGAGATGGTATTAAAAGAGCTGGAGCTCATGCCCTCCCTGGCTACTGGAGTAATATAGGCCATATTTAGACAGATTTAAAAGGAAACACTTCCCTAGTCCTGGGTTCCAAACTGCAGTACTATATGCATTGAGTATTATAGTCAATCCTTATCAAATCATGTACCCTCAAAAGAGCATGTTGACCAGCGGTCAGCTTTCTCAACGATTTTGCTACCTTAGTGTTAGTGATGAAGAAGACAACCATTTTTATGGTTGACTATGAACAGCCCCGTAAACTGCTGGAAACAGTGCAGGGCTGCTTGCTTCACTGCGATGAGGTTACTTGTTTAGTATAGCGAACTAATTTCACCCCCACCCAGCCCAAAAATTTGCACAAATCAAACAGACGAATGCCCGACTGCAATTCTCATAAAGGCAATAGATTTGAGAGGAAGGGTGGAGGAGGGGTAGTAGTTCATTTAAAGGAAGCCTTTTTGCTCTCGTTGGCAGAGCCAGCGTCTCAGGCAATGGGGCACGAACAGAGCACTTTACAGACAAAGCGCCAATGCCAGCTGCCTCCTCTGCCCATCCGTGTGTGGCAGAAGTGGGTCACTGGCACAAACACGCACCCCTCTCTGCCCCCTACCCCTTAAGTTAAAGCCCCTAGTTAAAAAATGCAGGGGCTCCATCACATTAAAGCTTTTTAGATGCCGGCAGGTTTACCATGAGATCCCTGAGACTGACTTTGTGGTTTATTCAACTAATAGTGTAACCCAGGATTTAGAACGCAAAAAAATTCCTAAATAAAATAGGGTCTTCTGACTCTCTGTGCCTTCCTCTCCCTCTGTCTACTGCAAAGCACATCACAGACACAGTGGATCACGCAAACCTTTAAGAAGGGATTAAAAAGTTAAAGGATTTGTTCCTCATTTGCCTCCTCCCCCACTTCCTAATTTACCCAAATTGTTTTTTTGAGTGTGTGTGTGAGAGAGCGCTTCGTGACTCCGGCCTGGTAGACGTTCAGGGAGATAAAGACCCCCTGCGGTGCTCAGTGCACCGTGAGCAACGAGGAGATTCTGCTCATCTGGACCCCGCGGCACCGCGGACCACACGACAGCAGACTCGCCCCGGGTTACCAGGCTTCTGGGGAGGGGGGCAGACGGGGGCTGCGGACTGGGATTTGGGAAGCGGGAAGGGGCGGGGCGGGGCGGGACGGGGCGGGACGGGGCAGGAGGGGAGGGGAGGGGGTTCGAACATAACTCCTTGTTGAACATCCCTGCTAACCGGCTACCTCCTTCACATGGAAGAGCCTGGGGGGAAGGCAGGCGCTGGGAAGAGTCACCCTTGACTGGGCGCGGGGGTACGGGGGCGACCGCGGGCAGGACGGCTTGTCTCCAGCCCGCCGCCGCGTCTCCTGTCCCGGTCTGTAGCGGTGCGCCGTCGACCGCTGCGGCAGTAACCCCCGTTCAGGGGCTGACCTTTCGCCTGGCTTGGAGTAACACACACCTGTCTGTCAGAGCAGGAGCTGTTAACTGCACTCTAACTCCAGAGAGCTCCAATGGGCATAAACACGGAGCTTGAAGAGAGCATAAAACGAGGGGAAGCTGCTTTGGTTAGGATGAAGGATTGTGGAGGGCTATTGGTACCAAATTCATAACACGTGTTACCATTACTCTCCAGGGAGATTAGGTGTAATGTGCCTGATTTAAAGTGATATAATATTTACAGGGCAGTGCAAAGAGGAAACAGAAAGAGAGAGAGAGAGTGAGAGAAAGAGAAAGGGACAGAGAGAGAGAGAAAGAGAGAGAGACTGGTTCCACTCTGCATGCTTGCATGGGGGAGAGAGGGAACTCCATCGTATTGCTCCTCTCTGTGGAGATGCTTGCCACACTCTTATGAAAAATGGAGGGCCACCACTGGCTGGTCAAAAGAGGCACGGACAGGAGTGAGAGAGGAGAGAGGAGTCATTCAGAGTTCAGCTGGAGTTCAGAGAGAAAGAGGAGCACGGGGAAAGAGGAGCTTCAAAAGGCCTTTGTCACTCTGTTATTTGCATGACAGACACCTTTACTCAGTCAAACTTAACAAAACAGTTTTTTTTATTTAAGGCTTACTTCTGAAATCTATTTCAGCGGCTGAGGTTTTAATTCCTACACCATAATAATCCAATTAAAGTTCTTTACATCAAAGACAATCTATTAAATCTACGACAGTAGCACAAACCTATCCAGTATGCAAATCCCTGGCCATCGGGTTAACAGACAACTGCTAGTACTGAAAACCTCCAGCTGTGTTCTCTGGTGTTCTGTCCAGAGAAGTGGGTGGTATTCCAATGGCCTGTGAATGGCTCTAGAGCACTAGCTATGAAGGCATAATTCATCATGGTTTTCCCATCAGTGCATTCATACAAACGAATATTATAGAAACCATGTGCTGCTGGACAGTACAGAAACCATGACCTGCTGGACTGTATAGAAACCATGAGCTTGTGTACTTATCCCAAAATATTTAAGGCAAGGCAAGGCAAGTTTATTAGAAGAAAAACAAAACTTTAAAAATAAAATTTACAGTGCAGGTTTCACAATATTTAATTAAAAGCAATAGCAAACAGATATGTGCATAGCTTAGATTTAAAAGTGGCACTTGTTGGGGCAAGTCGCAGATATTTTGGAAGTTTGTTCCAGATGTGTGCAGCACAGTGACTAAAAGCAACTTCACCATATTTTGTTTTAACTCTACAATAATTAAACTTGTCCCAGACTACCTGAGAGGTCTAGAGAGTTTGTATTTTTAAAAGCAGTTTACAGATGTATTTAGGCCCTGAACCATTTAATGCTTTATAAATGAGCCAAAGTGTTTTAAAATCAATTCTGTAATACACATTTAAGGTCAATTGGATTTATATTTCTCCTTATTGTTTCATGGACTGCCTTCATGTTGTTTACAATTCGAGACTCTGAAAGGGGATCCACTGACACCTAGAAGATAGCCCATGAAAACCAGGAAATGCCTGAACTATACCTTATTTATCTGACTGGCTCATGGTTTTTAAATGAACAGTACTCCAGCTTCTGCCACAGGCATTAACCTCATTCAGCACAGAACATCCAGTATTTTCAGGCTGATTGGTATTTGTGATTGTGGAGTGTGTGGGTAGGGGTGGGGGTGGCCTGGTGTTGTTTAGACAAAATGAAGTGATGTAAGGACAGGTGCTGCGCATTCAGGCAGTGGCAGGATCATCCCAGACTGTCATCTGTGTTCCTGCATTTCAGCTACAAACGGTGTCTGTTGGAGCAATTGCTGAAAATCCTCAACAAATACCTATACTCGTGCTAAAGCACTGTCATCAACTACCCAAAACTTGAAAAATGTGTTTGGTAAAAATGATAGTGTGTACACTCTTCAGCACAATCTGATGCAATGTTGGGGAGAGTTGCAATTTACCTGTTGGATTTCCATTGGTAGGGGGTAAACAGGCGTATGTCTCTCCATTTCGTCTATGCTTGCAGCCTCTCTTGATCGTTCTCCTTTGGGGAAAATGTGCATACTATAGTTCATCACTCACCGGAGGGAGCATGAACATATCCTTTGGCAGCAGAAATTGGTTTTTTTATGAAAGCAAATTAAGTTCAATTAAATCCAAAGATATTTGGAGTAAGCTGAGCAACAAACGTGAATTTATGGGTTGTTACCTAGGTTGACTGAGGGAAAAGCAAGCGTCACGTGCACTCGGGACGCTGGAAATAGTGCGACCCTGCGTGCGACGCGACGTATGCCCTTCCAGATGCACTGTGTTAAATGGAGTGAAAGGGCACGCGGAGAATCTCACGAGCTAAAACGCGACACATCCCGGGTAATAAACACAGTGAATTTCCTCATTAATCGCGACTCGATGACTTACGTACGGTCTCCTAATATAGCAAGGTTTTTGACAGCATCTAAAATGTAAGGCGTATTTTGCATGACTACTCTAGTTATGTGATATACAATAGCATGTGATATATGCTATTAACCTTAGCAGTATTAATCACAACCATATATATTTGTAGCTAAGTGACAAGCTCATAAACGCATTCTTTCCGCATGAAATCTCAAACACACGCAGATAGCTGCCTAGATACCCTTCCCCATAGCCTGCAGACGCAGCCGCATCTTGGCAAATACGACACGCCATTATTGTGGGTATTTCGCTTTAATACGTCGGAGAAATTGTGGTCAAACAGGGTATTTCACAAGTGCGTCGTGTCGTAAATGGGGTTCATTTTTGCGAAGCCAAATTAGCCTATGTTTTGTAATGTTGTAACCGTCGGAGTATAACGTGTTACTAGCCAGTCAACTGTCTACTTCCCCTGAGAACACAAGCTAAAATCAGCATACATTTCATTAAAATGATTCACCTACCCATATTGAAACTTCCCTGCAAAAAAATAGGCTAATAAAGAATCGCACGTAATCCCTGCACTTCTCTGCGTGCTTGGCAAAGAAAGCCCAGCGTTCACTGTCACTATGGATACAGCGCTGATAACGCACAACGAGCCCGCGAGTAAATGTGCGAGTCTGACGTCCCTTGCCTGACCTGCTGCGACTAGTGTGGCTGGAATGAGAGTCACTTTGCTGCAGACAACACGCCTGACACGAACATCATTTGAGCCTGGGAATCGTTCCGTGTGCTGTTTTGTCTGTGAATTTATTGTATTGCTTCAGACGTGTATTTAAATTACGGACAGACAGTCCCGAGGGGCGTTTCACAAGAAGCAAATCTTTGTAAGACTGAGCAATTTTATTAAAGAAGACATTCTGTGCAGTCGAATCTGATATTATTGTTCTAATTTTACCCTAAACCCACCCCCGTCTGTGAAGATGTGGGTTGATGTGATCTGTTGTGCGTGTCTTGTTCTTCCCCCGTCAATGAATCGTGCGGACCGTGTCCTTATTACAGATTGCACCGCCCACTGATTCGAAGGCTACTGTTTATTCGTGCCGGTTTATCCGCCTTTGCAGAAAAACGACAGGAACGTGATAAAACGACATAAAGGGTGGTTTCGGACAGAGAAAATCCTCGATGATTTTACATTCCGTGCTTTTCAATGCTAAAACCGACGCCTGCACGCGAAGAAAGGCAGTTCTGTCTGATTGGCACTCTAAGAGACTTCAAAAACCTGCCTCCACGCTTTCTCTCTCACACACGCTTTACCCCCATTATCCTTGAATTACCACGAACAGAAGTTAAATTGTGCGAGCAAGGGATGTACTGAATGTGGAGTACAATATATTAATTTATAAATTTAAAAGTGAATGCTTTGAAAAATTATTATTATTATTATTAGTGAAGCTGTTGTTGTTTTTATTGTTTTCATTATTACAGTAGCAGTAGTAGTAGTCGTAGAAGTAGTAGTAATAGGTTATTAGCCATCATCATCACCACCTCCCATTAATTTAGTGACAAGACCGAACCTTGTGTGCTTGTGTTATAATAGCATGTTCCCTATTAAGCCTAATTCATAAGGTGCAGCCACTGTTTGAGGGTAATTTGCCGTAGGGGAATTTGAGGCTTTTATTGAGTCCGTTTCGGGCACGCTATGTTGTGTGTGGAAGTGTATAATGTAAACAGAGGATCCTGTGCCTGTGGAGGGGACAGGATGCTTTGGCGTGAGGGAGGTGGAGTGGGGGATAATGCCTCGTTTTAACGTGCAAATAAGTAGATAACACGAATCGTCCCTGGTGACCTGGGTAAAGTCATAAAATCAGCCAGACACACACTTCCCGTTTTTTACTGACAACTTCAGAGAAAAGTGGTAAATCTCCATCGTGGTCCCCGACAGTGTGTTTTATAACCACGTGCGTGCATGTATGTGTTTGTGTGTACGCGTGTGTGCGTTTTTGTTTCAAATAGTTCTTAAATATTTTTAAATCGCCAAACCAGAAATTTTTACTTTTCAGTTTATTACCAAGATGTTCTGGTTTGATGCATCAGATGTTGTAGCTGACAAAACCAGCTACAATAAAGACCAACATCTATGTTTGTATAATAATAATAATAATAATAATAATAATAATAATAGCATTATTATTATTATTATTATTATTATTATTATTATTATCAGCAGCAGCTTTTATTGGTATGTGAGAGGGCTGTTTTTATTGTTGTTGCTCTCAGTCCTGATTCCAAGGTCGACTGCCACGCAAACCGCCCCCAAGGATTTCTACCTCCCAGAAACCTCAACACCAAATGGCCCTTTCTCTGTCTGCACGCGAGTGTTTCCGTGACATTCCTACGTAAACCCCGCCACACAAATCAATCAAACATGATGGGTAGAAGATCACATCTCACGTTTGACCCCTTCTCTTTACAACCAGTAAATGTCAGTTGCGTGACTACCTCCTTCCCTTACCTTATCTGTTTCGTGAAATGAGCTTATTAATGTATTCACCGCACCCTGCATGAAGCACATAGCATTAATTCCCCAACTCTCATTGTAGATCCACTGACCCGTCGGTGGCGCGTTTACGTCGACAATTTTCGGGTTAAACATGAAGACGTTCGGTACTATATTCCTCATCCTCAAAAATTATAGTCAACATTTAGGACGGAAGTGCTTCACTACAAACGAAGAAACATATGTTGCACAGAGAACCAAATACATGGGCAGAAAATACTCGCAGCCTACATACATCATACAGTGCATTTACCGGTTGGTGGCGAAACTCCTTTGTGATTTACTGCAAGAAACCAGATGCCTCGCTTATTTGGGCTCTCAAGAAGGTTACACCGCAGTGTCTTATAATAGTGAACATAATCCTTTCGTCAGGAAGGGACGCTCTCTCGTCTCCATATGTGCGCAAGCGCACAGGGCTCATATGAATCGATTTGCACGAGAAACCATGGAGCGCTCCGACCCCTCTCACGCGATGGTTCTGTGTTACAAATTTGAGTTGCGGATGTCGTGACAGTACTCTGCCAGATCAGTTCAAATAACCGCAGTGTGACGGAGGAACGGCAGTCACGCAGCAACTGGGCAGGGTCGGGAGTCCTGAACAACGATATTAAACAGTTTATGCTATGTGTAATCACTTTAAACTGAGGCTAAGCTAAGCAAATATTTCACAGAGAGGATATGGGAACTCACAGATCAGACCAACTGTTCCTAGTGAGCTGTAAACTAAATTAACAGGAAAACACAAGCACACACATTGCTTTAGCAGTCACATGACTGATAAAGACAGAGCCAGTTCCAGTGGCAGCTGTACATGCCCAAGCCATAGCATTTCTTACACCATGTTTCAAAGATGAGCAGGGTGCTTTGGACCATGAGCAGTTCCTTTCTTTTTTTCCCACTTTTCTCTTTCTATCACATTGGTACAGGTTAATACCCATCTAATCTCTTCATAATAGTTTGTTCCAGAACTACTATTTTTTTAAATGTACTTTTTAAAAACTAACCTGACCATTCCGTGACTACCCGCCAATATAAGCAACTGATTTCCAAAACATGTGACATTGAACATGATTTAAGATTACTCACATTAACTAGGCCTGTGTGGTTGAGAGAAACCTGTCTGCTCGCAGCCATTAATCGCAGGGGCATCAGACAAGGGAAAGTTAGGATGATTCCAAAGGCTCAAGCTGACTGGAGCTTTCAAAAAATATTAGAAAATAGGGTTTTCTGGGGTAGTGGGGCCCAATGTGTGTCAGCTACTCAAATTATGTTCTTTCTTTTTCAATCTCAGCTTTTACGAAGTGCAACATGATTTTTATTATATTAGATGTTACCATCTTTTAGACACATGGATGTCATGACAGGCTGGTTTTTTAAAAAAAACTTCCTGTCTGGTTTCTGGCACCAAGGATTTTTAACTGAAGATTTTTGTTACCCCATAAATTATGAAGGTCCCTTTTTTGAGATACCTTTCTAGACTCGCAACAGTACACCACTGCCTACTAATTGCAGGTAGATTTTCATGTCTTTCGGTTTTTAAATGAGAATTGTTTAATGGTAGACTACAGTAAATTAGATTTTATTTCACACAGCACACTATGCCCCACCACCAATTAAAATCATAAAAAGACATGGGGGTGGGCATGGGAGTGTAACATTCATACTTATTTGGTTCTTCAGATAGCAGCAGAACCTAAGGGTGGAGCTCTGCGCAGTTTTCCTCTCTAATTTCCATTGTGTGTTTGCAGGCTGCACTCCAGAAAGCCTTCGCGATCTGATTGGTATCAAATACACTTTCCTGGGTTATCTTCAGCAGGACCACCCTTGGTGAAAACAAAACCTATAGCTAAAACAGGACAAAGATTTCACACAGCCACCAGGCGTGCTTGCCCTCACAGCAGCTTTTAGCAAATGTTTTTCCTAATTGCTAGATAAACTGTTGGTCTGACAGTTTGAAGTGAATATATAATTAGGCACTTTGAGAAACAAAACAAGCAATGAATAAAGTTATCTCGGTAGAACATTTTTTTATGATTGTGATCTGGTCGGCAGAAGTGATAAGACCTGATGATGACACAAGCAGACAGTTTGTCAGTTTTTGTTATTGCTCTAGTAAATACTCAGACTACTTTTGTTTCAAATGTTTTTTGGGCAACATCAAAACTTAGAAAACAAGCAGAGTGTACTATAGTAATAATGATGCTTTTGGTAGCGTGATCTTGCACATAGTTTTTCGCTATGTGTTTTGTGTTCTTGTTTCATTTTATGAAACCACGCACACACACACACACACACCTACATTTGGGAGCACTAGGAGCAGAAGTCTATTGTTTTAATTCTTGATCTTTAAGCTTTTTTCTTCTGAATCTGCTTCACTCACATTCACAGCTAACATATTAGCATGACTCAGCATAGTCAGCGTTTTGGGTCACTGGCCTGGTGTTGGTCTGTGTGACAGGACATGGCCAGAGTGGATATGTGTGAGTTGTGATGTGTTAAAGATCCTGGCAGTCCTACAGTATGGATAAGGCCTATGTCCTGGTAATGTACTGTAGAGCAAGGCAGATGCTGGAAATTCATGAAAATGAAGAGTAAAATAAACAGTTTTAGTTAGTTTTTGTATTTTATTCTATTATACTGTATATGCTTAACATTTGGGTGTGAAATTAAATTTGAAACTGTGGTCAGGTGTCTCATTCTCTGTTCAGTCAAGGCAGTAAATACTTTGGAATGCTTTGATACAATCATACCATGTCAGCGAAACTTTATATATGAGCACTGTTCAGTAAAATGTAGCAGAGAGGTTGCGGCTGATGACTGGTAACATTTTTGTCTCACAACAGCTTCCGGGCTTTTATCTGAATGTTTGTAGCACATAAGGAATTCCAAAGACACAGGTAAGCGGATGCCTTTCATGCTTGTCACCATGACAACACAGTCTGCCTCATCTTATGCAACCACGATTCTCCGATATGATAGCAGCCCTTATGGAGGTATGGGAAATAACAAATTATCTCCTATTTCATTTTCCTCTTTTCTTTCCATCTCTGTAATGACACTCACAAGTCTCCCACCAAGTATCAGTTTACATTATATAACATTATATTCACTTAGCAAAGGGTCTTGCCTAGAGAAACTTACAAAGTAAGAAACCTTTTTATATAAACCTCTAGGGAAAAAATGGGCTCAGGGTTGTATTCCTGCATTTCTCCTTCACAGGATACCAGCAGTTAAGTCATTGTTTTCTGGCTTTCAGTAGATGCTCATGGTGGCATGACGAGCCTTTATGGAGGAACTGCTGGGACAAAATTTACAGAAATGGAACACTAGGAATACAGGTTATGATGGGGTTTCTCCTTTTTACTAAACATTTGAGTCAACACTATTCATATGGAATTAAGGGTTTACAGTGATTGGTGATCACTTTAGCTGGCAGGCCGATATCATAAGTCTTGAGGCTGTTTCTAATACACTGCCCCTAGGGAAAGTTTCCAAGCAAACAGTTGCGCCAAGCCATGACAGGCTTTCTTATGACCAACCGCACCACAAAGCTGGTTCACTGACCGCACTTCCCTGAAACCCAAAAACCACAGAGCCTCACACCCCTGAAACCGGCTGACTGACTGATCATGCACCTGTGGAATTCCCACTGGACGTTGTGAATCGGCAGACTGCACACCCACAAAATTATGATGGGCTGTGTTAAGTTAGCAAAGCCACATAACCGTGCTGAACTGATTTGAGGAAAGCGTATTGGGAACAGCTGTTTTTGTGTAGACCATGCGCGTGATTGTGCACATCTCTGCATGTGCACACGTGTGTCTTAGGTACATGACTGAGAGTCATGCTCTGGGTTTGTCTGTTTTCCAGAAACAGGGACTTCCTCTACATTTGTCATCATGAAAACACGCCCTGGGTGTTGTGGCTCCTGAGAATCTGTACTAGGTGTGGTACAATGTCTTCACTTAAGCAGTGTTTACGCATCGTTCTTTTTTGGCACAGAAAAAAACTTATGCTTCTTGAAGTGCAGTAATTCACCGATGACCTTATTCATTTGCGCTATTAAAATTAGATCAATTTCCTACACACCTTGATGAAATCTATTCAATATTTACAATATTTACAGTGTTTACAATGATTACAATTGCTTGGTGGTAGCTTCAGATGAATGGATTTGCCACCCTTACCCATACAAGCACTGGAATAAAAAGCATTGTGAATGTGACCTCCT
Source organism: Anguilla anguilla (assembly GCF_013347855.1). NCBI lineage: Eukaryota > Metazoa > Chordata > Actinopteri > Anguilliformes > Anguillidae > Anguilla > Anguilla anguilla. Next base: position 19,936,593 of record NC_049212.1, on the reverse strand, counting down.
CCTTGGTGATAAATCCTCTGGATTTTGGGTGGGTGGGAAAAGGCCCAAGGGTTTCTCCACTCCCTGCTCCCTCTCCCTCTCCCTCTCTCTCTCTCCATGCTTGTGTAATCGCTGGACTGGGTGGGAGGGATGGGTTATGCAGACACTTGACTAGCCGTACACATTCCTCAGGGCTGAATATCCTGTTGCCTTTCTCCACCTCGACAAAGGCCTCGGCAGGAGCTCACAGCGCGCGGCACGTACGCACACCGGCTCCCTCCCGGGCACCCGGCCGCCCAGCGCCTCCCATCTCTTTAAACAGGAAATGGGTGCCAGGGGCCAAGCCTTCATTCTTCAAACCCAGAGCACTACACTTCTGCATACACTGTGGCTAGACAGACTTCCTGGGGAGTTTTTGCCCCCCGCCCCCTCCTCCCCTCATTGCTTATTGGTTCCAGTGGAGGAGTGCAAATTGTTTTTGATATGCTTTGAGCTGTCTTTTTCACCCTTAATTTGTGTTAAATTCAGCCCAAAAAAGGGAAAAGCTGCAGTGAGAAACAATTTGGGGGTCGGTCAAAAAACAGTTTTGGGGCCTCTTTGGGAAGTAAAGAAGGTTTTTATTTTAGAAAGAGGACAAATCTGATACTAATCTGGCCTTTCCCATTCCTAAACCAGGACCTAGAAAAGGCTTTCTTTTTCTTCTCTAATTTATGACACATTTTTGCTCCTCCTAGTTTTTTCACCTAGACAAACAAAATGTATTTCTATATATGTTGAAACACATTCCAAAGTTAATTGTCATTTTCAAATATGGATCTGCGTCAGTTTATCATTTAACATATTATAAAGTGTAAATTATATTTGTACTTATTCGACAACTTTTTATCTTATATGTATGTTCAAATGTATGTACCTAATGAATGGAGAAGTTTTCGCGTGTGTGAGAGGGAGAGCGTACTGCACATTTGGGTGAATCCTTTCAGGATTTCGGGAGGTGCACAGACAGAGCCCCTTCCTGTCATTTCCCATTAATTCCACCTGTACTCACCAGGAATGAGCTCTGCCCTTCCTCTCCCTTCCTGTGTGCTCTGCCTCCCCGCCTCTCCCACAGCTTCAGTAATCCCCCAGGTTCTGGCCTCTGTCCCCAGCTGAGAGTACAGAACACTCAAATGGAAGCTTCTGGAACCCTAAGCTCTGCTCAAACTGCACCAAGTATCAGTTCTGTCAGCTTCATACTTCTGGAACAAACAGCTCCAAGCTTCCTCAACACCCACCTTGAACAATAGCATATTCCAATGAAGTACTACATATGTGTATTCAAAATGAGTCCAAAACTCATAACAAAAACCTCCTTCCTTGTATAATTATGGACTTTCTCATCCCATAATAAGGCAGCTCCTGGAAATAAATGTCCTCACCCCATGTAAAAGCCTTTGAAACCCAATCTGGAAAAAACACAACAGCTGATTAACAGGCTGGGAAAGACCAGGTCTTGGGCCCAGATCCAGAGTCCAACCATGAAAAGTGAACAGAACAAAATGGCTACAAAGTTCAAGTCAGAAAGAGGTTGTGGGGGGGTGGGTTATCGGTGGAAAAAACCTTGGACAAAGAAGACTGGCAAGCTGCCTTGCTGCTCTCAGAAAAGCCGGCCTTAAACCCCTTCCTCAGGGCGAAGACTGAAGGTCATATGGAGTAGGCGGCTTTAAAGGTTACTCAAAGTTCACGGTACAATCCTGCCCATATTTGGCCGCCTGTGCTCTTAAAGGCTTATGGTAGAAATTTGAAATGATGGAAACTGAACTGGAATGTTCATTGGTTGCAGCTGGGCGTCACGCACACAATATGGACCGGAGCGAGAGCGGGAAGCATGGGGCGCTCCGCGGATATACAGCGCCCTCATTTCCTTTCGACTCCGGCGTTGCTGCCCCCAAAAAATAATACAAACAAATTTCAGTCCTTATGAATAATTAAGAATGGAAGTTTTAATAAGCTATAGTGCGCAGTCTTCGCTCACCGTGTGCTTGTACTACCCACCCAACTATGAAGTATGCCATTCATTCAAGCACCCAGAACACTAAATTATTAAACGGGTTAGATTAACAGCATCGTATGGGAGGGTTCTGCTGAATGCTGGGACTGAGCCTTCTCTGCAGTGGCTTCAGCTCACTGATTGCGTCGCTGAACCGTTTAGGTCCTGGACAGACACGTTGGGGCTGGGGGAGGGGGGTGGTGGGAGGGGAACTCCTCCACCATCCGTGCTCTGGATTTTAGAGGCGGGTACATTATTCAGGAGGGGCCCGTCTCTAGTTCACAGCTCAGCGAGCCCGGGTTGATGGCTCTTCCTCGCGTTCCAACTCGGCCCTCCTCGCCGTCGTCCTCCCTGCTGTCTGTCCCCGCCCCCCAAGCCTGCGGGCGATACCACGCGGGCAGTCAGGCGGCAAATGGAGCTCCTGCTAGGTCTCCAGCTATGTCTGTGAGGAGACGGCACTGCCAGGGGGAGAGAGAGAGAGAGCGAGAGAGAGAGGCACTGAGAGAGAGAGAGAGAGAGAGACAGAGAGAGAGAGAGGCTGAGACAGGCGAGAGAGAGGGCGACCTGCACGTCTCGCATGCGCGCAGGAAGCGCAGGCAGACACGCAGCTTCCAAAGGCGGCACGATAACCGAGACCGAGGCGGGGTGAAGCTGCAGTGAGCTCATCTCCTGCCGTGGGAGGCTTACTCTCTCACGACTGCTGCTCTCTCTCTCTCTCTCTATCTCTCTATCTCTTTCATTCGATGGAGGCGTATCAGCCAATGGAAGCTGGTCAGACGGGGGTTGAACAAAGGTCACCGCTGCTCAGACCACAGAGCAGGCAGGACCCGATGCCTGCGATTGGCATTGCAGGGATTAAAAGGTCCTATTGGGGATGAGTGAGGGTGACCAGGGGAACAAGTGTCAATCACTCCAGCTTTTAAATCACAGCTGAGAATTAAGTCTTTTAGGGTGGCATTTCACTAATCTGCTTTACTTATTGCTTTTTTTACTATTTGCGTTTCTTATTTTTTTTGATTACTTTTTTTACCATTTCAATTGTACTTCTATAAATGCATTATGGGGTTTCATTGTGGTTTTATTTTTGCTATGATTTCATTTCTAGTGTATATCTGGTTTTTGCTCTATTATTTGGCTTGTTTTCTTAATTTATCCGTTTTATTATCTCTGTCAAGCACCATGTGCTACTTTACCATATGAAAGGTGCTATATAAAGTTTATTATATTATATATAAACAAAGCTTATTAAGGGTACCACTTTTCACTGTTATAGTCTCCAGCCTTACTGAACATTCCTCACATCTTCATCACAGAAATGCAATTCCCAAAATGGCTCTGGATTCAAAGCACCGCTGAGTCATTCACAGACCTATGAATGTTATTCTCCTTCATTAGCAACTGCTGCCATTCAAATACCTCCGATGATGTACGCATTTAACAAGGCATAAAATGTATGAAAGTTCCATACCACTCTTCCAGTTAGAAATATGTGAACATAGAAATGATCCCCCACATCATCCCCCACTTCTTTAGAATAAGAGAAAGAGTTTTAAAACACATCACAAACAAAAATACCATTTGGCAAACCAAATCTGGTCTTTCTTGGGGGGGGGGGGGGGGCAGGGTGACAATGGCAGGCACACTCAACTCCAGTACGGCAGTCAGGGAAACATTCTGTTTCCATGGTGATCAAGACTATTTTTCCACCAGTAGCTGTAAACATAAAAGAACAATAAAGCCCAGGGATACTCCACACCACCCAGTGCCTGACAGCAGGCTCCAAGGGAAAGCTAGGAGGGCAGGGCTTCTTTATTGGATCAGGCGCTTCGACCAACACTCAACAGCCCACCCAGAAACAGCTCCGTTGTCACAGCGATAAGAAAAGCACAAGACGATATATCGAGAAAGGAGGGTGCAGGGCACAGGTGCACACACTGACATCACACACACAAGCACCGCCATACACGCACCCACACATATCCATCCCGCAGTAGGGAGCCACATCCACGGTCGCAAAATAAGTCACCTCAAATGCGCCATCAGTTTTTTCAATAAAACATTTTATTTATTTCGACGTTACATTTACTAACATAAATAAACATTTTTTTTATGAACAAAAGGCACACAGTTCAAATATAAACAATGAAAACGTATGTACAGCTTCTCACAAAATCTAAACGGACTCCGGAGGAGAGGGAACGGCAAAAACAAAAGGGTAGGGATAGAGCCAGTGGCAATGGAACCTAAAAAGGCGCCACCCACGTCCCACCTGGGCGGGAGAGAGCCGGAGCGCAGCCGTCCGTCCCCGGGACGAGCCCCTCCAGCCCAAACGGCACGCAGAAGGGCCCGGCAAAGGCTTCTCACCCCTCAGGCGTAGGGGGAACGCAGGGCTGGGGCGAGGGGGCAGGGGGCTACTGATCGCTGAAACACCAGGGGTGGGCCGACCAGGGCCTGAACAGCGGTCGAGCAGTAGCCGCCGGGAGGGAGGGGGGAGAAGGGCACCTTATTGGCCCACAGCCCTTGCACGGGGCGTGCCCCCCTGCTTGCTCTCAGACGGACACAGTGTTCGACACCTCCTCGTACTGGATGATGAAGTAGGGGTAGCTCTGGTCATCGTTGAAGATGACAAATATCTGCGGGTCCACCCAGTTGTCCACGCAGGAGTCAAAGAGGTCGCTGGAGGGGTTGCCCGGGTGCAGGGGCGGCGGGCGACGCATGGAGGGGTTGCCCACCGTGAACTTGCCCGTCAGGACCTTGGCCAGGAACATGCAGTGCACGCCCTTGGACGAGCGCTTGGAGAAGTTGTGGGAGTAGACGGCCTTGCGGGCGAAGTAGCTGCCCTGGCCGAACATGGTGGCATGCTTGCCGCACACGCGCGGGTCGAAGTTGTGCTTGCAGATGCCCTCCACCACGTCCTGCGAGGTGCCGTGGAACAGGTGGCGCTCGTTCAGCATGCGGTCCATCTCCGACATCTTCCGAGACATGTACTCCTTCTTCCTGTAGCAGGAAAGGGGGATGGGAGGGGAGGGGAGGGGGGTGGAGGAGGAAGAGAGGCACATTATAGTTCCACAATGCTGTGTGCTAGCAGACATTCCGGAAAGTGCCGGAAGGTTCCAGGCCTGGTGCCGGGAAAAGGGCCGGAGAATGAGGGTGGTGAGGAGCGCTGAGGGAGCGCTGTGGGAACACCAGCAGGAAACCGGCAGGAGCTCCAGGTTCCCGTGATCATCCCTCAGAGAATGCAGACTGCTGCAGCTTCCAAAAACGCTCTGAAAGGGCTACCCCCCCCCCCCCCCCGCTGCCCTGATGAGAGGCAAGCTGCTGTTCCCTTCAGCTGTGGGGGGGGCACGTGGGGCAACCTGCCCTGCGACTGGAAGCCTGTGGTCAGCCCCCGCTCATCAGCTGACTGCAACCTGCAGCCGCGGGCAGAGGCCAGGCGCCCCGCGTATAAAAGGCACCGCCCAAATTCTCTCTCCCTCTCATTTTCTCAGCCCTCTCATTTCCTCAACACCTCTCTCTCCCTTCCTCCCTTCTTTCTCTCAGCATCTCTGCCCACCTTCTTCTGGTCATTCTCTTTGCATCGTATTTAGCAACAACAAAAAAAAGAGGGAGCTGGGGACAGGAAGCAGGAAGGGTGAACGTGTCTGTTCACTGTCATTGATTCAGATACAGATACACATGCGGGGCTGCTCGGTGAGGTGCAGTCTGACTCATCAGCCTCCCGCCCTCCAGCCCTGACGCACTGGCATTCTCCCCAGACGGACGGAGCTCCCCGCCCCCTTTCCTCTCCTGTCACTCTGAGAGCACCCGGCCTCAAAAATTACAGCCCCGCCCGCTTCACCAGCCCATATGCTGTCACTCAGAGCCTGCACGCACACGCACGCCAGCTTGACCAGCAAAATACCCCACCCCCCCTCCTCCCACGTCCCCCTTTGCATATCCTGTCCTTGAACAGTCAAATCGCTCGCTCTCGCAGCCTGCAAAACACTGCCCGCACCTTCCATTTCTGTGGAAACACCACTAAGCCCCTCCTTCCCCCCACCCTGCTCCATTCACGCTGTAACCCGAAACACCTGCGCTCCCCTCCCGCAGAGGAACTTTTCCCGCTGCGCCACATACCCCTCCCCCAATTCCCAAACCCACAACTGGAAGCAGGCGGTGGGCCGCGGCGGCGACTGCAATCGATACCGACGGCGGTGTTAAATCCCGAGAGTCTGCCGCATGCGTACCCTTGAGCCAGGTACTTAGCCCTGTTTGCCTCAGTGAATATCCATATAAATCAATATTAGCCAAAAAGGTGAAACGTAAAACTGCCCCGGACGAGAGCGCCGGCTAACCGGCCGTGCGACGTGACGCCAACGACATCAGCGGCGTGGGTAACGTGACCCCCGTGGGCGTGACGCTAATCCCGATTCGGCGCCAGCGCCCGCCTCACCTCTTGTACTTCTCCCAGAGGAAGGGGTTCTGCACGCGCAGGATCTTCAGGATGCGGAACCGCGTCTCCGACACGGTCTTGTGGAAGAGGCTGTAGACGGTGCGGTAGCTCCGGTCCTCTTTGGATAAGGGCACTTGGAGGAAGTCCTGGCAGGAGCCCATGGGCAGCCATGTCTCGGGGTAGGCCTTGGGCGGGGCGTGCGAGGTAGGAGACAGTGGGAGGGGCCCGGGGCTCTGCGAGGGGGAGGGGCCCGGCGAGCCCAAACCGCCCAGAGTCCTGCGCACAGGGGGGGAGAAAGAGTAGGCCGTTAGGAAAATCATTTACAAGAAAACAATACAGGCATTACAATACAGGCAGAATCACTGTGTGTGTGTGTGTGTGTGAGAGAGAGCGCGCGCGGTCACATGTTCAAATAAAACAAGCACGTGACAAATTTCACCTTTGCGACCTTTTGCATTCAGCCAAAGCATGCAGCTATCAGGAGTATGCTAACAGAGTGAGATCTAAAGGGGACCCGCTGCATACTGTGCACTAAATACAGAATATCCAATTATCTGATATACAGTTGCAGGAAGCTGACTGTGTACATATCTCAGTAGGCAGCGGTCTCACAGCAGGGGTGACTCAGCATGGCAGTGCATCACAGGGCCATTACCCACAATCCATCTCTTTTAAAGCTGAATGCCATGAGGAGGCAATGGGTGCCATTTTTCTAGCCTTTGGCAAAATGTAGCTGGGAACTGAAGCCCAAACCATCTGGGGTTAGTTTGTATATATTCATATACAGACATGTATATATGCGCACACCACCAAATACTTATAATAGCCTCACACAAACCAGGTCTGTGTGCTAACACCCTAGAGAGAGGAAAGTGTCTGGCTCCTCTGTGTCTTCCCCAAATGCAGTACATTAATCCTTCTAATGCCAGGAACAATTTTCCACATGGTGTACAAACTGAATGAAGTTAAACAAGATGATTCAGGTGCTAGTCACCCTTAGCGGAGAATTCAGGTCAGAACAGCAAAAATCTAATTGAAGTGATGGGGATAAGAGGTAGAGGGAGGGAGGGAGGGAGAGAGAGAGAGCGAGAGGGAGGGAGACAGAGAGAGAGTTTTACTGTGCATTTGGAGGGGAGAGCAGGATTTATTTGGCAGAGCGAGAACGAATTCTGCAAGCTGCAGTGGAGCCAAAACTGCCAATCAACCTAATGACTTCCACTCCTGTGCTCAGGACAATGTGTTCCTGAAAACAGAGCTTCCAGCTGGGAGGCCGGACTGAGAGCTGGCCAGTTCTCAGGAACAGGAGCCACATGTCAACGGCAGGGGCCAGACTCCGACCCCCCAAACAACCGCCTTCCCACCCCCGACACCAGCCGCCCTCTCCCCCATCTTCACCCCGCTAAAAGCCCACACCCTGCCCTGATCCCCGTTTAAACTCCGCCAAGATAAGGAGGGGCCGGGGACGGCAAGCTTTCGGATATCCGCTGGGCCGGGGAGGAACGCCGGTGCTGAGTGGACCCACGCTCGCTCCCTAACACTCATGCACGGGCGCACAAACGCACGAACAAGCACACATAAACTCCAAGAGAACTCACAGCACGTTCAGCACAACAGAAGACAGAAGCACCAGGGGGCCGCTCGGTGGAGAAGAACAAACGGCGGGAAGAGAGTAGCGTGCACAGGAAGTGAAGCCTGAGAACCGCACACAGAGCTTCCTCCTCCCCTCAGCGTGCCGCGCACCGTTAGGCTACGGCCCACGGGGGCCCAGTCCTCATCCGCCTCCCCGAAGACTTAAACAAGAGGAACAGAGAGGAACAGAGAGCGCTTCGGCTTCAGCGCGCTCAACAGCTGCACTCAACGCCTGCCCGCCGCTACCAAACCCAGCCAGTCAAATTTCCCTCCCACCTCATTTGCACACGGTCTATTTGGGCCTGTGGCGCTAACGACTCACCCGCGTCACCGGCCAGCATGCAAACCGGGATCCAGGGAGAGCACCAGCGAAACCATCCAGAGAGAAGAGCTCCGGGGGCTGAGCGACTCCATCACCCCCCCCCCCCCCACCCCCCCCCCCCACGTCTCTCTCCCACATTCCTGCTCCCACTTGCTTTAACTGTCCATTCATGCAGCTCATTCTGTCTGGAACCCATTTGTACACTCTTCTCCCCCCCCCCCTACGGAAATTCTGTTTTTCGGCTGAAGGGGAGAGCGGCAGCGCTCCACACAAAGGAAACACGTTCTGGAGGTACAAGCAGCGCCGGTTGCTGTTTTTTCCCACGGGTGGCGGCCTGTGTTTCCTGAAGGTTACTGGGGGTACGGCCCGTGTTGGAGCAGGTTCTTGGGTGTGGCCCGTTCTCCAGAGAGGTTTTTCAGGCGAGCGGCCGGTTTGACTTGGTTTTGGGGGTGTGGCCTGGGTTTTGGAAAGGCTTAGGGGCGGGGCCGCGTGTTTGAGGCGGTTTTTGGAGATACTTACTGCAGGTAAGGCATGAGCATCACGGTGGAGAGGAAGAGCGGCCTTTTCTTGATCTGCCGGCGGAAGCCGAAGACGGCGTTCTGCTGAAACCCCTCCCAGATGTTCAGGATATACTGGTTCTGGAGTGTGATGAAGCGGACCTCTTTCAGACCACGCCCACTTGCTTCCTCAATCAGCCGAACCACCGGCTGCTCGACCACAACGATCGGGGGGGGGGGGGGGAGGAAAGAAAAAAGAAAGGAACAAAAGGAACACTGAGTCCAATCTGCAGGTCACACTCACAGGCGCTAAACACACTATGGCTAATCCCTTAACCGTCACAATAGATTTCTGGAGGCTCTTTCTGTTTAAAAGGAAAGATTGTGCAATGGGTAGGCCTCAGACCAGTATAGCCAGAAGTGAACATCCTGGATGTCCTGTTTGTTTTCTCTGGGGTAAAACACTGATCACTGATCAGGGGGATTTAGTGTGGGTCTGGGAGTCTTATTTTCTGGGAATTAGAATACTGATCACTGATCAACGGGATTTAGTGTACCGCTCAGCTGGGTGCTTTACTTGAAGGCTTGCTTATAGGCTGCTCTCACTGCTGAACATTCTCAACAAACTCTTCAAAAAAAAGCTTTGTGCCCTGCCTTCAGATAGACAGCCGTACATGTAGCATTTATTTTGCCGGCAGCCTTAAACGCAGGAGCTTAAATGTCAAAAACTACTCCATCTACTGTGAAAGCAGTGTGTGGGGATCTGATTAAGGCATTGTGTGTGCAAAACTACTGGTGTGAGGCTTCTGTGAAGAGACTGAGAAACCGCTCATTCCAAAAAAGATTTCTGTCATTCGACACTTTGCGACATTTGCTGACAGTGTTGAAGGACTCCGGGCAGGGGTAGAGTCAGAAACTGAAGAGCACAGCTTTTTAGCTTGCAGCATTATACACAAGCGAGCATCACATTGTCTTTACTGTGAGCACGCCTCAATAAAACCAGCCATAAAGCCATTGATAATGATTTCTACAGACTGGCACGCAATATCGCTGAACAGCGCTTACGATCACATGGTGTCTGTGTCATTGTACGGCTGTCTTTTATGGGTGGAGTTTATTGCCTGATAAAGAATATGGCTTTATGGTACAGTGCCTGTGTTTTTACGTGTGTGTGTGTGTGTGTGTGTGTGTGTGTACATGCGTGTGTCCATGCGCTCGTGGTGTCCTACCTCAGAGTACTCCCTCCAGCCGAAGTTGTCTCTGCAGTAGTACTTCCACACTGTGTGGCAGTTGGGGGTGGGGTTAGAGAACGTGGGTGTGGTAACTGAGCTGGGGGCCGTGGAAAGTCGCCTGACCTGGTCAAAATGCAGGTCGCACACCCTCATGGAGCTGAAATCCAAGGTGAACACGCGGCCCCTACGCAGAAGATAACAGGAGAAAAACAGTCAGTGTCACAGACCCGAACTCTCCGCACAAAGACTCTTTCACACGCACTTTATCAGAGTTACACTGAGGGCACGCTGCGCGGGAGGAACCAGATATTCAACTACGGCGACATGAAAGCCGAACACCTGCCCATCATTCTCAGCCGTTGTACAGGGACTTCATGTTTTACCTACAGGTGGCTCAACAACACGCATATGCGCAAATGAGTTTGGGGTCAGAGGTCGTAGATTGGCGGGCAGCCATCAACTGTTTATAGAAACCCCCCCCCCCCCGCACGCTGAGCAGTGCAGTTTAATCACCTTCTCAGCGCACCAGTACGCTGCGGCTCCTGAGTATTTACCTTTCATATGTGCCTAAATCCTGCGGAGATGCTAGTAAAACATAATACCACAGTGCCATATTTGATTCGCGGAGACAGGCGGCCGAATGCCAAACTGCAGGCGGCTGTGTGTGGGAGAACAGCGGAACGTGGGGCTGAACCGTCTGACCGGCACGCAACCGAGCACCACGGCAACGGAGAAGGAGAGAGGAAAACTTTAAGAACAGCCCTGCCGCGGCCTTTAAAAAGAATGAAACGCCGTGAGAGCTCTCTGAATGGACATTCAAATGTAGGCTAATCCCCCGCCCTAAACAAGCCAACGGCAGTCACAAACAAGATAACAAATCAACAGTGTTGCAAAACATGTGATCTATGGATGCAAGAGACAGGGTTCACTCTTAACACTGTGGACATGACACACACGCAGAGACACAGACAGACACACAGACACACACACACACACCCACACAGACACACACACACATGCACACTCACACAGACACACACACACACGCAAGCACACTCACACAGACACACACACACGCATGCACGCACTTGCAGAGACAGACAGACAGACACAGTCACACAAGCACACGCACACACTCACACAGACACACACACGCGCAAACACACATACACACACACAGAGAAGGGATAGCTCTGATATTTCACAGCTCAGATATTACTTAGCCCAGCACCAAATTCCATCACATGCCTGCATGACTAGCAACAAAAAAAAAGAAAGACATTATTTTTGTCATTTCACCCAGGCCCACAATAGCCCCCCCCTCACCCCCCCAGCTATGGACCCTAACAGCAGAGTTCTGCACGGCCTGTGCCTGAACAAGCTGGGCTCAGCAGCTCCCAGCTCTCAGTGTCCAGAACAACCTGTGACAGGCCGCTTTGAGCCTGCGAAACCACTGCTCTCTGGAACGCTGTCAACAGCGCGGAGAGGAACAGTGGGCTGGACCACGTCTACGTGGGGTGCTGGGGGCGAGGCCTCAGACGGGCGATCTGTCTCAATGTCACCGCCACACCTTACAAATGCTGAAGAAGGCATACCTGTAAACATGCACACACATACACACACACAGACACACGCACACATATGTACGTACACACATACACAAACACACACATGCACACGCACACGTACACACACACACACATACACACACGCACACACACACAGACACATACAGCTCATCTTAAAGAGAGAACTGCTCTGTACAGTGCGTCAGGCCACTCCCGTCTGTGACAGAAACTGTGTACGGGGCAAGGGCCGCTTCCCCTGTGCGAAAAGCACTCACTCATCAGTTTCGCTCGGAAGCCCAGCCGAGTAACGCAGTGTCGCCTCGCTCATCATCTATCGTGCCTGTTACCAGCTGCTGTTCCCCCCACCCCCCACCCCCCAACCCCCAAACCCCAAACCCCAACCCCGCGGAACCTCGCACGCAGGGAACCGAAATAAATACACGTCTATTATTGGAGCGGCGCAGTTAAACCACGCGGTAAAAAATAAAAACGCCTCATACACGGCTTTTTACAGTAAACTACGCAAAAGCAGGGGAGAAACACGCAGTTCACAGAACTTTTTTTAAAAGGCCTCATTGCAGCGACAGGGACAGAGAGAGCGGAACATCGCGGCCCTGTACAGAAGGCTGTGTTCCTTCTACTGAGCGTCTCAGCGCCGAGCCGTCTCCGTCTGTCGGGAGACACGGTGACGGCGGAGACTGTCACAGCAGCAGAACACGCGTGTGACAGCGGGCAGGCCGGGAATGATGCCTGAGCGCGGGGCGAGAGACTCCACTTAAACCGCCCGAGAGAGAGCCGAGCTATGGTCGGAGGCTGTGTGTGTGTGTGTGTGCGTATGTGCATGCGTGCGTGTGTGTGAGTGTGTACGTGTATGCATGTGTGTGAGCGTGTGTGTGAGTGCGTGAGTGTGTATGTGTGTGCGAGTGTGTGAGTGTGCGTACGTGCATGCGTGTGTGTGGGTTTAAACAGGAGGAGGGAGATGGATGGACTGGGTTGGGGGAAGGGCCAGCGAGCTGTCCTGCAGCAGTGAGGTTTGGGAGGGTTTGAGGGTGAAGCTGAGGGCAGTGTGGGGGTGTGTGGGGGTGTGTGGGGGACTGGTCACTTCATCACTCCTCTGCTGGAGAGTTTTCTGCAATGTGCTGAGTGAACATGAAGGGATGGAAACCAGACAAAGAGCTCTGTCAACACCTGCCTCAGCACCAGCCCATGAGAGGGGCGAGTAGAGACTGTGTGTGTGTGTGTGTGTGTGTGTGTGTGGCAGTTTCAGAATGCCTTTCTGTCTGGGGCTACCCTGTTCTCCATGTCCATTTTGTATCACACGTGTGCAGTACACACACACACCCTGTGTGGAACACCTGACCACATTACACACGTAATTTGTACAAATGCTTATCCAGGCACCAGAACCTTGTGAACTTAGTCACATGAGAACCTTATGATGGGAGAGCTCACACACTGGCAGAAGGAAATACACACACACACACACACACACACACACACAGATTACCCTCTGACAGAAAGCTGCTCAACACTAATAGCCTGAGTGGGCACCTTGCTCCCAGGTATCCATGGTGACCATTCGCCATAGGGCCAAGACGGTGAGGGGGGGGGGGTGTTATGATACGGGTCTTCTAATCACAAACGAGGGCACTGTGGGTCAAACCATGTGGGAAAGTGACCCCTGCCCTTGTGAATTCCCTCCAGATGAACTGCAGCATGACCCTTGATAGCCCTGTTCATCCCCGCCCCGCACACACACAAAACTCTATGGCCAACCAGCTCCCCTCTAAAAATAAAATTCCGGCTGTTAAATTAAGTGCGAGGAGCGATTCTCTGTGTTCATTAGTGCGCCGTTCACACCAGCGTCTGTGGCGAACGCCGCTTTCCTTCGGTCCGGAAAGTTCTGGGCTGCCGAGCAGGCCCACGTCCCCTCTCCCAACCGCGCTGTCGCTAACACTCTAAACAAACAACCGCGAAAAAACCAAAGCGACCAAAACACAACAGAGGAGGAGTGGAGTGGAGGAAGGAGTGGAGAAAAGGAGCAGGAGAGAATGAAAGAGAGAGAGCGGAGGCCCTGGAGGCAGAGTGGGTAAGCGAGCATGAAGAAAGAAGGACAGAGAGGAAAGGGATTCATTTCCCTGTAAACTGCATGGTGTGGGAGAAAGAAGCTATGATCCCCCACCAGCACCCCCTCCCCCCACTACCCCAGCTCCAAACGACGGACACCTGGTGAGCACTTTTCAAGTCGTGCTGACCTAACCCGCTGCCAGGTCGCCGTGGTGACTGAGCCCTGTGCTGCCTGGTGATGACACAGTCGTATCGTGTGCGGCTATCAGTTGGCCACATCTTGAGAGCCACCACTGAAGGGCATGGCTCCTACGGTATGTGTTCACCGCTGGAATCAGGAAGTGTCCCATTACACATAAGAAAGGCTTATCTTTCATGTTTAAGTAACAGCTCAACCAAATGGATGGGAGAAGGGGGGGAACAACAAACAGTTAATTTATTGTGCTTGGAAGGCAGTTGAATTTAACATGCGAATACACCTAATAAGCAACACAATGGTCGCTCCTGGAGATCTACTACCAGTGGGCCACAGTGAAGCTGCAATTCTGTACCCCCAACTGACAGACACATAATCCCCACCAACAGGGAAACTACCCCCACAAAGTCCACACACGCTCACACATACGCACATACACACACCCATACACACTCACACACACACGCAGACACACACTCACACGCACACACACACGCAGACACACACTCACACGCACACACACATGCAGACACACTCACACACACACGCAGACACACACTCACACGCACACACACATGCAGACACACTCACACACACACGCAGACACACACTCACACGCACACACACGCATACACAAACACTCACATTCACAAACAATTTCCTAAACACGAAATATTACACAGATGGTCCGCTTTTTCTGAATGTCTGGAGCAAGGAGAGAGAGAGAGAGAGGGGGTGAGACAGTGACGATGAGAAGCAGAGGGAACACAGGAAAGAAAGAGAGGGGAAAACGACAGAACGGCAATAGGTTCCTGGCAACCCCAGCAGCATACAGTACACAAAAAGAGAGCCCCTTCCACACACTATTGAAGCACACATCTGCACTGGCAGATAGGGTATAGAAGGCCATATTTCCCTGTGGGACTTAAGCACCCCGCTGTGGATTGATGGCTCAGCCCCTCCCCGACGCAGGGCCGTGGGCCACGTGCTCCGGCTCGACTGAGTCGGGTCCGTCACGCTTCGCCGACAGAGAGAAAGCAAACAGACTGGCGGGACGTGCGCGTGTGCCCGTGAGCACGCACACACACACACACACCCTGCTGCCTCTGATAAGGCTCTCCCCCTGCAGCTGCAGGGCTGGCGTGGGCACAGAGACACAGAGCACCCGACAGCACAGGGTCCGTCTGAACGCAGGCCCCGCCCCCGTCGCAGGGCGAGCTCTCCCACGCGTCTGTTACCGCGGCTACGCACCCACACCTCGTGCAGTCACCTCGAGCGACTAGGCCCGTCCTGCCCCTTGGACAAACCAGAGGTGCGACCGATGCTTCCCCTTCCACCCCCGACCAGACAGCATGGGCCACCGCCGCCTCACCTTCAGCCACCTGCACCCCCCCACCTCCCCTATTTATTTCCGCTCTTTCCGCAGAAAGAGGGAGCCCGGGAGGAACTTGGGGACATGCAGACAGACTTAGTGCCAAAGAGCAGGTGGGGTTAGGGGGGGTGAGTCATCGGAGCCCAGATCAATCGCCTCACTGCAGCCCGTTCGTTACTCCGCCCACATTCCTCCACAGCACCTCACAATCGTTCCAAGAGGACGGGGGAAGCCAAAGAGAGGAACTCGCTTCAGTAAAAGAAGAGCCTTCAGCATGGAACAATCTGTTCAATTAGGAGGAACTGGAACTGTTTTTTTTTTTTCTAAAAAGGTGTAGTCCAGACGAGAAGGGAAGTTAAATGGTTAAAACCAAATACTGAGTAAGGAAAAAACCATGCGGCCTCACCCGGTGATTCATCTCACTGGCTGATTCACACGCACACACGCACGCACGCACACCTGCTTCGGGTCAGTGTGCCCTTTGCATTCAGCCATCAAAGTCACTCGCTGACAACTGAATGAGTTTATCATTTTCCCTCCGTCATAAAAAACTATTGTATGAGCAAGAGAAAAAGAGAAAATGTCAGGAGAACACACACGCACACGCACGCGCACGCGCACACGCAGGTTAGCCAGCTGTGTGTGGGTCAACCTGTGCTCCATACATGCACTTTGGCACTGTGTGTGGGGAGGGGGGCTGTTCACACTTTAGTCTCACTGCTTGCCAGAGGTGCTGAGTGGACACTTTCCTCACATCGCCGCCATCTTCACCCACCAGCTGGCCCAGCAGAGCCGCCCCAGCCACCCGTTTAACGGCAGCGGCCAAAATAACGCCGTCGCCATGCCGACGGCACGGCGTGACGGCCTGTTTGTCATCTGCCGTACTTAGGCACCGGGGTGCTGTTATCGGCATCTCGTTGCCATGGGAAAGCAACATTGCCGCGAGCACAGCAAGGTGTGAGGGCAGGGGCACGTGTGTCAACGGCACTACGCGCGGCAGTGTTTTCTTAGGATCCCTTCCATCTTCTGAAAGAGATCACTGCCACCTTGTTATACTTTATTTGCTGCTTAAGGACAGAACTGTCAACATTCTGTACTTACACTCATGCACTGAACAGTATTCACACCAGCACGGTCATAGGACTCAGGTATGTGAACCCAGGCAAAGTGTGCAATGCAGCTGTATCCAATATGGCCGACGGTGTGCAGACCCAAACTGCGCAAGGGTGTGACGTAAGCGAAATAACCCATCATGCTCTGTGACCTTACAGAGGGTACAGGGACACAGGCTTGCAGCTCGCTGCTGAACCCCATTAAAAGAAGTGTATTGTTAGCATTAGTGCAGTGTGGCAGTTTGAACAGAGTTTTGCTTGTGGGCTAAGGATGACAATTACTGGAGGCTTGGGAGGAATAAAAAAGGCAATGACTTTGTTCCAGTCACGTAAACTCCTTGTTTTCTCTGCGTGTTTAAGACTTATTTGGGACAGGTGGTGCATCTGCTACTGAGAAAATTAGTGTGTGTGTGTGTGTCTGTGTGTGTGTATCTCTGTGTGTATGCCAGCACAGGACTGCAGCAAGTGCGGTGAGCGTGGGGAGGTAAAACCGTGTTGACCGTAAATTTGAAAGTATGTGCAGACCCAGGGTGTGAAAGATAGCCACAGCCTAGGCTTGTCTAACAACAGCAGGGCTCGCACCAAAAAACCAAACAACTTCAAGGACAGATATAGGTGCTAACCTGCTCACATCGAGGGTACCGCAGATACATAAAATTACAGGCTGCCCATGGTTACATTCTAAGCAAATGTTAAACTTTACTCAAGCCAATCACCAACCAGCTTTAAATTTCATGTTCATCAATGCTCTGAAACTCTTTGATAGGTGTGTGCATTTCCTGTTTATAACTACATTTGTATAAAACTTGTGAATCCAATTTCCCAACCTATTTATCAAATCTTGCAATATGCAATTCCCCAAACTACCCTCCATCCACACAATAAAATGCCACTTCAAGTGTTCCTGTGATGGTGAGCGCTGGTAAATATGTGCACACAATTAAGAACACATCACTGACACAGCGGTTGCCCGGACCTGCGCTTGCGTGAATCTGTCTACAAGGGATCACATGAATGTGTGCGTACTCATCTACTTGAAATATGTGCGACCGAGTGGGTGTGCGTAAGCATCCGCGCGCCAGGCAACCGAGTGTGTGTGTGTCTTTGGGACTGTGCGTGTGAGCGTCTGTGTGTGCGTGTGAGCGTCTGTGTATGCGTGTGGGTGTGTGCGAGAGGGTGCGTGCGAGTGTCCGTGCAAAAGCATAGCCTGTGTTTCGGTGCCTGCGCTAGGCGGCAGTGGGTCACGCAGGTTCACGATTACGCCGAACGACACTTCCTCTTAGTAACAACACCACGAGCGCGAGGGGACACGGCTCAGAATTACCGTTGCCACACTGGAAAACGCTGAAACCAACTGCTCCACTACATTAGATAGACCCATTATATTTTAGTGCATGTGGAAACTAAAACTCCTGTGACTATCATTCATCGCACTGCCGATAGAGAAAATGCAACTCTGAACGTGCTTACGAGTTGTGAAACAGTGGTTATGGTTTAGGCAATCTGAGAGGATGCTGGTTAATCATTTAATTCTGATCACATATATGGCCTTGATATTACTGTACAAGTTAAATGATATGAGTGTTGCCAACATTCTCACCATAAACAACTGCGAGGAAGAGGAACCAAAACATTAAAAGAGTACTTACTGAAACTTCAGTCTGATTTGTTCATTGTCTGGATTGCAATAGAGCCTTTCCAATTGTTCTTGCGAGTCATCTGACATGCTTTGCCAAGTCTGAGTATCGGCTCTTCGGATTTGCCAGTGGTATGGTAGGACAGTATGGTGCTGCCCGCAGTCGCTCCCATACACGCAGACCCCCTGGAGAAAATCCACGCAGATCGATACCGCGTCGCCTTGATGTGTATGGTACTGTAGCTGGGTCAGAAGTTCAAACACGAGATCCAAAGAGGCTTCTTCGCTTTTATCCTGAAAGATTTCGCCTTTCAGCGGTCCGTCTTTGATGGCAAGGCAATTTGCACCCTGCAAACGCTCAGAGCTGTACATGTCATTCATCTTTTCCCCCTCACCAGGGGTAACAACCGTAGTGGGCGCCGCCACGTCGGTGGCCTGCGGCTGAAAACGGTGCTCATTAGTAGCTATTGTCACCCGTTGAATATCAGTCACTTTTTGTCCCTGATCCCCGAGCTCAGTAGAAGGATCCGATATCTCTCCGTCTCCCTCATCGGCAATCATCGCAGAAACAGCACTCTCGTCCTTCAAGCATACTTGGTTGATTCTGGACTGCTTTTCCACCACTGCTGCGCACAGGTTCCGTTGAGTCCCGGGCTGGTTCCGAGGTACAAACACCCCATCACTCGCTACAAGTGCATCTGAGCTTAATAACGTAGTCAGAATGGGATCATCCAGCGCCCGCAGACATTTTGCGTCCAACTTCCTCTGTGCGTGTTTCTTTTTAAAATAAGGCTTCACTAGAGGTATTTTGTCCGGCAGTCCCATCTGTTGATCCGTAAATTCTCCGTTTCTCATGGCCAGACCAATTTGCGGTTCCTCCAGAACTTTGTCAGTAGTTTCTGCAGACTTCTGCAGTCGAAGCAAAGTTTTCTCCATTATCCAAACGGAGGGACGCTCCTAAAACCTATTCAGTTGCATGAGAGAGAGATGCGTTAAAATCGTAAAAGCAACACCTTCAAACAGACGTCAATTTGATCCTAACTTGGGCACCTCGCTTGGGACCACTCTCCGCTTAGTCAGCGAGCCTGTCAGTTTCTTGACAGGATAATAAATGCACATCTAAAAGTACGTTCGAATTCTTCATTTCACAGAAAATGCTATCAACTCGATAGGTGCCATTTCTATCAGACGGCAAGCGTAGCAATAGTTACGAAATACTGCCGGAAAGATAGATTTCAAATGGGATGATTAGTCGATTTGATTTCGAAGCAACTTTTTTTAGATATGATCAAAAGCCTACCGATTCTCTCGTATTCCCGTCGAACTGAAATATGCCCAGGTCCTTTGAGTATTTTGATCTCTTTAATCAGATGCATTGAGCTTGAAGGATACGTGCCAGCTCCAAATTGCTGCTCGAGCAAGTTTGCACGTAGGGTCTCTTTGTTAAAGCGATCCTGCGTTCTGGCCAGCAGGACCTTGCGGTGCTTCTCAAGGTAGCCTACTTTGAGACAGTGACTCTTCTAGATACGTTTCTATTTCGGAAGCTAGATCAAAACCATATCACAAAGATACATGCTTTTATTATTGTTCAATGGGCTATTCTATGATACATGTATAAGTTAAATGCAACGTAGATCGTATTTACCGAAATATTTTAACAAGCCCATTGCTATAGCTCAAAAAGAATCGAGGTTACTTAACTAGCTTACTAACGAGTTGATTTAAGAAATTCAGTTAGTAGGCTATGTTCAAGGCAAACCTACCTTAAGATCAGATCTGGTTCCCTCCGTTTTTCCTTATCTTTGTGGATACGATCCCGTTCGTTCATGAGTGTACTTCGGTGTGCTTGTGTATCCGTGTTAACTTCGGTTGAACCGGGTAGTGCGTGACAAATCTCTCATCCACAGTGCGCAGCTACACAGACTCCTGTGGTGGAAGCGGCTCGCAGCTGTTGCAGGGCACTTTCTGTCTGCTCTCTCCATCCATTCACGGCACAGGAACTCCGCTTTGGAGGCGGGCTTTGGCATTAAACGGAGAGAAAAAAAGAAAAGAAAAAGAAACTGGTTATCGGTACCAGGAAGTTGTCCTCTGTCAGCGCTCGTTTTGTGTGAGTTCATTGACTCACCTCGATGGTCTCCTGTTACAAGAAGTCACGATTAGGTATGGGAGGGACTGTGGCCGTTTAGTGCGTTTGCATTTACAAGATAATAATAACATTAGCGTTTCCAGTACAGGAAGTGTGCATAAAAAGAAAGTTGCTTGCTGCGTCACTATGGGGTAACATGGAAAGATCGCGTAGGAAGTCCGAAGGAGACAGATAGCATATAGCCTACATTAATTTACACACAATAGCATAGGAGGCCTGGCAAAATATACCCGACGTCTAGAAGTGTTCTGGAAATTAATGTGAGTTAATAAAAGAGGGAACAGTAACGTGCACTTCCTTAGACGCCTCCTGCCTGGAAAACCTAATGAAATGAGGCGAAAGGTTATCCGCTCTGCTAATGATGTTGTGCGTGCTATGGCATTTTACATGCAAACCTTGTTTACGCCAAAATGACACGCCACGGCTTATCCCGCCTACAACGCTGTGTTGACCTTGCAATCACCAGGCAGTAAAGGCTACGCGATTTATAAACGTGAAGTCAATTTGGCATCTCAGACAAGCAATGCCGTCAGTCATAATACCTAGATAAATTATAACGTCTGAAGTCCCACTGCTCCAAAGAGAGCTGACGTAAATGACTAATTACTTGGTTAGCCTACCCCTGTGTGCGATACAAACATTCCTCTTAAACCCAAATACGTAACGTCCCATTGTTCCTGTTGCAACATGTCAGTGTGCGCATTTTCAAATAGAAAGCCACACTCTGGGCTTCATATGGAAACCTGGGTATACCGCGTCGGCCCTCAGCATCATGAACAATTATAACAGAATTTAGCAGAAGGTAGTATTTATGGCATCATTTCATTCAGGTGGTAATGTAGATCACTATCTTGAAGCACTTTGCTGTAGTAGTCCGAGAGCACATTTTTATAATTACGTCAATCTCTAATTTTGTTCCAAACAACAAGTTACGCATGTGTTTGGGTTTTAAAGTTCAACGAGAGATTTACAGTGAAGCACACAGTCAGTCACATCCCTCCAGATTAAGCATGCGGTTGTTTTGCGGGGGAAGTAATGCTACAGACATCAACCTGTTCCCAAAGAGATGGTCACAGTTTTAATGCTTCCTTTCAGTTTCCATTCTATAGTTTTGTTTCCTTCATCCAACAGGCCTATGGTTTTTCCTTCCGAAACACAGACCCCTTTTATTACAGTGAAATAATCCCAATTCCTGGGATGTTGACTGTACCAATCAATGTAATGGGGTAGACGCCAGGGCTTGCCTTGCCAAGATTCTACATGTAGAGTCCTGAACACTCCTTGGGTATCCCTGAGCCAGTTAGAGATGGGAAAGACATAACGCATATTCTGGATTGTTCATTTTGCAGACACTATAGATATGGAGGGAGGGTTCATTGGGCCTATGCATGTAAATATAACATGTTTCCTGAATTATACTATAGTGATAATTTGCCCTGATTAACTGAGAGGCCAAAGAGTTTCTAATAGTTGACCTGATGTAATAAAGTCCTAACCCCTGGCCTGGGCAATAGGACACCAAATATGAGGCACTTCCTCAAAGGAAGACCTGCACAGAAGGTCAGTTTATGTATTTTTAAAATGTCTTTCCTTGTAATTAGTGGACTCAGATTGTGGCTGGTAGTGCCACTTTGAGATTTTCACAATATCTTAGAGTTACAGCTACTGTTTGCCAGTTTCTTAGCCATTGCCAAACCTCAACACATCATTTTAGATATTTAACCCTTTCTTTTTGTGTCAATCCAGAATAGGTAGATAAAAACAGTCATCATCTTTTAGTTATAATTTCAATATTTTCACTGAAATACAAACCTAATAAAAGACTGTTGGACCTCTGTGAAACATTTGAACATAAATTGTTGATAAACACTTTAAATGTTTTAGATTTTTTGAAGGATTAGCAAGTCAACATGAGAATAACATTGTTATTAAATTGACAATTCACTATTATTTCCAATGATTTGAACATTTGCAAAACATACTCCAGACCGGTCAGTTTGTGGAAAGGACAAAAAGTTAATGGATGCAGTAGTCCGTTTTTGTTTTCCTTCAGTGCCCTTTCATTTCTATGAAGACGAAACTCCAGAGTCCGTCTCGTAGGAGTGAGCAAATAACATTCTGCAGGGGAAGTACCCGGAATTGCTTTTCATCTTTTCTGTGAGGGGTCTCTTTTTGGAACTCTGAAGCAGACATGAGGACAACCAGGTCGTGGATCAATGGCTGGCTACAGACTTGTGATAGTGCAGTTTAGGGATGGTGGAGGGGCAAAGGGACATGCCTGCTGGCCCGCTCTCCCTTTGAAGGCAGGAAGCAGGAAACAATGCCCGAGTCTAGCCCCCTTTCTCGTCTGCGCATGGGTGGGTAACTCTGAGATGCTTCATGACGCCCTGATCAAAGTCGCTCTCATATCCCCCCACCTACCTGCCTCATGTGGGTGTCACCAAACACATCTTCAAAGGAAAGTGCTGTTTTCTTTTTCTCATCCCAGAACTCTTTTTGTTTTTTCTTTTTTCTAATGGTCAAGGGCACAACATGGTCAAGTGGGCAGTGAGGGAAGCCAGACACACAGGTCAGCGATAAACATAACATCCAATTTTTTTATTTTTTAAAAAATTTTTATTTTGTCTGTGATTTAAATATGACACCTCAGTACTCTCAGGAGAGGAGCCTGTGATAAGGCCAGATTCAAAGCTGAAAAGAAAGAGAGGAGGTGCACGTGAGCCGACATGTTGAACTAAGCAGTGGAGGAGAGAGAGCTGGAATTTTAATGATCCTGAAACTCACCCAGCAGGCTGACAGATACCTCACATACTTCACTCTCAGATGGGGAAAGACCAAATAGATCTTAGTGCTATCTCTCTCTCTCTCTCACACACACACACACGCACATACACACACTCTTTGTTTATCATGCTCACTCTTTTTCTCGCTCTCTTAGACCACCACTACTCCATCCCGTCATACTCTGAGGAAAAAGTTTCAGCAACGTTTTAAACTTGTGCAGAGACAAACATACAAAATCACACACCAAACCTACTGTGACTTTGTTGACAATCTTTGTCCTTAACTAAATCAAACAATATAAAGAGCCCCCCCCCCCCCCCCCCCCCCCAAAACAAACAAACAAAAAAAAAATACATTTGTGAACCCTGTTATTTGGCTGAGTACCTGCTAGCACAGACAAGGTTGATTCAAGGACCCTTAACCCTTGACCCCAGCAGTATCAGAATGGAACCAGAAACTTACTCGGCTTGGCTGTTTCAATATCAGATATCGGGGAGGGAGGGGCATTTAAGTTTCTATTTTGCCTGTGAGGGGAAGGGTGGACTCCCTTAGCCCTCTAACTTTCTTTTCTCCGTGTGTACGAGTGTGTTTGTTGTGGGGAGGCGGGTCATACCTTCAGCTTTCCTTTCTGCAACTGTGATCCCACAGTCATCTCCCAGGAATGCCTCTTACGACACAGACGGCCAGAATACGCACCATAGTTTCATCACAGATCAGGGCTTGTTCCAGTTCTGGGCTGGTGAACTCCCATTGCTGTGAAAGCTGTGCTCGAAAAGCTCTTTGAAGCTTGTCTTGCCTGTGATGTGTTTTTATTCTTATTATCATTCGACAATATTGAAGCATGAACTGGAAAAGAACTTTCTGCATATCTTCCATTGCTTGACTGACAAGCTATAGGCAGCCATTTCTGTAGAGTATCGTCTGAGGCACTGCCGCCCTGGAAACAAAGGCAGGCTGCATTCTCTCACCACCCCTCATAAGTACAGGTGAAGTTGGCTGGCACAACAAAACACTGTTGTGAGCATTATAAGAATGACATTATCCTAAGAGGAGTGGCGAGTTTTGAGCCCACATCAGCTACATAGGTCAAGTGATTTCATGTTGGATCTATCTATGGTTTTAATGCTGAATGTGTTAAGTGCCTGCACTCCCTGAGCAGAAATCAGCAAACAACACAAGATCATTTTGCAGGTATAGGATTGGTATGACAATGGCAGCAGGGCAGAATAATAATAATAATAATAATAAAAGAAGGACAAAAAGTTTACACATGCAGCAGAGTCTGTTTTTGTTTAGCTTCAGTGTCCTTTCATTTCTATCAAGATGAAACTCCAGAGTCCATCTCGCAGGAGTGAGCAAATACCCAAATATTTATCTGCTGGAGAAATACCCAGAATTTCTTTTTATCTTTTTTTAATAATAATAATAATAATAAGATGTAAAAATAGCTTTTTTATGGGTGAGTATGGTTCTTCCCAGTAGACCTGCCAGAAGCTCTGAGATTTTGCATTTGATCTGTTCTTTCCTTTCTTCTGGATGTGGGTTGGTGGTAGAAATAAAATTAGAAAGAAAAAGAAAAGAGAAAGATGAAGAACCTTTCCCCAAAGTCTTGGAAAGAAAAAAAAAACAGAATGAGTGGATGGCAGTATGAGTCTGGATAGTAAAAGTATTTTGTTCTTGGCACGGGTACGCTTGTGCTATATGACACAACCTTCATTTATTTTCAGAACCCTTGTAAAGTAATTGCATACTCATGTAACAAAGTGAGCAAAAATCAAAGGACCTGACAGTCAAAGTACTTGGCTGAAGTACTTGGCTGAAACCTGTAAATAGCATAGAAATGTTTTAATCTGATAACTAAATTGAGTTGTTCAGGTAATGATAAAACATTAAATAATGGTTGAATTAATTCTGTCCACCCTCCCATCTTTCCCTGCTGTATTTTACTCAGATAGGGAACTCACATGAAATTGAACCCAGAAAAAGTGCATCCAATCAGAATGGCATCCAACAATGTTGCAGACCTAGATT
Organism: Anguilla anguilla; assembly: GCF_013347855.1. Lineage (NCBI taxonomy): Eukaryota > Metazoa > Chordata > Actinopteri > Anguilliformes > Anguillidae > Anguilla > Anguilla anguilla. The sequence goes on along the minus strand of NC_049212.1, from coordinate 19,911,561 downwards.
TCCAATAACACAGATTACATTTATAAAAAATAAAAATATATAAAATAAATTAGATGAATATTGACTCTCACTACTACCATGTGTCATTATGTTCTATAGACATATGACTGTCGTTGTCGCTTCCACCAGAATTCGGCGACCTTTTTCCATAGAGGACATTCTAGAAAAGTGAACAATTGCACACCCTGGTGGCTGTACTGAGCCAGAGACAAATCATAAAGTGAAAATTGGTAAAAATTTCACAAAACTGACACTCCGTGAAAGTCTAGCAGACCCTTTATGTAAGTGTCAATTCGTGTTTGTTTTTAAGAGTAAATTAAATCGCAGGTATTCTTCCAGATAGGCTATATTTTAGATTTATACCGTGTTGATTGCCAAACAATGCAGAAGGCTTAATTATAGCCTACGGAATATTTTTTCAGAGTTTATGTAAGCTTATACAAATACACAACAATCTGTTTTAATGTTGTGTAAAATGTAAACAAATGCATAGCTTAACCATTATGCTATAAAAAAATAACCTGGAACACCAGTGGCCACGTGTAAACTGAACGTCAGATGGTATGCTGGATATGTAGCATACATCGCACTAGTCGCGACGCACGTCTCGATAACCGAAATTAAGCCATCTGTACTGCAGATGCGACTGTGTTAAGTCTCGCATCTTGTCATAACGAGAGGGGTTTCTCTACCCAATTGTCATCCGAGGAATTTCCGGAATCTCTGTGGAAACCATTCATCGTGATTGATTTATTTCGAGGATTGGATTCTTTGAGTATTATGTGTTGGCCGGCGTGCCCCATCGCACGCATAACCACGCACGCTATTCTTTCTGGATCGTTTTTATGATTATCTTATGTTTCCTTATGATTCAACCTTCCTGTCGCATAAATCACAACTTGGAAACCCCCTCCCCCTATAAATTCATTTCTTGTTTGTGAAGCAAAATATAGGCTGATGTGTGAAAAGGCTAAACGAAAATACCATTAAAATAAAGATTTGTGGAGCTGGCGTGTGCATGCTGGCGTGCGAACCACTCTTGTCTACTCCGTCTGTGCCCCCCTCCTTGTCACCCCTGTCCGTCCGACCCACTGTCCCTATTATCTAGTTCTCATGCAACCGGAAAGTCTGCCTACCCCCACTCCCCGAGCCGCAGGAAAGCCTGTCCCCTGACTCTCACATTCCCTCCGGAATTGACTCACATCTGCGTAGCCACAGCAGCACCAAAATCGGAGTGTAAAAGAGTCTGCATGCAACTGAAATGCGGGCACCTACACCACACTGCCCACTTTAGAGCTTTCACTGCTCGCACGCGCAAAAGCGGAGAAGCTGCGACAGTAATAAAAACTCAACATCCGATTAATGCCACACGACTTGCTCCCCCCTCTCAAACATACGCATACGCACGCACAGTCGCACACACTCACTGCTGGTGGTAACTGCGTGTGCTTCCTTATATCAGATGCGCATCCTTGTTTACTCTAATCAGCTCTAACGTGAAAATAAAAATGACATCAGGTCTTGATCATGTTCACTGATGCTCAGAAAGATTAACAGCCCTGTCATTTGATTCACAGCTTGGCTCCACAGCTATAATTATTCCAAAGTGATGTTGTTCCGCACCTCTTCTAGCCCAGCGCTCCCTTCCAGACAAACCATAAATCTTTCAGATGCTCTTCGCTGAGCCACAGGGATGAAACCAGAGAGATAGTTGCAGGAGATGTGGCTACACGATGTGCTCTGGTTCAATATCCTGTCATTTTTTAGGCCCAAGAGAAACCAGGTGCCACTCACTGAGTGATTTTCTGAACAAGGGAACATGCCCTCATCCACTGAAACAAGGCCCACCAGCTGTGGAGGCAAACTTTAACCAAACAAATCCTGAGCGAAAGAACTTGACTGAAGCAACCCCGACTGTCCAAGAGCAACAGAGGGAAAGAGTGAGATATAGTTGTAAGTGCAAAAAAAGAAAATGTTACATTTGTTTCATCATATTTGTGTTATTCAAGGTTTTGACTATATACTGTACATGCACTGTACATATTTTGTATCATGCCAGGAAAAAAAACTGAACTGAACCGAGAGAGGAGAGAGAGGGAGAGAGAGAGAGCAAGCTGAAAGCCAGGTCACTCTGCCCGTGTTGGACATGCCTGAATCATTGCCCAGCAGTGGCACGCTGACCTTGGACCGAGATGACTCCTGTTCTTCCTAAGTTACTGAAGTAAGGAGACGTGGGACATAAATATATAGCACCCTGCCTTTCTCAGCCAACAGCTCTCCACAAAGCTTTTGTAAGCTCGCATGGTCTGTGCATGTGCGAAGGAGGAAGATTACGTGTTGTCTGGGTCCTACAATACCTCTTTCAGCCTCCTACAGTTAGGTTATAAATGGCTTCTGACCAACTGGGTGTACTTCGTACTATGAATGCGTTTGCAAGAGAGGAAGTCTGTCTAACAATACCCTACACAGCTCAGCAGAGTCATGGAAAATCGGAGAAAAAAAGGGAAAAGGGATTCAGATGCATCCATGACATGCCTTGTGTAACATGCTACGGCTAGCTCACTGTTTATTGTAAAATGTGAACTGCTGTGATATCTGAAGCACAAATAGGGTTTACTGCTGTAACACTATTTTACTCTTGTAGTAAACCAGTAGGAAAACTGTCACTTAATGTTTGGGAAGGGAAACTATTGGAATGAGAGACAGAGTCACGTGTCAGTGTGTGTTACTCTGTTACTATACATATCAGAAGATGCACAAATTGTTTTGGATTTTGGTACGGTTGCATTTACACGCCGTGGAACCAAATCAAGTTGAAAATCAACTCATTCATACAGAAAATGAAGCAGATTCCGTGTAGCAAGTCAGTGACGGGCGAAAGGAAGCTTTGAGTGGTCCTTCTGTGTGCACCACCCACTCTGCAAGTGTACAGCCTGTTCTTGTTGTTGTGAGCTGTTACACAATCCAGTTCTCTCTTGTATGGTCCTCAGTTCGACACACACACACACACACACACACACAAACAAGTTTTGAAACTGTGGTCCTGTGTTTCTCCATAGTATCTCACTTCACAGATGTTTCTCCATCTTTTTTTTGCACCTCCACAACTGGGACATGGAGAACTTCCTCCCCTCTGTTTACATGAATACTGTGTCTCTTTACCAAAATCCCTGTGAACCCACACGTACAGCTGTTATAGTGCATAGAGCAACCCATGCATGAGAAACACACGATTGGTGAATTGGCTGACCTGTGGGACTGAGGTCTTTTTAAAACTCCCTGTGGGAGGTGGGTGGCAGTACTTTCGTGTGTAAACTGATCTTACTCCCTCGCAAATGTATTCATGGACCCTTTTGGGATCATTCTGTCCAGAACATTACTGTTCGAAGGAATGAATGCCATGGCATTTCCAAGTTTGTACTTCTTTCTTTTGCTTGGAAGAAAGTGAGTTCCCACTGTTTGAGGTGGGACCTCCTGATGGTTTTGCTTAGCTTTTCAGACACAAGAGGTCTCTATTTTCAGGCTTAGCATCACCCTTCACACAGAAACATAGCACATCAAAGATGAAAACCTGCCACATTTTGTTGGAGACGGGCGAACAAACCCAACATTGCTGCCAAAATGTCAGACGCTTGTTTTCTTTAAGATAACTGCCTCCTTATGTCTTCCTTGTCCTTGTACAAAGTGCCAAATGTGCGTGACCATGCGTTGCATTCTATTCCTCAGCACCAATGTTCAAACAAAGGTCAGGGCTCAGTCTTACATCCTGTGCCAGCACTGTGGAAAACGCCTGTCAGATTTGCCTCAGTGAGATATTCTGGAGATGTGCCCACCAAAAGATTCTGTTTGCTCAGTGTCATATGCAAGCTTGATTACCAATTTTCTCTTTTGTAATTTTCATTTTGAGCACTATATAATGTTCCATTTATTCAACGATATTAAGTAATTTATTGCAAAGCCCCTCACAATTAAACTACCAGCCATTTCCTTGGATTAAGCAGCCATATAACCAGCACTGTCACACTCGCTGACATACTGTGTATGATTTCTCCCTAAGAGACCACAGTACCTTCAGATGTTCACTAGGTGGCATGACATCACTAACAGAAAGATTCACCAAAATATTCACAGCTCCCTGAACTGTGCCTGAACTGTGATCACCACAACACTCTCTATGCCGCCTCAATTCATTTCAAATGTGTCTCTCACTCGTAGCTTTTGATCATTCAGTCTAGATACCACTTTGAGAAGTCTTCGTATCTTATCCTGTTCCATGTGCAGTTTCTATTTTTGTTGCCCTTTAGCAAAGAAATATAAACTTAAGAGGAAAACTTTTAACATCATTATGTGAAATTATAAAAAGCGACAACTGATCATGTTTCACTTAGCATGCAATTGCATTTTCATCAATAAGAAAAGTGTTGCTGGTTGGAGGGAGACATTTGACCAATCATATTACTTCCTCCAGGAAATATTAGTAAGGAATCCACAATTACCATGCCGATGAGCAGTGTAGCTCCATGCGGCCAACCAAAAAAGGAAAGAAAAAAAGACTAACGCAGGGATTCTGGGTAATGAATGTTCCTTGATGCTGCATGAATGTTCCTGGGAAAAAGACCGGTGAGAAATCACCCAGATTGTGTGCAGAACAGATGGGGGTGTCATGATTCCAGTCCCTTTCAGATCTACAAGGGTAGACAAGCATTGAGGAGGCAGTCTGCGAGCACAGAGATAAATGTCTCAAGATACAGACCCAAGACACACACACACAGAACAAACACAACAAACATAACACACAGAACATCTTTTTGCAACTGACTACATTAACGATGGCACACACACACACACAGATCTGTGTTTAAAGTGTAAACATATGTCTGGCAATATTTGAAAAGGAGAACATTTATCACACCCACTGCCTTCCCATATTCCCCCTTTCTATGCATTCTTTGTTTAAATGACACACATTTAGGTGTGCCCCAAGAAGACACACATCTTCTTGGGGCACACCTACATGCGAGTGGTACAAACGCTACCTCTTCAATACAATAAATAATAAAAACAGATCCAGTGCTGATACGTGTGATGGTGGCATTACTGTTTTTCCCAATATCAAATCCCTACAGTGCGAATTAAATTCAAGCCTACTCATGCACAGAAAAAATGCAGCAGGTTTCAAACAGCTATAAACTGCAGTAATAATATAATGGACAATAAAGACCCTCAAGGATAAAATAATCATAACATTATTTGAATATGTTCTGGGGCTTGAAGTGGAGAGGCAACCTCAATGCCATGCCGCGTACACATTTTACATCATTAATGCAAATGTACAATGCAAATCTATTCCAGCCCCCAGACACAGAGATGATTTATTTGTTTATTCTGGCAACTGACAAATGCAAGTCTTTTCGCCAGCAACCCAAAAATGTAAGTGAAAGAGCAGACAGGGCCAGTAAGTTAAGGAACGGGGGGGGGGGGGGGGGGGGGAGAGAAGGTTAGGCGTGCGTGAACTCTAGCCTCAGAAAGCCTTGGGCTTTTGGGAGCACATGCTGTTAACAACTCATGGAAACAGGTCAGACAATCCTTTTTTCCCCATGCAGAATTTGTGCGACTGCTTTGCCCTGTTAAATCATTTATCGGGCATTACGAACCGCCACACGCAGAGGGTCATTGGGAAGGCAAAGCAAAGGCTTGGAACACAGGAGAAATATAGACTGCTTTCAGACAAGACTCACGACCCAGAGCTTCACTCATTTACAAAAGCAGTGGGGGAACTACAAAGTGCACACGGCAAGTTTTAGTCACAAGGATGGAACTACAAGATGCACATGGCAAGTTTTAGGCACAAGGATGTTATATATATAACAAAGTAAGCCAATAAATCTTAGCCAATGTTGGATGTCTGAAGACCTCTAGACTGCTAGACTGAGAGGCCAGACGAATTGGGAGTGTTGAAGTCTCGCTGCTGGCGTCAAGTGTAGCCAAATCCCTCCGCCCGCATGTGTCACAGAGGACATGCTGTGACACTATTGTAGCGAGGCCACGGTGACCAGGCACGCCTAAACAAAGGGAGAAAGAGCGCACGCTCAGGGTTCACACAGTATTGTCTTGGCAGGCCTTTTGGCAATGTGACTGCCCTCCTCTTCTGCTGGAGTGCATGTTTAATCCCTAAGCCCCAGCCATTAGGAGACACAATCACGCTAGCTCGCAGCTCACGTTTTTTGCGGAACAGCCACCCGACGGGGGGTAGCCGCTGCGTGGCTTGAGGTCTCCTGTTTGTTTCAAGGCAGACATGCGATGGCCAGAAATGACTCCCCTCGCAGATTTACTGATGACGCCATGGGCTACCGTGACACAGTTTTATTTAAACGATATCCACTTGAAAATTACTTACAAAAAATTGTTCATATGAAAAAAAGGTCTATAACACATATGGGTCAAAAAAAATAAAAAAAGTCTGCTGCCTGGTTATGTTAAAACTCCACTTAATCCTACGCAACCCAGTATAATGGATTTGGACAGGTACTTTCGTGCACCGACAGCTAATCCAAATACTAATTCTCCACCTAGTAGGGGAATTAAACTATGAATGTGTGATTGATGTTGACATGGAAAATGCTGGCAGGCTTAAAGCAAGCTGTCCTTGGAAACGCTAATCACCCATCTCCTGCAATGACAGCACTGGTGCAATGTTCAACACGTTAATTTCACCCAAATTCACTATGGCATTCTCGGAAAGTAGAAACCGGTTTAAAAAAATCCAAGGATGCACCTTTAGGAAATACGTTAAAGAGCAAAATATTGTTTCTAAAATAAGAATAAAAATTTTAAAAAGGCAAAAATTACATTGCAAAATAAATTATCTGGCAAGTCACATTTAACCTTTTGGCAGACCTTAATTTTCGTCTGTTCTTTCTCAGATGAAACACACCAACATGCTAATGAACATTATGCACAGTTAAAAATATTCACATGGGAAAATGCATCAGCAGCAGTATGAACATAACCTTGCAATGAAAACAGTTGTTCTCCACAGCCTCCAGAAGGTAACGGTGGCCCTCTAGTGGACATATATAATATCACATCAAAAGTTTCCAGCACATTACAGTATAAAAAGGCATAAATCACAACAGGCAAAGCTCCGAAAATAAAACATAAGTTTCCAAAGTTTGAAGTTTTTAGCCTTACACACACGTAAAAAACGTGTGTGTGTGTATATGTATTTCCATGCATGCACATGTGAATGCATATGTGGTGCTGACCCTGGTAGTGTGGGGATAGTGGGTGGGGAGTAAATCAAACAAGACAGCCATCAGCTCACAAGACACTTTACAGGGCCATACTACTGTCCATCTGTCAGCATGGGTGGACTATCTCATTGACTATCTCCTATAAACATTTGTACAGCTCAGCTGTTTCATGTTTCTGTGTTGTATAAACATAATTTCAGTCCTGAAGCATTCTACAAAAAAAGTGGATGTCTTGGTTTCTAATGTACTCTGAGAGTAGTCAACAGGCGTCAGCACACTTAATGTAAAGCTTTCAACGTAAAACTGAGAGATCATTTCAGCTGGTTGCTTGAATTCTGAAAAGGTATCTTAAGTCCAGTACATGTTCTTGTCATTAGTTTGAAAAAAGGTTGACATCCTCACGTACCCTTAAAGGTTGACATCCTTGCGTACCCTTATTTGATCATTTCAATATACTCACAACTGGAGACAGTTAGGGCAAGCACTGTATGCACAATAATTTTAAATTTTGGTGCCCACCACAACCATGCTGGAAGTTCCCTCATGTTGCTTTCAGTAAGTTGCCTACTAAAGGTGTTTCATGGCATACAGATGAATTGTGATCCAAGTATAATGTGACATTCTTTGAATTACTCTAAATATAGCAACACATACTGATTCACGTCAGTCTTTAAATAAAAAAAATAAAAAATAAAAAATTAGATAGCTATTTTGGACAATGGATTTCAGAGGATAATAATCCCAAGAAAAATTAACATCTTGTTAAAATTATGTGGTTGGAACGAAATCCAACATACACAGAGCTACGGTGGCCAGGACCGAGTTTGAATACCTAGGCATTTAAAACATTGCCGTTTAGTCTGACAGGAAAGTAGCTGACTTGTAACATCGTTGGACATCCCATTGATTTCCATTTAAAACAGAAAACTGCTTCATTCCTCCGCATAGTTTCGTAGTTCACGTGATTTCGTAGTACCACCCCGCGCGATTTTACACGAATATTTCCAACCGTGACTTTAAGCCGCCGATCGGAAAAAAATGCAGCCGGCTAACGCTTTCAAAGTTCAATAGCTCACAGACAATAGGGCCTAGGACCATCAAACCACTGCTAGAGTCTTCACAGACAGCGGCCCCGAGAAGCAGAGCCTATGCTTCGGGGGCTACCACCCCACGTGATTTTACACGAATATTTCCAACCATGACTTTAAGCCGCCGATCGGAAAAAAATGCAGCCAGCTAACGCTTTCAAAGTTCAAAAGCTCCCAGACAATAGGGCCTAGGACCATCAAACCATTGCTATAGTGTTCACAGACAGCGGCCCCGAGAAGCAGGGACTATGCTTCGGGCGCTACCACCCCGCGCGATTTTACACGAATATTTCCAACCGTGACGTTAAGCTGCCGATCGGAAAAAAATGCAGCCGGCTAACGCTTTCAAAGTTCAATAGCTCCCAGACAATAGGGCCTAGGACCATCAAACCAATGCTAGAGTGTTCACAGTCAGCGGCCCCGAGAAGCAGAGCCTATGTTTCGGGCGCTACCACCCTGTGCGATTTTACACGAATATTTCCAACCCTGACTTTAAGCTGCCGACCGGAAAAAAATGCAGCCGGCTAACGCTTTCAAAGTTCAATAGCTCCCAGACAATAGGGCCTAGAACCATCAAACCACAGCTAGAGTGTTCACTGACAGCGGCCCCGAGAAGCAGAGCCTATGCTTCGGGCGCTACGACCCCGTGCGATTTTACACTAATATTTCCAAACCTGACTTTAAGCCGCCGATCGGAAAAAAATGCAGCCGGCTAACGCTTTCAAAGTTCAATAGCTCCCAGACAATAGGGCCTAGGAACATCAAACCACTGCTAGAGTGTTCACAGACAGCGGCCCAGAGAAGCAGAGCCTATGTTTCGGGCGCTACCACCCCGCGCGATTTCACACGAATATTTCCAACCATGACTTTAAGCCGCCGAACGGAAAAAAATGCAGCCGGCTAACGCTTTCAATGTTCAATAGCTCCCAGACAATAGGGCCTAGGACCATCAAACCACTGCTAGAGTGTTCACAGACAGTGGCCCCGATAAGCAGAGCCTATGCTTCGGGCGCTACCACCCCGCACGATTTTACACGAATATTTCCAAACCTGACTTTAAGCCGCTGACCGGAAAAAAATGCAGCCGGCTAACGCTTTCAATGTTCAATAGCTCCCAGACAATAGGGACTAGGACCATCAAACCACTGCTAGAGTGTTCACAGACAGCGGCCGCGAGAAGCAGAGCCAATGTTTCGGGCGCTACCACCCCGCGCGATTTTACACGAATATTTCAAACCCTGACTTTAAGCCGCCGAACGGAAAATAATGCAGCCGGCTAACGCTTTCAATGTTCAATAGCTCCCAGAAAATAGGGCATAGGATCATCAAACCACTGCTAGAGTGTTCACAGACAGCGGCCCCGATAAGCAGAGCCTATGCTTCGGGCGCTACCACCCCGGCCGATTTTACACGAATATTTCCAACCCTGACTTTAAGCCGCCGACCGGAAAAAAATGCAGCCGGCTAACGCTTTCAATGTTCAATAGCTCCCAGACAATAGGGCCTAGGACCATCAAACCACTGCTAGAGTGTTCACAGACAGCGGCCCCGAGAAGCAGAGCCTATGCTTCGGGCGCTACGATCCCGTGCGATTTTACACGAATATTTCCAAACCTGACTTTAAGCCGCCGATCGGAAAAAAATGCAGCCGGCTAACTCTTTCAAAGTTCAATAGCTCCCAGATAATAGGGCCTAGGACCATCAAAGCACTGCTAGAGTGTTCACAGACAGCGGCCCCGAGAAGCAGAGCCTATGTTTCAGGCACTACCACCCCGCGCAATTTTACACAAATATTTCCAACGCTGACTTTAAGCCGCCGACCAGAAAAAAATGCAGCCGGCTAACGCTTTCAATGTTCAATAGCTCCCAGACAATAGGGCCTAGGACCATCAAACCACTGCTAGAGTGTTCACAGACAGCGGCACCGAAAAGCAGAGCCTATGCTTCGGGCGCTACCACCCCGCGCGATTTTACACGAATATTTCCAACCCTGACTTTAAGCCGCCGACCGGAAAAAAATGCAGCCGGCTAACGCTTTCAATGTTCAATAGCTCCCAGATAATAGGGCCTAGGACCATCAAACCACTGCTAGAGTGTTCACAGACAGAGGCCCCGAGAAGCAGAGCCTATGCTTCGGGCGCTACGATCCCGTACGATTTTACACGAATATTTCCAACCCTGACTTTAAGCCGCCGATCGGAAAAAAATGCAGCCGGCTAACGCTTTCAAAATTCAATAGCTCCCAGACAATAGGGCCTAGGACCATCAAACCACTGCTAGAGTGTTCACAGACAGAGGCCCCGAGAAGCAGAGCCTATGTTTCGGGCGCTACCACCCCGCGCGATTTTACACGAATATTTCCAACCCTGACTTTAAGCCGCCGACCGGAAAAAAAGGCACCCGGCTAATGCTTTCAAAGTTCAATAGCTCCCAGACAATAGGGCCTAGGACCATCAAACCACTGCTAGAGTGTTCACAGACAGCGGCCCCGATAAGCAGAGCCTATGCTTCGGGCACTACCACCCCGCGCGATTTTACACGAATATTTCCAACCCTGACTTTAAGCCGCCGACCGGAAAAAAATGCAGCCGGCTAACGCTTTCAATGTTCAATAGCTCCCAGGCAATAGGGCCTAGGACCATCAAACCACTGCTAGAGTGTTCACAGACAGCGGCCCCGAGAAGCAGAGCCTATGTTTCGGGCGCTACCACCCCGCGCGATTTTACACGAATATTTCCAACCCTGACTTTAAGCCGCCGACCGGAAAAAAATGCAGCCGGCTAACGCTTTCAAAGTTCAATAGCTCCCAGACAATAGGGCCTAGGACCATCAAACCACTGCTAGAGTGTTCACAGTCAGCGGCCCCGAGAAGCAGAGCCTATGTTTCGGGCGCTACCACCCCGTGCGATTTTACACGAATATTTCCAACCCTGACTTTAAGCTGCCGACCGGAAAAAAATGCAGCCGGCTAACGCTTTCAATGTTCAATAGCTCCCAGACAATAGGGCCTAGAACCATCAAACCACAGCTAGAGTGTTCACTGACAGCGGCCCCGAGAAGCAGAGCCTATGCTTCGGGCGCTACGACCCCGTGCGATTTTACACGAATATTTCCAAACCTGACTTTAAGCCGCCGATCCGGAAAAAAATGCAGCCGGCTAACGCTTTCAAAGTTCAATAGCTCCCAGATAATAGGGCCTAGGACCATCAAAGCACTGCTAGAGTGTTCACAGACAGCGGGCCCGAGAAGCAGAGCCTATGTTTCGGGCGCTACCACCCCGCGCGATTTTACACGAATAATTCAAACCCTGACTTTAAGCCGCCGACCGGAAAAAAATGCAGCCGGCTAACGCTTTCAATGTTCAATAGCTCCCAGACAATAGGGCCTAGGACCATCAAACCACTGCTAGAGTGTTCACAGTCAGCGGCCCCGAGAAGCAGAGCCTATGTTTAGGGCGCTACCACCCCGCGCGATTTTACACGAATATTTCCAACCCTGACTTTAAGCCGCCGACCGGAAAAAAATGCAGCCGGCTAACGCTTTCAATGTTCAATAGCTCCCAGACAATAGGGCCTAGGACCATCAAACCACTGCTAGAGTGTTCACAGTCAGCGGCCCCGAGAAGCAGAGCCGATGTTTCGGGCGCTACCACCCCGTGCGATTTTACACGAATATTTCCAACCCTGACTTTAAGCTGCCGACCGGAAAAAAATGCAGCCGGCTAACGCTTTCAAAGTTCAATAGCTCCCAGACAATAGGGCCTAGAACCATCAAACCACAGCTAGAGTGTTCACTGACAGCGGCCCCGAGAAGCAGAGCCTATGCTTCGGGCGCTACGACCCCGTGCGATTTTACACGAATATTTCCAAACCCGACTTTAAGCCGCCGATCGGAAAAAAATGCAGCCGGCTAACGCTTTCAAAGTTCAATAGCTCCCAGATAATAGGGCCTAGGACCATGAAAGCACTGCTAGAGTGTTCGCAGACAGCGGCCCGAGAAGCAGAGCCTATGTTTCGGGCGCTACCACCCCGCGCGATTTTACACGAATAATTCAAACCCTGACTTTAAGCCGCCGACCGGAAAAAAATGCAGCCGGCTAACGCTTTCAATGTTCAATAGCTTCCAGACAATAGGGCCTAGGACCATCAAACCACTGCTAGAGTGTTCACAGTCAGCGGCCCCGAGAAGCAGAGCCTATGTTTCGGGCGCTACCACCCCGTGCGATTTTACACGAATATTTCCAACCCTGACTTTAAGCTGCCGACTGGAAAAAAATGCAGCCGGCTAACGCTTTCAAAGTTCAATAGCTCCCAGACAATAGGGCCTAGGACCATCAAACCACTGCTAGAGTGTTCACAGTCAGCGGCCCCGAGAAGCAGAGCCTATGTTTCG